>NW_027526516.1:0-328731 GCF_052857255.1 Amblyomma americanum | reverse complement strand
GGCTCTGGCTGAACGGTTCAGCACGGCTCACTGAACGAGAACCGGCTGTCCAAAAGAACCGGCTCTCAGCCAACTTGTCCAGCAGTACGCACTTTGTAAGAACACCCGGCTCTGGCTGAACGGTGCAGCACGGCTCACTGAACGAGAGAACCGGCTCTCAGCCAACTCGCCCAGCAGTACGCACTTTGCCAGAAGACCCGGCTCTGACTCAACGGTTCAGCACGGCTCGCTGAACGAGAGAACCGGCTGTCAAAAGAACCCTATACGTAGTGGCACAGGCAGGAGCTTATTGGTTTACGTTTTATTTTATGGCAGCTCCACCATAATTTTTGTCCAAAAGAACCGGCTTTCAGCCAACTCTCCCAGTAGTAAGCACTTTTCCAGAATACCCGGTTCTGACTGAACGGTTCGGCACGGCTCACTGAACGAGAGAACCGGCTCTCCAAAAGAACGGCTCTCACTGAACGGTTCGGCACAGCTCACTGAACGAGAGAACCAGCTGTCCAAAAAATCCGGCTCTCAGCCAACTCGCCCAGCAGTACGCACTTTGTAAGAACACCCGGCTCTGGCTGAACGGTTCAGCACGGCTCACTGAACGAGTGAACCGGCTCTCAGCCAACTCGCCCAGCAGTACGCACTTTGCCAGAAGACCCGGTTCTGACTGAACGGTTCAGCACGGCTCACTAAACGAGAGAACCGGCTCTCCAAAAGAACCGGCTCTCAGCCAACTCGCCCAGCAGTACGCACTTTTCCAGAAGACCCGGCTCTGACTCAACGGTTCAGCACGGCTCGCTGAACGAGAGAACCGGCTGCCAAAAGAACCCTATACGTAGTGGCACAGGCAGGAGCTTATTGGTTTACGTTTTATTTTATGGCAGCTCCACCATACTTTTTGTCCAAAAGAACCGGCTTTCAGCCAATTCTCCCAGTAGTAAGCACTTTTCCAGAATACCCGGTTCTTACTGAACGGTTTGGAACGGCTCACTGAACGAGAGAACCAGCTGTCCAAAAAATCCGGCTCTCAGCCAACTCGCCCAGCAGTACGCACTTTGCCAGAAGACCCGGCTCTGGCTAAACGGTTCAGCACGGCTCACTGAACGAGAGAACCGGATCTCGAAAAGAACGGCTCTCACTGAATGGGTCGGCACTGCTAACTGAACGAGAGAACCAGCACTCCAAAAGAACGGCTCTCACTGACCGGGTCGGCACGGCTTACTGAACGAGAGAACCGGCTGTCCAAAAGAACCGGCTCTCAGCCAACTTGCCCAGCAGTACGCACTTTTCCAGAAGATCCGGCTCTGGCTGAAAGGTTCAGCACGGCTCACTGAACGAGAACCGGCTTTCCAAAAGAACTGACTCTCAGCCAACTCGCCCAGCAGTACGCACTTTGACAGAAGACCCGGCTCTGGATAAACGATTCAGCACGGCTCACTGAACGAGAGAACCGGCTCTCCAAAAGAACGGCTCTCACTGAACGGGTCGGCACGACTCACTGAACGAGAGAACCGGCTCTCCAAAAGAACCGGCTCTCAGCCAACTCGCCCGGCAGTACGCACTTTGCCAGAAGACCCGGCTCTGGCTGAACAGGTCGGCACGGCTCACTGAACGAGAGAACCGGCTGTCCAAAAGAACCGGCTCTCAGCCAACTCGCCAAGCAGTACGCACTTTGCCAGAAGACCCGGCTCTGGCTGAACGGGTCGGCATGGCTCACTGAACGAGAGAACCGGCTGTCCAAAAGAACCGGCTCTCAGCCAACTTGCACAGCAGTACGCACTTTTCCAGAAGACCCGGTTCTGACTGAACGGTTCGGCACGGCTTACTGAACGAGAGAACCGGCTCTCAAAACAACGGCTTTCACTGAACGGGTCAGCACGGCTCACTGAACGAGAGAACCGGCTGTCCAAAAGAACCGCCTCTCACTGAACGGGTCGGCATGGCTCACTGAACGAGAGAACCGGCTGTCCAAAAGAACCGGCTCTCAGCCAACTTGCACAGCAGTACGCACTTTTCCAGAAGACCCGGTTCTGACTGAACGGCTCGGCACGGCTTACTGAACGAGAGAACCGGCTCTCCAAAACAACGGCTCTCACTGAACGGGTCGGCACGGCTCACTGAACGAGAGAACCGGCTGTCCAAAAGAACCGGCTCTCAGCCAACTTGCCCAGCAGTACGCACTTTTCCAGAAGACCCGGCTCCGGCTGAACGGTTTGGCACGGCTCCCTGAACGAGAGAACCGGCTCTCCAAAAGAACGGCTCTCACTGAACGGGTCGGCACGGCTCACTGAACGAGAGAACCGGCTCTCCAAAAGAACGGCTCTCACTGAACGGGTCGGCATGGCTAACTGAACGAGAGAACCGGCTGTCCAAAAGAACCGGCTCTCAGCCAACTTGCACAGCAGTACGCACTTTTCCAGAAGACCCGGTTCTGACTGAACGGTTCGGCCCGGTTTACTGAACGAGAGAACCGGGTCTCCAAAACAACGGCTCTCACTGAACGGGTCGGCACGGCTCACTGAACGAGAGAACCGGCTGTTCAAAAGAACCGGCATTCAGCCAACTTGCCCAGCAGGACGCACTTTTCCAGAAGACCCGGCTCTGGCTGAACGGTTCGGCACGGCTCACTGAACGAGAGAACCGGCTCTCCAAAAGAACGGGTCGGCACGGCTCACCGAATGAGAGAACCGGCTCTCCAAAAGAACGGCTCTCACTGAACGCGTCGGCACGGCTCACTGAACGAGAGCACCGGCTATCCAAAAGAACGGCTCTCACTGAACGGGTCGGCACGGCTCACTGAACGACAGAACCGGCTCTCCAAAATAACGGATCTCACTGAACGGGTCGGCACGGCTCACTGAACGAGAGAACCGGCTCTCCAAAAAAACGGCTCTCACTGAATGGGTAGGCACGGCTCACTGAACGAGAGAACCGGCTCTCCAAAAGAACGGCTCTCACTGAACGGGTCGGCACGGCTCACTGAACGAGAGAACCAGCTGTCCAAAAGAACCGGCTCTCAGCCAACTTGCCCAGCGGTAAGCACTTCTCCTGAAGACCCGGCTCTGGCTGAACGGTTCGGCAAGTCGCACTGAACGAGAGAACCGGCTGTCCAAAAGAACCGGCTCTCAGCCAACTCGCCAAGCAGTACGCACTTTGCCAGAAGACCCGGCTCTGGCTGAACGGGTCGGCATGGCTCACTGAACGAGAGAACCGGCTGTCCAAAAGAACCGGCTCTCAGCCAACTTGCACAGCAGTACGCACTTTTCCAGAAGACCCGGTTCTGACTGAACGGTTCGGCACGGCTTACTGAACGAGAGAACCGGCTCTCAAAACAACGGCTTTCACTGAACGGGTCAGCACGGCTCACTGAACGAGAGAACCAGCTGTCCAAAAGAACCGCCTCTCACTGAACGGGTCGGTATGGCTCACTGAACGAGAGAACCGGCTGTCCAAAAGAACCGGCTCTCAGCCAACTTGCACAGCAGGACGCACTTTTCCAGAAGACCCGGCTCTGGCTGAACGGTTCGGCACGGCTCACTGAACGAGAGAACCGGCTCTCCAAAAGAACGGGTCGGCACGGCTCACCGAATGAGAGAACCGGCTCTCCAAAAGAACGGCTCTCACTGAACGCGTCGGCACGGCTCACTGAACGAGAGCACCGGCTATCCAAAAGAACGGCTCTCACTGAACGGGTCGGCACGGCTCACTGAACGACAGAACCGGCTCTCCAAAATAACGGATCTCACTGAACGGGTCGGCACGGCTCACTGAACGAGAGAACCGGCTCTCCAAAAAAACGGCTCTCACTGAATGGGTAGGCACGGCTCACTGAACGAGAGAACCGGCTCTCCAAAAGAACGGCTCTCACTGAACGGGTCGGCACGGCTCACTGAACGAGAGAACCAGCTGTCCAAAAGAACCGGCTCTCAGCCAACTTGCCCAGCGGTAAGCACTTCTCCTGAAGACCCGGCTCTGGCTGAACGGTTCGGCAAGGCGCACTGAACGAGAGAACCGGCTGTCCAAAAGAACCGGCTCTCAGCCAACTCGCCAAGCAGTACGCACTTTGCCAGAAGACCCGGCTCTGGCTGAACGGGTCGGCATGGCTCACTGAACGAGAGAACCGGCTGTCCAAAAGAACCGGCTCTCAGCCAACTTGCACAGCAGTACGCACTTTTCCAGAAGACCCGGTTCTGACTGAACGGTTCGGCACGGCTTACTGAACGAGAGAACCGGCTCTCAAAACAACGGCTTTCACTGAACGGGTCAGCACGGCTCACTGAACGAGAGAACCAGCTGTCCAAAAGAACCGCCTCTCACTGAACGGGTCGGCATGGCTCACTGAACGAGAGAACCGGCTGTCCAAAAGAACCGGCTCTCAGCCAACTTGCACAGCAGTACGCAGTTTTCCAGAAGACCCGGTTCTGACTGAACGGTTCGGCACGGCTTACTGAACGAGAGAACCGGCACTCCAAAACAACGGCTCTCACTGAACGGGTCGGCACGGCTCACTGAACGAGAGAACCGGCTGTCCAAAAGAACCGGCTCTCAGCCAACTTGCCCACCAGTACGCACTTTTCCAGAAGACCCGGCTCCGGCTGAACGGTTTGGCACGGCTCCCTGAACGAGAGAACCGGCTCTCCAAAAGAACGGCTCTCACTGAACGGGTCGGCACGGCTCACTGAACGAGAGAACCGGCTCTCCAAAAGAACGGCTCTCACTGAACGGGTCGGCATGGCTCACTGAACGAGAGAACCGGCTGTCCAAAAGAACCGGCTCTCAGCCAACTTGCACAGCAGTACGCACTTTTCCAGAAGACCCGGTTCTGACTGAACGGTTCGGCCCGGTTTACTGAACGAGAGAACCGGGTCTCCAAAACAACGGCTCTCACTGAACGGGTCGGCACGGCTCACTGAACGAGAGAACCGGCTGTTCAAAAGAACCGGCATTCAGCCAACTTGCCCAGCAGGACGCACTTTTCCAGAAGACCCGGCTCTGGCTGAACGGTTCGGCACGGCTCACTGAACGAGAGAACCGGCTCTCCAAAAGAACGGCTCTCACTGAACGGGTCGGCACGGCTCACTGAACGAGAGCACCGGCTATCCAAAAGAACGGCTCTCACTGAACGGGTCGGCACGGCTCACTGAACGACAGAACCGGCTCTCCAAAATAACGGATCTCACTGAACGGGTCGGCACGGCTCACTGAACGAGAGAACCGGCTCTCCAAAAAAACGGCTCTCACTGAATGGGTAGGCACGGCTCACTGAACGAGAGAACCGGCTCTCCAAAAGAACGGCTCTCACTGAACGGGTCGGCACGGTTCACTGAACGAGAGAACCAGCTGTCCAAAAGAACCGGCTCTCAGCCAACTTGCCCAGCGGTAAGCACTTCTCCTGAAGACCCGGCTCTGGCTGAACGGTTCGGCAAGGCGCACTGAACGAGAGAACCGGCTCTCCAAAAGAACGGCTCTCAATGAACGGTTCGGCACGGCTCACTGAACGAGAGAACCGGCTCTCCAAAACAACGGCTTTCACTGAACGGGTCAGCACGGCTCACTGAACGAGAGAACCGGCTGTTCAAAAGAACCGGCTTTCAGCCAACTTGCCCAGTAGGACGCACTTTTCCAGAAGACCCGGCTCTGGCTGAACGGTTCGGCACGGCTCACCGAACGAGAGAACCGGCTCTCCAAAAGAACGGGTCGGCACGGCTCACCGGATGAGAGAACCGGCTCTCCAAAAGAACGGCTCGCACTGAACGGGTCGGCACGGCTCACTGAACGAGAGCACCGGCTCTCCAAAAGAACTGCTCTCACTGAACGGGTCGGCACGGCTCACTGAACGAGAGAACCGGCTCTCCAAAACAACGGCTTTCACTGAACGGGTCAGCACGGCTCACTGAACGAGAGAACCGGCTGTTCAAAAGAACCGGCTTTCAGCCAACTTGCCCAGTAGGACGCTCTTTTCCAGAAGACCCGGCTCTGGCTGAACGGTTCGGCACGGCTCACCGAACGAGAGAACCGGCTCTCCAAAAGAACGGGTCGGCACGGCTCACCGGATGAGAGAACCGGCTCTCCAAAAGAACGGCTCGCACTGAACGGGTCGGCACGGCTCACTGAACGAGAGCACCGGCTCTCCAAAAGAACTGCTCTGACTGAACGGGTCGGCACGGCTCACTGAACGAGAGAACCGGCTCTCCAAAAGAAAGGATCTCACTGAACGGTTCGGCACGGCTCACTGAACGAGAGAACCGGCTCTCCAAAAGAACGGCTCACTGAACGGGTCGGCACGGCTCACTGAACGAGAGAACCGGCTGACCAAAAGAACCGGCTCTCAGCCAACTTGCCCAGCAGTACGCACTTCTCCAGAAGACCCGGCTCTGGCTGAACGGTTCGGCACGGCTCACTGAACGAGAGAACCGGCACTCCAAAAGAACGGCTCTCACTGAACGGGTCGGCACGGCTCACTGAACGAGAACCGGCTGTCCAAAAGAACCGGCTCTCAGCCAACTTGTCCAGCAGTACGCACTTTGTAAGAACACCCGGCTCTGGCTGAACGGTTCAGCACGGCTCACTGAACGAGTGAACCGGCTCTCAGCCAACTCGCCCAGCAGTACGCACTTTGCCAGAAGACCCGGCTCTGACTGAACGGTTCAGCACGGCTCACTAAACGAGAGAACCGGCTCTCCAAAAGAACCGGCTCTCAGCCAACTCGCCCAGCAGTACGCACTTTTCCAGAAGACCCGGCTCTGACTCAACGGTTCAGCACGGCTCGCTGAACGAGAGAACCGGCTGTCAAAAGAACCCTATACGTAGTGGCACAGGCAGGAGCTTATTGGTTTACGTTTTATTTTATGGCAGCTCCACCATACTTTTTGTCCAAAAGAACCGGCTTTCAGCCAACTCTCCCAGTAGTAAGCACTTTTCCAGAATACCCGGTTCTGACTGAACGGTTCGGCACGGCTCACTGAACGAGAGAACCGGCTCTCCAAAAGAACGGCTCTCACTGAACGGTTCGGCACAGCTCACTGAACGAGAGAACCAGCTGTCCAAAAAATCCGGCTCTCAGCCAACTCGCCCAGCAGTACGCACTTTGCCAGAAGACCCGGCTCTGGCAGAACGGTTCAGCACGGCTCACTGAACGAGAGAATCGGATCTCCAAAAGAACGGCTCTCACTGAATGGGTCGGCACTGCTAACTGAACGAGAGAACCAGCACTCCAAAAGAACGGCTCTCACTGACCGGGTCGGCACGGCTCTCTGAACGAGAGAACCGGCTCTCCAAAAGAAAGGCTCTCGCTGAACGGGTCGGCACGGCTCACTGAATGAGAGAACCGGCTCTCCAAAAGAACGGCTCTCACTGAACGGGTCGGCACGGCTCACTGAACGAGATAACTGGCTCTCCAAAAGAACCGGCTCTAAGCAAACTCGCCCAGCAGTACGCACTTTTCCAGAAGAACCGGTTCTGACAACGGTTCAGTACGGCTCACTGAACGAGAGAACCGGCTCTCCAAAAAACCGGCTCTCAGCCAACTCGCCCAGCAGTACGCACTTTGCCGGAAGACCCGGTTCTGACTGAACGTTTCGGCACGGCTCAATGAACGAGAGAACCGGCTCTCCAAAAGAACTGCTCACTGAACGGGTCGGCACGGCTCACTGAACGAGAGAACCGGCTCTCCAAAAGAACCGGCTCTCAGCCAACTTGCCCAGCAGTACGCACTTCTCCAGAAGACCCGGCTCTGGCTGAACGGTTCGGCACGGCTCACTGAACGAGAGAACCGGCACTCCAAAAGAACGGCTCTCACTGAACGGGTCGGCACGGCTCACTGAACGAGAGAACCGGCTCTCCAAAAGAACCGGCTCTCAGCCAACATGCCCAGCAGTAAGCACTTTTCTAGAAGACCCGGCTCTGGCTGAACGGTTCAGCACGGCTCACTGAACGAGAACCGGCTGTCCAAAAGAACCGGCTCTCAGCCAACTTGTCCAGCAGTACGCACTTTGTAAGAACACCCGGCTCTGGCTGAACGGTTCAGCACGGCTCACTGAACGAGAGAACCGGCTCTCAGCCAACTCGCCCAGCAGTACGCACTTTGCCAGAAGACCCGGATCTGACTGAACGGTTCAGCACGGCTCACTAAACGAGAGAACCGGCTCTCCAAAAGAACCGGCTCTCAGCCAACTCGCCCAGCAGTACGCACTTTGCCAGAAGACCCGGCTCTGACTAAACGTTTCAGCACGGCTCGCTGAACGAGAGAACCGGCTGTCAAAAGAACCCTATACGTAGTGGCACAGGCAGGAGCTTATTGGTTTACGTTTATTTTATGGCAGCTCCACCATACTTTTTGTCCAAAAGAACCGGCTTTCAGCCAACTCTCCCAGTAGTAAGCACTTTTCCAGAATACCCGGTTCTGACTGAACGGTTCGGCACGGCTCACTGAACGAGAGAACCGGCTCTCCAAAAGAACGGCTCTCACTGAACGGTTCGGCACAGCTCACTGAACGAGAGAACAAGCTGTCCAAAAAAAACCGGCTCTCAGCCAACTCGCCCAGCAGTACGCACTTTGCCGGAAGACCCGCTTCTGACTGAATGTTTCGGCACGGCTCACTGAACGAGAGAACCGGCTCTCCAAAAGAACGGCTCTCACTGAACGGGTCGGCACGGCTCACTGAACGAGAGAACCAGCTGTCCAAAAGAACCGGCTCTCAGCCAAATTGCCCAGCTGTACGCACTTCTCCAGAAGACCCGGCTCTGGCTGAACGGTTCGGCAAGGCGCAATGAACGAGAGAACCGGCTCTCCAAAAGAACGGCTCTCACTGAACGGTTCGGCACGGCTCACTGAACGAGAGAACCGGCTCCAAAAGAACGGCTCTCACTGAACGGGTCGGCACGGCTCACTGAACGAGAGAACCGGCTGTCCAAAAGAACCGGCTCTCAGCCAACTTGCCCAGCAGTACGCACTTTTCCAGAAGACCCGGCTCCGGCTGAACGGTTTGGCACGGCTCACTGAACGAGAGAACCGGCTCTCCAAAAGAACGGCTCTCACTGAACGGGTTGGCACGGCTCACTGAACGAATGAACCGGCTATCCAAAAGAACGGCTCTCACCGAACGGGTCGGCATGGCTCACTGGACGAGAGAACCGGCTCTCCAAAAGAACGGCTCTCACTGAACGGGTTGGCACGGCTCACTGAACGAATGAACCGGCTCTCAGCCAACTTGCCCAGCAGTACGCACTTTTCCAGAAGACCCGGCTCCGGCTGAACGGTTTGGCACGGCTCACTGAACGAGAGAACCGGCTCTCCAAAAGAACGGCTCTCACTGAACGGGTTGGCACGGCTCACTGAACGAATGAACCGGCTATCCAAAAGAACGGCTCTCACTGAACGGGTCGGCATGGCTCACTGAACGAGAGAACCGGCTGTCCAAAAGAACCGGCTCTCAGCCAACTTGCACAGCAGTACGCACTTTTCCAGAAGACCCGGTTCTGACTGAACGGTTCGGCACGGCTTACTGAACGAGAGAACCGGCTCTCCAAAACAACGGCTCTCACTGAACGGGTCGGCACGGCTCACTGAACGAGAGAACCGGCTGTTCAAAAGAACCGGCTTTCAGCCAACTTGCCCAGCAGGACGCACTTTTCCAGAAGACTCGACTCTGGCTGAACGGTTCGGCACGGCTCACTGAACGAGAGAACCGGCTCTCCAAAAGAACGGGTCGGCACGGCTTACCGAATGAGAGAACCGGCTCTCCAAAAGAACGGCTCTCACTGAACGGGTCGGCACGGCTCACTGAACGAGAGAACCGGCTCTCCAAAAGAACGGCTCTCACTGAACGGGTCGGCACGGCTAACTGAACGAGAGAACCGGCTCTCCAAAAGAACGGCTCTCACTGAACGGGTCGGCACGGCTCTCTGAAGGAGAGAACCGGCTCTCCAAAAGAACGGCTCTCACTGAACGGGTCGGCACGGCTCACTGAACGAGAGAACCGGCTCTCCAAAAGAACGGCTCTCACTGAACGGGTCGGCACGGCTCACTGAACGAGATAACTGGCTCTCCAGAAGAACCGGCTCTCAGCAAACTCGCCCAGCAGTACGCACTTTTCCAGAAGAACCGGTTCTGACAACGGTTCAGTACGGCTCACTGAACGAGAGAACCGGCTCTCCAAAAAACCGGCTCTCAGCCAACACGCCCAGTAATAAGCACTTTTCCAGAATACCCGGTTCTGACTGAACGGTTCGGCACGGCTCACTGAACGAGAGAACCGGCTCTCCAAAAGAACGGCTCTCACTGAACGGTTCGGCACAGCTCACTGAACGAGAGAACCAGCTGTCCAAAAAAAACCGGCTCTCAGCCAACTCGCCCAGCAGTACGCACTTTTCCAGAAGAACCGGTTCTGACAACGGTTCAGTACGGCTCACTGAACGAGAGAACCGGCTCTCCAAAAAACCGGCTCTCAGCCAACACGCCCAGCAGTACGCACTTTGCCGGAAGACCCGGTTCTGACTGAACGTTTCGGCACGGCTCACTGAACGAGAGAACCGGCTCTCCAAAAGAACGGCTCACTGAACGGGTCGGCACGGCTCACTGAACGAGAGAACCGGCTGTCCAAAAGAACCGGCTCTCAGCCAACTTGCCCAGCAGTACGCACTTCTCCAGAAGACCCGGCTCTGGCTGAACATTTCGGCACGGCTCACTGAACGAGAGAACCGGCACTCCAAAAGAACGGCTCTCGCTGAACGGGTCGGCACGGCTCACTGAACGAGAGAACCGGCTCTCCAAAAGAACCGGCTCTCAGCCAACTTGCCCAGCAGTACGCACTTTTCTAGAAGACCCGGCTCTGGCTGAACGGTTCAGCACGGCTCACTGAACGAGAACCGGCTGTCCAAAAGAACCGGCTCTCAGCCAACTTGTCCAGCAGTACGCACTTTGTAAGAACACCCGGCTCTGGCTGAACGGTTCAGCACGGCTCACTGAACGAGAGAACCGGCTCTCAGCCAACTCACCCAATAGTACGCACTTTGCCAGAAGACCCGGTTCTGACTGAACGGTTCAGCACGGCTCACTAAACGAGAGAACCGGCTCTCCAAAAGAACCGGCTCTCAGCCAACTCGCCCAGCAGTACGCACTTTGCCAGAAGACCCGGCTCTGACTAAACGGTTCAGCACGGCTAGCTGAACGAGAGAACCGGCTGTCAAAAGAACCCTATACGTAGTGGCACTGGCAGGAGCTTATTGGTTTACGTTTATTTTATGGCAGCTCCACCATACTTTTTGTCCAAAAGAACCGGCTTTCAGCCAACTCTCCCAGTAGTAAGCACTTTTCCAGAATACCCGGTTCTGACTGAACGGTTCGGCACGGCTCACTGAACGAGAGAACCGGCTCTCCAAAAGAACGGCTCTCACTGAACGGTTCGGCACAGCTCACTGAACGAGAGAACCAGCTGTCTAAAAAATCCGGCTCTCAGCCAACTCGCCCAGCAGTACGCACTTTGCCAGAAGACCCGGCTCTGGCTAAACGGTTCAGCACGGCTCACTGAACGAGAGAACCGGATCTCCAAAAGAACGGCTCTCACTGAATGGGTCGGCACTGCTCACTGAACGAGAGAACCAGCACTCCAAAAGAACGGCTCTCACTGACCGTGTCGGCACGGCTTACTGAACGAGAGAACCGGCTGTCCAAAAGAACCGGCTCTCAGCCAACTTGCCCAGCAGTACGCACTTTTACAGAAGATCCGGCTCTGGCTGAAAGGTTCAGCACGGCTCACTGAACGAGAACCGGCTTTCCAAAAGAACTGACTCTCAGCCAACTCGCCCAGCAGTACGCACTTTGCCAGAAAACCCGGCTCTGGCTAAACGATTCAGCACGGCTCACTGAACGAGAGAACCGGCTCTCCAAAAGAACGGCTCTCACTGAACGGGTCGGCACGACTCACTGAACGAGAGAACCGGCTCTCCAAAAGAACCGGCTCTCAGCCAACTTGCCCGGCAGTACGCACTTTGCCAGAAGACCAGGCTCTGGCTGAACAGGTCGGCACGGCTCACTGAACGAGAGAACCGGCTGTCCAAAAGAACCGGCTCTCAGCCAACTCGCCAAGCAGTACGCACTTTGCCAGAAGACCCGGCTCTGGCTGAACGGTTCAGCACGGCTCACTGAACGAGAGAACCGGCTCTACAAAAGAACGGCTCTCACTGAACGGGACGGCACGGCTCACTGAACGAGAAAACCGGCTGTCCAAAAGAACCGGCTCTCAGCCAAATTGCAGAGCAGTACGCACTTTTCCAGAAGACCCGGTTCTGACTGAACGGTTCGGCACGCCTTACTGAACGAGAGAACCGGCTCTCCAAAACAACGGCTCTCACTGAACGGGTCGGCACGGCTCACTGAACGAGAGAACCGGCTGTCCAAAAGAACCGGCTCTCAGCCAACTTGCCCAGCAGTACGCACTTTTCCAGAAGACCCGGCTCCGGCTGAACGGTTTGGCACGGCTCACTGAACGAGAGAACCGGCTCTCCAAAAGAACGGCTCTCACTGAACGGGTCGGTACGGCTCACTGAACGAGAGAACCGGCTCTCCAAAAGAACGGCTCTCACTGAACGGGTCGGCATGGCTCACTGAATGACAGAACCGGCTGTCCAAAAGAACCGGCTCTCAGCCAACTTGCACAGCAGTACGCACTTTTCCAGAAGACCCGGTTCTGACTGAACGGTTCGGCACGACTTACTGAACGAGAGAACCGGCTCTCCAAAACAACGGCTCTCACTGAACGGGTCGGCACGGCTCACTGAACGAGAGAACCGGCTGTTCAAAAGAACCGGCTTTCAGCCAACTTGCCCAGCAGGACGCACTTTTCCAGAAGACCCGGCTCTGGCTGAACGGTTCGCAACGGCTCACTGAACGAGAGAACCGGCTCTCCAAAAGAACGGGTCGGCACGGCTCACCGAATGAGAGAACCGGCTCTCCAAAAGAACGGCTCTCACTGAACGGGTTGGCACGGCTCACTAAACGAGAGCACCGGCTCTCCAGAAGAACGGCTCTCACTGAACGGGTCGGCACGGCTCACTGATCGAGAGAACCGGCTCTCCAAAAGAACTGATCTCACTGAACGGGTCGGCACGGCTCACTGAACGAGAGAACCGGCTCTCCAAAAGAACGGCTCTCAGCCAACTCGCCCAACAGTACGCACTTTGCCAGAAGACCCGGCTCTGGCTGAACGGTTCAGCACGGCTCACTGAACGAGAGAACCGGCTCTCCAAAAGAACCGGCTCTCAGACAATTCGCCCAGCAGTACGCACTTTGCCAGAAAACCCGGCTCTGGATGAACGGTTCAGCACGGCTCACTGAACGAGAGAACCGGCTGTCCAAAAGAACCGGCTCTCAGCCAACTCGCCAAGCAGTACGCACTTTGCCAGAAGACTCGGCTCTGGCTGAACGGGTCGGCATGGCTCACTGAACGAGAGAACCGGCTGTCCAAAAGAACCGGCTCTCAGCCAACTTGCACAGCAGTACGCACTTTTCCAGAAGACCCGGTTCTGACTGAACGGTTCGGCACGCCTTACTGAACGAGAGAACCGGCTCTCCAAAACAACGGCTTTCACTGAACGGGTCAGCACGGCTCACTGAACGAGAGAACCGGCTGTCCAAAAGAACCGCCTCTCACTGAACGGGTCGGCATGGCTCACTGAACGAGAGAACCGGCTGTCCAAAAGAACCGGCTCTCAGCCAACTTGCACAGCAGTACGCACTTTTCCAGAAGACCCGGTTCTGACTGAACGGTTCGGCACGGCTTACTGAACGAGAGAACCGGCTCTCCAAAACAACGGCTCTCACTGAACGGGTCGGCACGGCTCACTGAACGAGAGAACCGGCTGTCCAAAAGAACCGGCTCTCAGCCAACTTGCCCAGCAGTACGCACTTTTCCAGAAGACCCGGCTCCGGCTGAACGGTTTGGCACGGCTCCCTGAACGAGAGAACCGGCTCTGCAAAAGAACGGCTCTCACTGAACGGGTCGGCACGGCTCACTGAACGAGAGAACCGGCTCTCCAAAAGAACGGCTCACTGAACGGGTCGGCACGGCTCACTGAACGAGAGAACCGGCTGTCCAAAAGAACCGGCTCTCAGCCAACTTGCCCAGCAGTACGCACTTCTCCAGAAGACCCGGCTCTGGCTGAACGGTTCGGCACGGCTCACTGAACGAGAGAACCGGCACTCCAAAAGAACGGCTCTCACTGAACGGGTCGGCACGGCTCACTGAACGAGAACCGGCTGTCCAAAAGAACCGGCTCTCAGCCAACTTGTCCAGCAGTACGCACTTTGTAAGAACACCCGGCTCTGGCTGAACGGTTCAGCACGGCTCACTGAACGAGTGAACCGGCTCTCAGCCAACTCGCCCAGCAGTACCCACTTTGCCAGAAGACCCGGCTCTGACTGAACGGTTCAGCACGGCTCACTAAACGAGAGAACCGGCTCTCCAAAAGAACCGGCTCTCAGCCAACTCGCCCAGCAGTACGCACTTTTCCAGAAGACCCGGCTCTGACTCAACGGTTCAGCACGGCTCGCTGAACGAGAGAACCGGCTGTCAAAAGAACCCTATACGTAGTGGCACAGGCAGGAGCTTATTGGTTTACGTTTTATTTTATGGCAGCTCCACCATACTTTTTGTCCAAAAGAACCGGCTTTCAGCCAACTCTCCCAGTAGTAAGCACTTTTCCAGAATACCCGGTTCTGACTGAACGGTTCGGCACGGCTCACTGAACGAGAGAACCGGCTCTCCAAAAGAACGGCTCTCACTGAACGGTTCGGCACAGCTCACTGAACGAGAGAACCAGCTGTCCAAAAAATCCGGCTCTCAGCCAACTCGCCCAGCAGTACGCACTTTGCCAGAAGACCCGGCTCTGGCTAAACGGTTCAGCACGGCTCACTGAACGAGAGAATCGGATCTCCAAAAGAACGGCTCTCACTGAATGGATCGGCACTGCTAACTGAACGAGAGAACCAGCACTCCAAAAGAACGGCTCTCACTGAACGGGTCGGCACGGCTCACTGAATGAGAGAACCGGCTCTCCAAAAGAACGGCTCTCACTGAACGGGTCGGCACGTCTCACTGAACGAGATAACTGGCTCTCCAAAAGAACCGGCTCTAAGCAAACTCGCCCAGCAGTACGCACTTTTCCAGAAGAACCGGTTCTGACAACGGTTCAGTACGGCTCACTGAACGAGAGAACCGGCTCTCCAAAAAACCGGCTCTCAGCCAACTCGCCCAGCAGTACGCACATTGCCGGAAGACCCGGTTCTGACTGAACGTTTCGGCACGGCTCACTGAACGAGAGAACCGGCTCTCCAAAAGAACTGCTCACTGAACGGGTCGGCACGGCTCACTGAACGAGAGAACCGGCTCTCCAAAAGAACCGGCTCTCAGCCAACTTGCCCAGCAGTACGCACTTCTCCAGAAGACCCGGCTCTGGCTGAACGGTTCGGCACGGCTCACTGAACGAGAGAACCGGCACTCCAAAAGAACGGCTCTCACTGAACGGGTCGGCACGGCTCACTGAACGAGAGAACCGGCTCTCCAAAAGAACCGGCTTTCAGCCAACATGCCCAGCAGTAAGCACTTTTCTAGAAGACCCGGCTCTGGCTGAACGGTTCAGCACGGCTCACTGAACGAGAACCGGCTGTCCAAAAGAACCGGCTCTCAGCCAACTTGTCCAGCAGTACGCACTTTGTAAGAACACCCGGCTCTGGCTGAACGGTTCAGCACGGCTCACTGAACGAGAGAACCGGCTCTCAGCCAACTCGCCCAGCAGTACGCACTTTGCCAGAAGACCCGGATCTGACTGAACGGTTCAGCACGGCTCACTAAACGAGAGAACCGGCTCTCCAAAAGAACCGGCTCTCAGCCAACTCGCCCAGCAGTACGCACTTTGCCAGAAGACCCGGCTCTCACTAAACGGTTCAGCACGGCTCGCTGAACGAGAGAACCGGCTGTCAAAAGAACCCTATACGTAGTGGCACAGGCAGGAGCTTATTGGTTTACGTTTTATTTTATGGCAGCTCCACCATACTTTTTTTCCAAAAGAACCGGCTTTCAGCCAACTCTCCCAGTAGTAAGCACTTTTCCAGAATACCCGGTTCTGACTGAACGGTTCGGCACGGCTCACTGAACGAGAGAACCGGCTCTCCAAAAGAACGGCTCTCACTGAACGGTTCGGCACAGCTCACTGAAAGAGAGAACCAGCTGTCCAAAAAAAACCGGCTCTCAGCCAACTCGCCCAGCAGTACGCACTTTGCCGGAAGACCCGCTTCTGACTGAATGTTTCGGCACGGCTCACTGAACGAGAGAATCGGCTCTCCAAAAGAACGGCTCTCACTGAACGGGTCGGCACGGCTCACTGAACGAGAGAACCAGCTGTCCAAAAGAACCGGCTCTCAGCCAAATTGCCCAGCGGTACGCACTTCTCCAGAAGACCCGGCTCTGGCTGAACGGTTCGGCAAGGCGCAATGAACGAGAGAACCGGCTCTCCAAAAGAACGGCTCTCACTGAACGGTTCGGCACGGCTCACTGAACGAGAGAACCGGCTCCAAAAGAACGGCTCTCACTGAACGGGTCGGCACGGCTCACTAAACGAGAGAACCGGCTCTCCAAAAGAAGCGGCTCTCAGCCAACTCGCCCAGCAGTACGCACTTTTCCAGAAGACCCGGCTCTGACTCAACGGTTCAGCACGGCTCGCTGAACGAGAGAACCGGCTGTCAAAAGAACCCTATACGTAGTGGCACAGGCAGGAGCTTATTGGTTTACGTTTTATTTTATGGCAGCTCCACCATACTTTTTGTCCAAAAGAACCGGCTTTCAGCCAACTCTCCCAGTAGTAAGCACTTTTCCAGAATACCCGGTTCTGACTGAACGGTTCGGCACGGCTCACTGAACGAGAGAACCGGCTCTCCAAAAGAACGGCTCTCACTGAACGGTTCGGCACAGCTCACTGAACGAGAGAACCAGCTGTCCAAAAAATCCGGCTCTCAGCCAACTCGCCCAGCAGTACGCACTTTGCCAGAAGACCCGGCTCTGGCTAAACGGTTCAGCACGGCTCACTGAACGAGAGAATCGGATCTCCAAAAGAACGGCTCTCACTGAATGGGTCGGCACTGCTAACTGAACGAGAGAACCAGCACTCCAAAAGAACGGCTCTCACTGACCGGGTCGGCACGGCTCTCTGAACGAGAGAACCGGCTCTCCAAAAGAACGGCTCTCACTGAACGGGTCGGCAAGGCTCACTGAATGAGAGAACCGGCTCTCCAAAAGAACGGCTCTCACTGAACGGGTCGGCACGGCTCACTGAACGAGATAACTGGCTCTCCAAAAGAACCGGCTCTAAGCAAACTCGCCCAGCAGTACGCACTTTTCCAGAAGAACCGGTTCTGACAACAGTTCAGTACGGCTCACTGAACGAGAGAACCGGCTCTCCAAAAAACCGGCTCTCAGCCAACTCGCCCAGCAGTACGCACTTTGCCGGAAGACCCGGTTCTGACTGAACGTTTCGGCACGGCTCACTGAACGAGAGAACCGGCTCTCCAAAAGAACTGCTCACTGAACGGGTCGGCACGGCTCACTGAACGAGAGAACCGGCTCTCCAAAAGAACCGGCTCTCAGCCAACTTGCCCAGCAGTACGCACTTCTCCAGAAGACCCGGCTCTGGCTGAACGGTTCGGCACGGCTCACTGAACGAGAGAACCGGCATTCCAAAAGAACGGCTCTCACTGAACGGGTCGGCACGGCTCACTGAACGAGAGAACCGGCTCTCCAAAAGAACCGGCTCTCAGCCAACATGCCCAGCAGTAAGCACTTTTCTAGAAGACCCGGCTCTGGCTGAACGGTTCAGCACGGCTCACTGAACGAGAACCGGCTGTCCAAAAGAAACGGCTCTCAGCCAACTTGTCCAGCAGTACGCACTTTGTAAGAACACCCGGCTCTGGCTGAACGGTTCAGCACGGCTCACTGAACGAGAGAACCGGCTCTCAGCCAACTCGCCCAGCAGTACGCACTTTGCCAGAAGACCCGGATCTGACTGAACGGTTCAGCACGGCTCACTAAACGAGAGAACCGGCTCACCAAAAGAACCGGCTCTCAGCCAACTCGCCCAGCAGTACGCACATTGCCAGAAGACCCGGCTCTGACTAAACGGTTCAGCATGGCTCGCTGAACGAGAGAACCGGCTGTCAAAAGAACCCTATACGTAGTGGCACAGGCAGGAGCTTATTGGTTTACGTTTTATTTTATGGCAGCTCCACCATACTTTTTGTCCAAAAGAACCGGCTTTCAGCCAACTCTCCCAGTAGTAAGCACTTTTCCAGAATACCCGGTTCTGACTGAACGGTTCGGCACGGCTCACTGAACGAGAGAACCGGCTCTCCAAAAGAACGGCTCTCACTGAACGGTTCGGCACAGCTCACTGAACGAGAGAACCAGCTGTCCAAAAAAACCGGCTCTCAGCCAACTCGCCCAGCAGTACGCACTTTGCCGGAAGACCCGCTTCTGACTGAATGTTTCGGCACGGCTCACTGAACGAGAGAACCGGCTCTCCAAAAGAACGGCTCTCACTGAACGGGTCGGCACGGCTCACTGAACGAGAGAACCAGCTGTCCAAAAGAACCGGCTCTCAGCCAAATTGCCCAGCGGTACGCACTTCTCCAGAAGACCCGGCTCTGGCTGAACGGTTCGGCAAGGCGCAATGAACGAGAGAACCGGCTCTCCAAAAGAACGGCTCTCACTGAACGGTTCGGCACGGCTCACTGAACGAGAGAACCGGCTCCAAAAGAACGGCTCTCACTGAACGGGTCGGCATGGCTCACTGAACGAGAGAACCGGCTGTCCAAAAGAACCGGCTCTCAGCCAACTCGCCCAGCAGTACGCACTTTGCCGGAAGACCCGCTTCTGACTGAATGTTTCGGCACGGCTCACTGAACGAGAGAACAGGCTCTCCAAAACAACGGCTCTCACTGAACGGGTCGGCACGGCTCACTGATCGAGAGAACCGGCTGTTCAAAAGAACCGGCTTTCAGCCAACTTGCCCAGCAGGACGCACTTTTCCAGAAGACTCGACTCTGGCTGAACGGTTCGGCACGGCTCACTGAACGAGAGAACCGGCTCTCCAAAAGAACGGGTCGGCACGGCTCACCGAATGAGAGAACCGGCTCTCCAAAAGAACGGCTCTCACTGAACGGGTCGGCACGGCTCACTGAACGAGAGAACCGGCTCTCCAAAAGAACGGCTCTCACTGAACGGGTCGGCACGGCTAACTGAACGAGAGAACCGGCTCTCCAAAAGAACGGCTCTCACTGAACGGGTCGGCACGGCTCTCTGAAGGAGAGAACCGGCTCTCCAAAAGAACGGCTCTCACTGAACGGGTCGGCACGGCTCACTGAACGAGAGAACCGGCTCTCCAAAAGAACGGCTCTCACTGAAAGGGTCGGCACGGCTCACTGAACGAGATAACTGGCTCTCCAGAAGAACCGGCTCTCAGCAAACTCGCCCAGCAGTACGCACTTTTCCAGAAGAACCGGTTCTGACAACGGTTCAGTACGGCTCACTGAACGAGAGAACCGGCTCTCCAAAAAACCGGCTCTCAGCCAACACGCCCAGTAATAAGCACTTTTCCAGAATACCCGGTTCTGACTGAACGGTTCGGCACGGCTCACTGAACGAGAGAACCGGCTCTCCGAAAGAACGGCTCTCACTGAACGGTTCGGCACAGCTCACTGAACGAGAGAACCAGCTGTCCAAAAAAAAACCGGCTCTCAGCCAACTCGCCCAGTAGTACGCACTTTTCCAGAAGAACCGGTTCTGACAACGGTTCAGTACGGCTCACTGAACGAGAGAACCGGCTCTCCAAAAAACCGGCTCTCAGCCAAAACGCCCAGCAGTACGCACTTTGCCGGAAGACCCGGTTCTGACTGAACGTTTCGGCACGGCTCACTGAACGAGAGAACCGGCTCTCCAAAAGAACGGCTCACTGAACGGGTCGGCACGGCTCACTGAACGAGAGAACCGGCTGTCCAAAAGAACCGGCTCTCAGCCAACTTGCCCAGCAGTACGCACTTCTCCAGAAGACCCGGCTCTGGCTGAACGGTTCGGCACGGCTCACTGAACGAGAGAACCGGCACTCCAAAAGAACGGCTCTCGCTGAACGGGTCGGCACGGCTCACTGAACGAGAGAACCGGCTCTCCAAAAGAACCGGCTCTCAGCCAACTTGCCCAGCAGTACGCACTTTTCTAGAAGACCCGGCTCTGGCTGAACGGTTCAGCACGGCTCACTGAACGAGAACCGGCTGTCCAAAAGAACCGGCTCTCAGCCAACTTGTCCAGCAGTACGCACTTTGTAAGAACACCCGGCTCTGGCTGAACGGTTCAGCACGGCTCACTGAACGAGAGAACCGGCTCTCAGCCAACTCACCCAGCAGTACGCACTTTGCCAGAAGACCCGGTTCTGACTGAACGGTTCAGCACGGCTCACTAAACGAGAGAACCGGCTCTCCAAAAGAACCGGCTCTCAGCCAACTCGCCCAGCAGTACGCACTTTGCCAGAAGACCCGGCTCTGACTAAACGGTTCAGCACGGCTCGTGGAACGAGAGAACCGGCTGTCAAAAGAACCCTATACGTAGTGGCACTGGCAGGAGCTTATTGGTTTACGTTTATTTTATGGCAGCTCCACCATACTTTTTGTCCAAAAGAACCGGCTTTCAGCCAACTCTCCCAGTAGTAAGCACTTTTCCAGAACACCCGGTTCTGACTGAACGGTTCGGCACGGCTCACTGAACGCGAGAACCAGCTGTCTAAAAAATCCGGCTCTCAGCCAACTCGCCCAGCAGTACGCACTTTGCCAGAAGACCCGGCTCTGGCTAAACGGTTCAGCACGGCTCACTGAACGAGAGAACCGGATCTCCAAAAGAACGGCTCTCACTGAATGGGTCGGCACTGCTCACTGAACGAGAGAACCAGCACTCCAAAAGAACGGCTCTCACTGACCGTGTCGGCACGGCTTACTGAACGAGAGAACCGGCTGTCCAAAAGAACCGGCTCTCAGCCAACTTGCCCAGCAGTACGCACTTTTACAGAAGATCCGGCTCTGGCTGAAAGGTTCAGCACGGCTCACTGAACGAGAACCGGCTTTCCAAAAGAACTGACTCTCAGCCAACTCGCCCAGCAGTACGCACTTTGCCAGAAAACCCGGCTCTGGCTAAACGATTCAGCACGGCTCACTGAACGAGAGAACCGGCTCTCCAAAAGAACGGCTCTCACTGAACGGGTCGGCACGACTCACTGAACGAGAGAACCGGCTCTCCAAAAGAACCGGCTCTCAGCCAACTTGCCCGGCAGTACGCACTTTGCCAGAAGACCCGGCTCTGGCTGAACAGGTCGGCACGGCTCACTGAACGAGAGAACCGGCTGTCCAAAAGAACCGGCTCTCAGCCAACTCGCCAAGCAGTACGCACTTTGCCAGAAGACCCGGCTCTGGCTGAACGGTTCAGCACGGCTCACTGAACGAGAGAACCGGCTCTACAAAAGAACGGCTCTCACTGAACGGGACGGCACGGCTCACTGAACGAGAGAACCGGCTGTCCAAAAGAACCGGCTCTCAGCCAAATTGCACAGCAGTACGCACTTTTCCAGAAGACCCGGTTCTGACTGAACGGTTCGGCACGCCTTACTGAACGAGAGAACCGGCTCTCCAAAACAACGGCTCTCACTGAACAGGTCGGCACGGCTCACTGAACGAGAGAACCGGCTGTCCAAATGAACCGGCTCTAAGCCAACTTGCCCAGCAGTACGCACTTTTCCAGAAGACCCGGCTCCGGCTGATCGGTTTGGCACGGCTCACTGAACGAGAGAACCGGCTCTCCAAAAGAACGGCTCTCACTGAACGGGTCGGTACGGCTCACTGAACGAGAGAACCGGCTCTCCAAAAGAACGGCTCTCACTGAACGGGTCGGCATGGCTCACTGAACGACAGAACCGGCTGTCCAAAAGAACCGGCTCTCAGCCAACTTGCACAGCAGTACGCACTTTTCCAGAAGACCCGGTTCTGACTGAACGGTTTGGCACGACTTACTGAACGAGAGAACCGGCTCTCCAAAACAACGGCTCTCACTGAACGGGTCGGCACGGCTCACTGAACGAGAGAACCGGCTGTTCAAAAGAACCGGCTTTCAGCCAACTTGCCCAGCAGGACGCACTTTTCCAGAAGACCCGGCTCTGGCTGAACGGATCGGAACGGCTCACTGAACGAGAGAACCGGCTCTCCAAAAGAACGGGTCGGCACGGCTCACCGAATGAGAGAACCGGCTCTCCAAAAGAACGGCTCTCACTGAACGGGTTGGCACGGCTCACTGAACGAGAGCACCGGCTCTCCAGAAGAACGGCTCTCACTGAACGGGTCGTCACGGCTCACTGATCGAGAGAACCGGCTCTCCAAAAGAACTGATCTCACTGAACGGGTCGGCACGGCTCACTGAACGAGAGAACCGGCTCTCCAAAAGAACGGCTCTCAGCCAACTCGCCCAACATTACGCACTTTGCCAGAAGACCCGGCTCTGGCTGAACGGTTCAGCACGGCTCACTGAACGAGAGAACCGGCTCTCCAAAAGAACCGGCTCTCAGACAATTCGCCCAGCAGTACGCACTTTTCCAGAAAACCCGGCTCTGGATGAACGGTTCAGCACGGCTCACTGAACGAGAGAACCGGCTCTACAAAAGAACGGCTCTCACTGAACGGGACGGCACGGCTCACTGAACGAGAGAACCGGCTGTCCGAAAGAACCGGCTCTCAGCCAACTTGCCCAGCAGTACGCACTTTTCTAGAAGACCCGGCTCTGGCTGAACGGTTCAGCACGGCTCACTGAACGAGAACCGGCTGTCCAAAAGAACCGGCTCTCAGCCGACTTGTCCAGCAGTACGCACTTTGTAAGAACACCCGGCTCTGGCTGAACGGTTCAGCACGGCTCACTGAACGAGAGAACCGGCTCTCAGCCAACTCGCCCAGCAGTACGCACTTTGCCAGAAGACCCGGTTCTGACTGAACGGTTCAGCACGGCTCACTAAACGAGAGAACCGGCTCTCCAAAAGAACCGGCTCTCAGCCAACTCGCCCAGCAGTACGCAATTTGCCAGAAGATCCGGCTCTGACTAAACGGTTCAGCACGGCTCGCTGAACGAGAGAACCGGCTGTCAAAAGAACCCTATACGTAGTGGCACAGGCAGCAGCTTATTGGTTTACGTTTTATTTTATGGCAGCTCCACCATACTTTTTGTCCAAAAGAACCGGCTTTCAGCCAACTCTCCCAGTAGTAAGCATTTTGCCAGAATACCCGGTTCTGACTGAACGGTTCGGCACGGCTCACTGAACGAGAGAACCGGCTCTCCAAAAGAACTGCTCACTGAACGGGTCGGCACGGCTCACTGAACGAGAGAACCGGCTCTCCAAAAGAACCTGCTCTCAGCCAACTTGCCCAGCAGTACGCACTTCTCCAGAAGACCCGGCTCTGGCTGAACGGTTCGGCACGGCTCACTGAACGAGAGAACCGGCACTCCAAAAGAACGGCTCTCACTGAACGGGTCGGCACGGCTCACTGAACGAGAGAACCGGCTCTCCAAAAGAACCGGCTCTGAGCCAACATGCCCAGCAGTAAGCACTTTCTAGAAGACCCGGCTCTGGCTGAACGCTTCAGCACGGCTCACTGAACGAGAACCGGCTGTCCAAAAGAACCGGCTCTCAGCCAACTTGTCCAGCAGTACGCACTTTGTAAGAACACCCGGCTCTGGCTGAACGGTTCAGCACGGCTCACTGAACGAGAGAACCGGCTCTCAGCCAACTCGCCCTGCAGTACGCACTTTGCCAGAAGACCCGGATCTGACTGAACGGTTCAGCACGGCTCACTAAACGAGAGAACCGGCTCACCAAAAGAACCGGCTCTCAGCCAACTCGCCCAGCAGTACGCACTTTTCCAGAAGACCCGGCTCTGACTAAACGGTTCAGCACGGCTCGCTGAACGAGAGAACCGGCTGTCAAAAGAACCCTATACGTAGTGGCACAGGCAGGAGCTTATTGGTTTACGTTTTATTTTATGGCAGCTCCACCATACTTTTTGTCCAAAAGAACCGGCTTTCAGCCAACTCTCCCAGTAGTAAGCACTTTTCCAGAATACCCGGTTCTGACTGAACGGTTCGGCACGGCTCACTGAACGAGAGAACCGGCTCTCCAAAACAACGGCTCTCACTGAACGGTTCGGCACAGCTCACTGAACGAGAGAACCAGCTGTCCAAAAAAAACCGGCTCTCAGCCAACTCGCCCAGCAGTACGCACTTTGCCGGAAGACCCGCTTCTGACTGAATGTTTCGGCACGGCTCACTGAACGAGAGAACCGGCTCTCCAAAAGAACGGCTCTCACTGAACGGGTCGGCACGGCTCACTGAACGAGAGAACCAGCTGTCCAAAAGAACCGGCTCTCAGCCAAATTGCCCAGCGGTACGCACTTCTCCAGAAGACCCGGCTCTGGCTGAACGGTTCGGCAAGGCGCAATGAACGAGAGAACCGGCTCTCCAAAAGAACGGCTCTCACTGAACGGTTCGGCACGGCTCACTGAACGAGAGAACCGGCTCCAAAAGAACGGCTCTCACTGAACGGGTCGGCATGGCTCACTGAACGAGAGAACCGGCTGTCCAAAAGAACCGGCTCTCAGCCAACTCGCCCAGCAGTACGCACTTTGCCGGAAGACCCGCTTCTGACTGAATGTTTCGGCACGGCTCACTGAACGAGAGAACAGGCTCTCCAAAACAACGGCTCTCACTGAACGGGTCGGCACGGCTCACTGATCGAGAGAACCGGCTGTTCAAAAGAACCGGCTTTCAGCCAACTTGCCCAGCAGGACGCACTTTTCCAGAAGACTCGACTCTGGCTGAACGGTTCGGCACGGCTCACTGAACGAGAGAACCGGCTCTCCAAAAGAACGGGTCGGCACGGCTCACCGAATGAGAGAACCGGCTCTCCAAAAGAACGGCTCTCACTGAACGGGTCGGCACGGCTCACTGAACGAGAGAACCGGCTCTCCAAAAGAACGGCTCTCACTGAACGGGTCGGCACGGCTAACTGAACGAGAGAACCGGCTCTCCAAAAGAACGGCTCTCACTGAACGGGTCGGCACGGCTCTCTGAAGGAGAGAACCGGCTCTCCAAAAGAACGGCTCTCACTGAACGGGTCGGCACGGCTCACTGAACGAGAGAACCGGCTCTCCAAAAGAACGGCTCTCACTGAAAGGGTCGGCACGGCTCACTGAACGAGATAACTGGCTCTCCAGAAGAACCGGCTCTCAGCAAACTCGCCCAGCAGTACGCACTTTTCCAGAAGAACCGGTTCTGACAACGGTTCAGTACGGCTCACTGAACGAGAGAACCGGCTCTCCAAAAAACCGGCTCTCAGCCAACACGCCCAGTAATAAGCACTTTTCCAGAATACCCGGTTCTGACTGAACGGTTCGGCACGGCTCACTGAACGAGAGAACCGGCTCTCCGAAAGAACGGCTCTCACTGAACGGTTCGGCACAGCTCACTGAACGAGAGAACCAGCTGTCCAAAAAAAAACCGGCTCTCAGCCAACTCGCCCAGTAGTACGCACTTTTCCAGAAGAACCGGTTCTGACAACGGTTCAGTACGGCTCACTGAACGAGAGAACCGGCTCTCCAAAAAACCGGCTCTCAGCCAAAACGCCCAGCAGTACGCACTTTGCCGGAAGACCCGGTTCTGACTGAACGTTTCGGCACGGCTCACTGAACGAGAGAACCGGCTCTCCAAAAGAACGGCTCACTGAACGGGTCGGCACGGCTCACTGAACGAGAGAACCGGCTGTCCAAAAGAACCGGCTCTCAGCCAACTTGCCCAGCAGTACGCACTTCTCCAGAAGACCCGGCTCTGGCTGAACGGTTCGGCACGGCTCACTGAACGAGAGAACCGGCACTCCAAAAGAACGGCTCTCGCTGAACGGGTCGGCACGGCTCACTGAACGAGAGAACCGGCTCTCCAAAAGAACCGGCTCTCAGCCAACTTGCCCAGCAGTACGCACTTTTCTAGAAGACCCGGCTCTGGCTGAACGGTTCAGCACGGCTCACTGAACGAGAACCGGCTGTCCAAAAGAACCGGCTCTCAGCCAACTTGTCCAGCAGTACGCACTTTGTAAGAACACCCGGCTCTGGCTGAACGGTTCAGCACGGCTCACTGAACGAGAGAACCGGCTCTCAGCCAACTCACCCAGCAGTACGCACTTTGCCAGAAGACCCGGTTCTGACTGAACGGTTCAGCACGGCTCACTAAACGAGAGAACCGGCTCTCCAAAAGAACCGGCTCTCAGCCAACTCGCCCAGCAGTACGCACTTTGCCAGAAGACCCGGCTCTGACTAAACGGTTCAGCACGGCTCGTGGAACGAGAGAACCGGCTGTCAAAAGAACCCTATACGTAGTGGCACTGGCAGGAGCTTATTGGTTTACGTTTATTTTATGGCAGCTCCACCATACTTTTTGTCCAAAAGAACCGGCTTTCAGCCAACTCTCCCAGTAGTAAGCACTTTTCCAGAACACCCGGTTCTGACTGAACGGTTCGGCACGGCTCACTGAACGCGAGAACCAGCTGTCTAAAAAATCCGGCTCTCAGCCAACTCGCCCAGCAGTACGCACTTTGCCAGAAGACCCGGCTCTGGCTAAACGGTTCAGCACGGCTCACTGAACGAGAGAACCGGATCTCCAAAAGAACGGCTCTCACTGAATGGGTCGGCACTGCTCACTGAACGAGAGAACCAGCACTCCAAAAGAACGGCTCTCACTGACCGTGTCGGCACGGCTTACTGAACGAGAGAACCGGCTGTCCAAAAGAACCGGCTCTCAGCCAACTTGCCCAGCAGTACGCACTTTTACAGAAGATCCGGCTCTGGCTGAAAGGTTCAGCACGGCTCACTGAACGAGAACCGGCTTTCCAAAAGAACTGACTCTCAGCCAACTCGCCCAGCAGTACGCACTTTGCCAGAAAACCCGGCTCTGGCTAAACGATTCAGCACGGCTCACTGAACGAGAGAACCGGCTCTCCAAAAGAACGGCTCTCACTGAACGGGTCGGCACGACTCACTGAACGAGAGAACCGGCTCTCCAAAAGAACCGGCTCTCAGCCAACTTGCCCGGCAGTACGCACTTTGCCAGAAGACCCGGCTCTGGCTGAACAGGTCGGCACGGCTCACTGAACGAGAGAACCGGCTGTCCAAAAGAACCGGCTCTCAGCCAACTCGCCAAGCAGTACGCACTTTGCCAGAAGACCCGGCTCTGGCTGAACGGTTCAGCACGGCTCACTGAACGAGAGAACCGGCTCTACAAAAGAACGGCTCTCACTGAACGGGACGGCACGGCTCACTGAACGAGAGAACCGGCTGTCCAAAAGAACCGGCTCTCAGCCAAATTGCACAGCAGTACGCACTTTTCCAGAAGACCCGGTTCTGACTGAACGGTTCGGCACGCCTTACTGAACGAGAGAACCGGCTCTCCAAAACAACGGCTCTCACTGAACAGGTCGGCACGGCTCACTGAACGAGAGAACCGGCTGTCCAAATGAACCGGCTCTAAGCCAACTTGCCCAGCAGTACGCACTTTTCCAGAAGACCCGGCTCCGGCTGATCGGTTTGGCACGGCTCACTGAACGAGAGAACCGGCTCTCCAAAAGAACGGCTCTCACTGAACGGGTCGGTACGGCTCACTGAACGAGAGAACCGGCTCTCCAAAAGAACGGCTCTCACTGAACGGGTCGGCATGGCTCACTGAACGACAGAACCGGCTGTCCAAAAGAACCGGCTCTCAGCCAACTTGCACAGCAGTACGCACTTTTCCAGAAGACCCGGTTCTGACTGAACGGTTTGGCACGACTTACTGAACGAGAGAACCGGCTCTCCAAAACAACGGCTCTCACTGAACGGGTCGGCACGGCTCACTGAACGAGAGAACCGGCTGTTCAAAAGAACCGGCTTTCAGCCAACTTGCCCAGCAGGACGCACTTTTCCAGAAGACCCGGCTCTGGCTGAACGGATCGGAACGGCTCACTGAACGAGAGAACCGGCTCTCCAAAAGAACGGGTCGGCACGGCTCACCGAATGAGAGAACCGGCTCTCCAAAAGAACGGCTCTCACTGAACGGGTTGGCACGGCTCACTGAACGAGAGCACCGGCTCTCCAGAAGAACGGCTCTCACTGAACGGGTCGTCACGGCTCACTGATCGAGAGAACCGGCTCTCCAAAAGAACTGATCTCACTGAACGGGTCGGCACGGCTCACTGAACGAGAGAACCGGCTCTCCAAAAGAACGGCTCTCAGCCAACTCGCCCAACATTACGCACTTTGCCAGAAGACCCGGCTCTGGCTGAACGGTTCAGCACGGCTCACTGAACGAGAGAACCGGCTCTCCAAAAGAACCGGCTCTCAGACAATTCGCCCAGCAGTACGCACTTTTCCAGAAAACCCGGCTCTGGATGAACGGTTCAGCACGGCTCACTGAACGAGAGAACCGGCTCTACAAAAGAACGGCTCTCACTGAACGGGACGGCACGGCTCACTGAACGAGAGAACCGGCTGTCCGAAAGAACCGGCTCTCAGCCAACTTGCCCAGCAGTACGCACTTTTCTAGAAGACCCGGCTCTGGCTGAACGGTTCAGCACGGCTCACTGAACGAGAACCGGCTGTCCAAAAGAACCGGCTCTCAGCCGACTTGTCCAGCAGTACGCACTTTGTAAGAACACCCGGCTCTGGCTGAACGGTTCAGCACGGCTCACTGAACGAGAGAACCGGCTCTCAGCCAACTCGCCCAGCAGTACGCACTTTGCCAGAAGACCCGGTTCTGACTGAACGGTTCAGCACGGCTCACTAAACGAGAGAACCGGCTCTCCAAAAGAACCGGCTCTCAGCCAACTCGCCCAGCAGTACGCAATTTGCCAGAAGATCCGGCTCTGACTAAACGGTTCAGCACGGCTCGCTGAACGAGAGAACCGGCTGTCAAAAGAACCCTATACGTAGTGGCACAGGCAGCAGCTTATTGGTTTACGTTTTATTTTATGGCAGCTCCACCATACTTTTTGTCCAAAAGAACCGGCTTTCAGCCAACTCTCCCAGTAGTAAGCATTTTGCCAGAATACCCGGTTCTGACTGAACGGTTCGGCACGGCTCACTGAACGAGAGAACCGGCTCTCCAAAAGAACTGCTCACTGAACGGGTCGGCACGGCTCACTGAACGAGAGAACCGGCTCTCCAAAAGAACCTGCTCTCAGCCAACTTGCCCAGCAGTACGCACTTCTCCAGAAGACCCGGCTCTGGCTGAACGGTTCGGCACGGCTCACTGAACGAGAGAACCGGCACTCCAAAAGAACGGCTCTCACTGAACGGGTCGGCACGGCTCACTGAACGAGAGAACCGGCTCTCCAAAAGAACCGGCTCTGAGCCAACATGCCCAGCAGTAAGCACTTTCTAGAAGACCCGGCTCTGGCTGAACGCTTCAGCACGGCTCACTGAACGAGAACCGGCTGTCCAAAAGAACCGGCTCTCAGCCAACTTGTCCAGCAGTACGCACTTTGTAAGAACACCCGGCTCTGGCTGAACGGTTCAGCACGGCTCACTGAACGAGAGAACCGGCTCTCAGCCAACTCGCCCTGCAGTACGCACTTTGCCAGAAGACCCGGATCTGACTGAACGGTTCAGCACGGCTCACTAAACGAGAGAACCGGCTCACCAAAAGAACCGGCTCTCAGCCAACTCGCCCAGCAGTACGCACTTTTCCAGAAGACCCGGCTCTGACTAAACGGTTCAGCACGGCTCGCTGAACGAGAGAACCGGCTGTCAAAAGAACCCTATACGTAGTGGCACAGGCAGGAGCTTATTGGTTTACGTTTTATTTTATGGCAGCTCCACCATACTTTTTGTCCAAAAGAACCGGCTTTCAGCCAACTCTCCCAGTAGTAAGCACTTTTCCAGAATACCCGGTTCTGACTGAACGGTTCGGCACGGCTCACTGAACGAGAGAACCGGCTCTCCAAAACAACGGCTCTCACTGAACGGTTCGGCACAGCTCACTGAACGAGAGAACCAGCTGTCCAAAAAAAACCGGCTCTCAGCCAACTCGCCCAGCAGTACGCACTTTGCCGGAAGACCCGCTTCTGACTGAATGTTTCGGCACGGCTCACTGAACGAGAGAACCGGCTCTCCAAAAGAACGGCTCTCACTGAACGGGTCGGCACGGCTCACTGAACGAGAGAACCAGCTGTCCAAAAGAACCGGCTCTCAGCCAAATTGCCCAGCGGTACGCACTTCTCCAGAAGACCCGGCTCTGGCTGAACTGTTCGGCAAGGCGCAATGAACGAGAGAACCGGCTCTCCAAAAGAACGGCTCTCACTGAACGGTTCGGCACGGCTCACTGAACGAGAGAACCGGCTCCAAAAGAACGGCTCTCACTGAACGGGTCGGCACGGCTCACTGAACGAGAGAACCGGCTGTCCAAAAGAACCGGCTCTCAGCCAACTTGCCCAGCAGTACGCACTTTTCCAGAAGACCCGGCTCCGGCTGAACGGTTTGGCACGGCTCACTGAACGAGAGAACCGGCTCTCCAAAAGAACGGCTCTCACTGAACGGGTTGGCACGGCTCACTGAACGAATGAACCGGCTATCCAAAAGAACGGCTCTCACTGAACGGGTCAGCATGGCTCACTGAACGAGAGAACCGGCTGTCCAAAAGAACCGGCTCTCAGCCAACTCGCCCAGCAGTACGCACTTTGCCGGAAGACCCGCTTCTGACTGAATGTTTCGGCACGGCTCACTGAACGAGAGAGCCGGCTCTCCAAAACAACGGCTCTCACTGAACGGGTCGGCACGGCTCACTGAACGAGAGAACCGGCTGTTCAAAGAACCGGCTTTCAGCCAACTTGCCCAGCAGGACGCACTTTTCCAGAAGACTCGACTCTGGCTGAACGGTTCGGCACGGCTCACTGAACGAGAGAACCGGCTCTCCAAAAGAACGGGTCGGCACGGCTCACCGAATGAGAGAACCGGCTCTCCAAAAGAACGGCTCTCACTGAACGGGTCGGCACGGCTCACTGAACGAGAGAACCGGCTCTCCAAAAGAACGGCTCTCACTGAACGGGTCGGCACGGCTAACTGAACGAGAGAACCGGCTCTCCAAAAGAACGGCTCTCACTGAACGGGTCGGCACGGCTCTCTGAAGGAGAGAACCGGCTCTCCAAAAGAACGGCTCTCACTGAACGGGTCGGCACGGCTCACTGAACGAGAGAACCGGCTATCCAAAAGAACGGCTCTCACTGAAAGGGTCGGCACGGCTCACTGAACGAGATAACTGGCTCTCCAGAAGAACCGGCTCTCAGCAAACTCGCCCAGCATTACGCACTTTTCCAGAAGAACCGGTTCTGACAACGGTTCAGTACGGCTCACTGAACGAGAGAACCGGCTCTCCAAAAAACAGGCTCTCAGCCAACACGCCCAGTAATAAGCACTTTTCCAGAATACCCGGTTCTGACTGAACGGTTCGGCACGGCTCACTGAACGAGAGAACCGGCTCTCCGAAAGAACGGCTCTCACTGAACGGTTCGGCACAGCTCACTGAACGAGAGAACCAGCTGTCCAAAAAAAACCGGCTCTCAGCCAACTCGCCCAGCAGTACGCACTTTTCCAGAAGAACCGGTTCTGACAACGGTTCAGTACGGCTCACTGAACGAGAGAACCGGCTCTCCAAAAAACCGGCTCTCAGCCAACACGCCCAGCAGTACGCACTTTGCCGGAAGACCCGGTTCTGACTGAACGTTTCGGCACGGCTCACTGAACGAGAGAACCGGCTCTCCAAAAGAACGGCTCACTGAACGGGTCGGCACGGCTCACTGAACGAGCGAACCGGCTGTCCAAAAGAACCGGCTCTCAGCCAACTTGCCCAGCAGTACGCACTTCTCCAGAAGACCCGGCTCTGGCTGAACGGTTCGGCACGGCTCACTGAACGAGAGAACCGGCACTCCAAAAGAACGGCTCTCGCTGAACGGGTCGGCACGGCTCACTGAACGAGAGAACCGGCTCTCCAAAAGAACCGGCTCTCAGCCAACTTGCCCAGCAGTACGCACTTTTCTAGAAGACCCGGCTCTGGCTGAACGGTTCAGCACGGCTCACTGAACGAGAACCGGCTGTCCAAAAGAACCGGCTCTCAGCCAACTTGTCCAGCAGTACGCACTTTGTAAGAACACCCGGCTCTGGCTGAACGGTTCAGCACGGCTCACTGAACGAGAGAACCGGCTCTCAGCCAACTCGCCCAGCAGTACGCACTTTGCCAGAAGACCCGGATCTGACTGAACGGTTCAGCACGGCTCACTAAACGAGAGAACCGGCTCACCAAAAGAACCGGCTCTCAGCCAACTCGCCCAGCAGTACGCACTTTTCCAGAAGACCCGGCTCTGACTAAACGGTTCAGCACGGCTCGCTGAACGAGAGAACCGGCTGTCAAAAGAACCCTATACGTAGTGGCACAGGCAGGAGCTTATTGGTTTACGTTTTATTTTATGGCAGCTCCACCATACTTTTTGTCCAAAAGAACCGGCTTTCAGCCAACTCTCCCAGTAGTAAGCACTTTTCCAGAATACCCGGTTCTGACTGAACGGTTCGGCACGGCTCACTGAACGAGAGAACCGGCTCTCCAAAAGAACGGCTCTCACTGAACGGTTCGGCACAGCTCACTGAACGAGAGAACCAGCTGTCCAAAAAAAACCGGCTCTCAGCCAACTCGCCCAGCAGTACGCACTTTGCCGGAAGACCCGCTTCTGACTGAATGTTTCGGCACGGCTCACTGAACGAGAGAACCGGCTCTCCAAAAGAACGGCTCTCACTGAACGGGTCGGCACGGCTCACTGAACGAGAGAACCAGCTGTCCAAAAGAACCGGCTCTCAGCCAAATTGCCCAGCGGTACGCACTTCTCCAGAAGACCCGGCTCTGGCTGAACTGTTCGGCAAGGCGCAATGAACGAGAGAACCGGCTTCCCAAAAGAACGGCTCTCACTGAACGGTTCGGCACGGCTCACTGAACGAGAGAACCGGCTCCAAAAGAACGGCTCTCACTGAACGGGTCGGCACGGCTCACTGAACGAGAGAACCGGCTGTCCAAAAGAACCGGCTCTCAGCCAACTTGCCCAGCAGTACGCACTTTTCCAGAAGACCCGGCTCCGGCTGAACGGTTTGGCACGGCTCACTGAACGAGAGAACCGGCTCTCCAAAAGAACGGCTCTCACTGAACGGGTTGGCACGGCTCACTGAACGAATGAACCGGCTATCCAAAAGAACGGCTCTCACTGAACGGGTCAGCATGGCTCACTGAACGAGAGAACCGGCTGTCCAAAAGAACCGGCTCTCAGCCAACTCGCCCAGCAGTACGCACTTTGCCGGAAGACCCGCTTCTGACTGAATGTTTCGGCACGGCTCACTGAACGAGAGAACCGGCTCTCCAAAACAACGGCTCTCACTGAACGGGTCGGCACGGCTCACTGAACGAGAGAACCGGCTGTTCAAAAGAACCGGCTTTCAGCCAACTTGCCCAGCAGGACGCACTTTTCCAGAAGACTCGACTCTGGCTGAACGGTTCGGCACGGCTCACTGAACGAGAGAACCGGCTCTCCAAAAGAACGGGTCGGCACGGCTCACCGAATGAGAGAACCGGCTCTCCAAAAGAACGGCTCTCACTGAACGGGTCGGCACGGCTCACTGAACGAGAGAACCGGCTCTCCAAAAGAACGGCTCTCACTGAACGGGTCGGCACGGCTAACTGAACGAGAGAACCGGCTCTCCAAAAGAACGGCTCTCACTGAACGGGTCGGCACGGCTCTCTGCAGGAGAGAACCGGCTCTCCAAAAGAACGGCTCTCACTGAACGGGTCGGCACGGCTCACTGAACGAGAGAACCGGCTCTCCAAAAGAACGGCTCTCACTGAAAGGGTCGGCACGGCTCACTGAACGAGATAACTGGCTCTCCAGAAGAACCGGCTCTCAGCAAACTCGCCCAGCAGTACGCACTTTTCCAGAAGAACCGGTTCTGACAACGGTTCAGTACGGCTCACTGAACGAGAGAACCGGCTCTCCAAAAAACCGGCTCTCAGCCAACACGCCCAGCAGTACGCACTTTGCCGGAAGACCCGGTTCTGACTGAACGTTTCGGCACGGCTCACTGAACGAGAGAACCGGCTCTCCAAAAGAACGGCTCACTGAACGGGTCGGCACGGCTCACTGAACGAGTGAACCGGCTGTCCAAAAGAACCGGCTCTCAGCCAACTTGCCCAGCAGTACGCACTTCTCCAGAAGACCCGGCTCTGGCTGAACGGTTCGGCACGGCTCACTGAACGAGAGAACCGGCACTCCAAAAGAACGGCTCTCGCTGAACGGGTCGGCACGGCTCACTGAACGAGAGAACCGGCTCTCCAAAAGAACCGGCTCTCAGCCAACTTGCCCAGCAGTACGCACTTTTCTAGAAGACCCGGCTCTGGCTGAACGGTTCAGCACGGCTCACTGAACGAGAACCGGCTGTCCAAAAGAACCGGCTCTCAGCCAACTTGTCCAGCAGTACGCACTTTGTAAGAACACCCGGCTCTGGCTGAACGGTTCAGCACGGCTCACTGAACGAGAGAACCGGCTCTCAGCCAACTCACCCAGCAGTACGCACTTTGCCAGAAGACCCGGTTCTGACTGAACGGTTCAGCACGGCTCACTAAACGAGAGAACCGGCTCTCCAAAAGAACCGGCTCTCAGCCAACTCGCCCAGCAGTACGCACTTTGCCAGAAGACCCGGCTCTGACTAAACGGTTCAGCACGGCTCGTGGAACGAGAGAACCGGCTGTCCAAAGAACCCTATACGTAGTGGCACTGGCAGGAGCTTATTGGTTTACGTTTATTTTATGGCAGCTCCACCATACTTTTTGTCCAAAAGAACCGGCTTTCAGCCAACTCTCCCAGTAGTAAGCACTTTTCCAGAACACCCGGTTCTGACTGAACGGTTCGGCACGGCTCACTGAACGAGAGAACCGGCTCTCCAAAAGAACGGCTCTCACTGAACGGTTCGGCACAGCTCACTGAACGAGAGAACCAGCTGTCTAAAAAATCCGGCTCTCAGCCAACTCGCCCAGCAGTACGCACTTTGCCAGAAGACCCGGCTCTGGCTAAACGGTTCAGCACGGCTCACTGAACGAGAGAACCGGATCTCCAAAAGAACGGCTCTCACTGAATGGGTCGGCACTGCTCACTGAACGAGAGAACCAGCACTCCAAAAGAACGGCTCTCACTGACCGTGTCGGCACGGCTTACTGAACGAGAGAACCGGCTGTCCAAAAGAACCGGCTCTCAGCCAACTTGCCCAGCAGTACGCACTTTTACAGAAGATCCGGCTCTGGCTGAAAGGTTCAGCACGGCTCACTGAACGAGAACCGGCTTTCCAAAAGAACTGACTCTCAGCCAACTCGCCCAGCAGTACGCACTTTGCCAGAAAACCCGGCTCTGGCTAAACGATTCAGCACGGCTCACTGAACGAGAGAACCGGCTCTCCAAAAGAACGGCTCTCACTGAACGGGTCGGCACGACTCACTGAACGAGAGAACCGGCTCTCCAAAAGAACCGGCTCTCAGCCAACTTGCCCGGCAGTACGCACTTTGCCAGAAGACCCGGCTCTGGCTGAACAGGTCGGCACGGCTCACTGAACGAGAGAACCGGCTGTCCAAAAGAACCGGCTCTCAGCCAACTCGCCAAGCAGTACGCACTTTGCCAGAAGACCCGGCTCTGGCTGAACGGTTCAGCACGGCTCACTGAACGAGAGAACCGGCTCTACAAAAGAACGGCTCTCACTGAACGGGACGGCACGGCTCACTGAACGAGAGAACCGGCTGTCCAAAAGAACCGGCTCTCAGCCAAATTGCACAGCAGTACGCACTTTTCCAGAAGACCCGGATCTGACTGAACGGATCGGCACGCCTTACTGAACGAGAGAACCGGCTCTCCAAAACAACGGCTCTCACTGAACAGGTCGGCACGGCTCACTGAACGAGAGAACCGGCTGTCCAAAAGAACCGGCTCTCAGCCAACTTGCCCAGCAGTACGCACTTTTCCAGAAGACCCGGCTCCGGCTGAACGGTTTGGCACGGCTCACTGAACGAGAGAACCGGCTCTCCAAAAGAACGGCTCTCACTGAACGGGTCGGTACGGCTCACTGAACGAGAGAACCGGCTCTCCAAAAGAACGGCTCTCACTGAACGGGTCGGCATGGCTCACTGAACGACAGAACCGGCTGTCCAAAAGAACCGGCTCTCAGCCAACTTGCACAGCAGTACGCACTTTTCCAGAAGACCCGGTTCTGACTGAACGGTTCGGCACGACTTACTGAACGAGAGAACCGGCTCTCCAAAACAACGGCTCTCACTGAACGGGTCGGCACGGCTCACTGAACGAGAGAACCGGCTGTTCAAAAGAACCGGCTTTCAGCCAACTTGCCCAGCAGGACGCACTTTTCCAGAAGACCCGGCTCTGGCTGAACGGTTCGGAACGGCTCACTGAACGAGAGAACCGGCTCTCCAAAAGAACGGGTCGGCACGGCTCACCGAATGAGAGAACCGGCTCTCCAAAAGAACGGCTCTCACTGAACGGGTTGGCACGGCTCACTGAACGAGAGCACCGGCTCTCCAGAAGAACGGCTCTCACTGAACGGGTCGGCACGGCTCACTGATCGAGAGAACCGGCTCTCCAAAAGAACTGATCTCACTGAACGGGTCGGCACGGCTCACTGAACGAGAGAACCGGCTCTCCAAAAGAACGGCTCTCAGCCAACTCGCCCAACAGTACGCACTTTGCCAGAAGACCCGGCTCTGGCTGAACGGTTCAGCACGGCTCACTGAACGAGAGAACCGGCTCTCCAAAAGAACCGGCTCTCAGACAATTCCCCCAGCAGTACGCACTTTGCCAGAAAACCCGGCTCTGGATGAACGGTTCAGCACGGCTCACTGAACGAGAGAACCGGCTCTACAAAAGAACGGCTCTCACTGAACGGGACGGCACGGCTCACTGAACGAGAGAACCGGCTGTCCGAAAGAACCGGCTCTCAGCCAACTTGCCCAGCAGTACGCACTTTTCTAGAAGACCCGGCTCTGGCTGAACGGTTCAGCACGGCTCACTGAACGAGAACCGGCTGAACAAAAGAACCGGCTCTCAGCCGACTTGTCCAGCAGTACGCACTTTGTAAGAACACCCGGCTCTGGCTGAACGGTTCAGCACGGCTCACTAAACGAGAGAACCGGCTCTCCAAAAGAACCGGCTCTCAGCCAACTCGCCCAGCAGTACGCAATTTGCCAGAAGACCCGGCTCTGACTAAACGGTTCAGCACGGCTCGCTGAACGAGAGAACCGGCTGTCAAAAGAACCCTATACGTAGTGGCACAGGCAGCAGCTTATTGGTTTACGTTTTATTTTATGGCAGCTCCACCATACTTTTTGTCCAAAAGAACCGGCTTTCAGCCAACTCTCCCAGTAGTAAGCATTTTGCCAGAATACCCGGTTCTGACTGAACGGTTCGGCACGGCTCACTGAACGAGAGAACCGGCTCTCCAAAAGAACGGCTCTCACTGAACGGTTCGGCACAGCTCACTGAACGAGAGAACAGGCTGTCCAAAAAATCCGGCTCTCAGCCAACTCGCCCAGCAGTACGCAGTTTGCCAGAAGACCCGGCTCTGGCTAAACGGTTCAGCACGGCTCACTGAACGAGAGAACCGGCTCTCCAAAAGAACGGCTCTCACTGAACGGGTCGGCACGACTCACTGAAGGAGAGAACCGGCTCTCCAAAAGAACCGGCTCTCAGCCATCTTGCCCGGCAGTACGCACTTTGCCAGAAGACCCGGCTCTGGCTGAACAGGTCGGCACGGCTCACTGAACGAGAGAACCGGCTGTCCAAAAGAACCGGCTCTCAGCCAACTCGCCAAGCAGTACGCACTTTGCCAGAAGACCCGGCTCTGGCTGAACGGTTCAGCACGGCTCACTGAACGAGAGAACCGGCTCTACAAAAGAACGGCTCTCACTGAACGGGATGGCACGGCTCACTGAACGAGAGAACCGGCTGTCCAAAAGAACCGGCTCTCAGCCAACTTGCACAGCAGTACGCACTTTTCCAGATGACCCGGTTCTGACTGAACGGTTCGGCACGGCTTACTGAACGAGAGAACCGGCTCTCCAAAACAACGGCTCTCACTGAACGGGTCGGCACGGGTCACTGAACGAGAGAACCGGCTGTCCAAAAGAACCGGCTCTCAGCCAACTTGCCCAGCAGTACGCACTTTTCCAGAAGACCCGGCTCCGGCTGAACGGTTTGGCACGGCTCACTGAACGAGAGAACCGGCTCTCCAAAAGAACGGCTCTCACTGAACGGGTCGGTACGGCTCACTGAACGAGAGAACCGGCTCTCCAAAAGAACGGCTCTCACTGAACGGGTCGGCATGGCTCACTGAACGACAGAACCGGCTGTCCAAAAGAACCGGCTCTCAGCCAACTTGCACAGCAGTACGCACTTTTCCAGAAGACCCGGTTCTGACTGAACGGTTCGGCACGGCTGACTGAACGAGAGAACCGGCTCTCCAAAACAACGGCTCTCACTGAACGGGTCGGCACGGCTAACTGAACGAGAGAACCGGCTGTTCAAAAGAACCGGCTTTCAGCCAACTTGCCCAGCAGGACGCACTTTTCCAGAAGACCCGGCTCTGGATGAACGGTTCGGCACGGCTCACTGAACGAGAGAACCGGCTCTCCAAAAGAACGGGTCGGCACGGCTCACCGAATGAGAGAACCGGCTCTCACTGAACGGGTTGGCACGGCTCACTGAACGAGAGCACCGGCTCTCCAGAAGAACGGCTCTCACTGAACGGTCGGCACGGCTCACTGAACGAGAGATCCGGCTCTCCAAAAGAACGGATCTCACTGAACGGGTCGGCACGGCTCACTGAACGAGAGAACCGGCTCTCCAAAAGAACGGCTCTCAGCCAACTCGCCCAACAGTACGCACTTTGCCAGAAGACCCGGCTCTGGCTGAACGGTTCAGCACGGCTCACTGAACGAGAGAACCGGCTCTCCAAAAGAACCGGCTCTCAGACAATTCGCCCAGCAGTACGCACTTTGCCAGAAGACCCGGCTCTGGCTGAACGGTTCAGCACGGCTCACTGAACGAGAGAACCGGCTGTTCAAAAGAACCGGCTTTCAGCCAACTTGCCCAGCAGGACGCACTTTTCCAGAAGACCCGGCTCTGGCTGAACGGTTCGGCACGGCTCACTGAACGAGAGAACCGGCTCTCCAAAAGAACGGGTCGGCACGGCTCACCGAATGAGAGAACCGGCTCTCACTGAACGGGTTGGCACGGCTCACTGAACGAGAGCACCGGCTCTCCAGAAGAACGGCTCTCACTGAACGGGTCGGCACGGCTCACTGAACGAGAGAACCGGCTCTCCAAAAGAACGGCTCTCACTGAACGGGTCGGCATGGCTAACTGACCGACAGAACCGGCTGTCCAAAAGAACCGGCTCTCAGCCAACTTGCACAGCAGTACGCACTTTTCCAGAAGACCCGGTTCTGACTGAACGGTTCGGCACGGCTTACTGAACGAGAGAACCGGCTCTCCAAAACAACGGCTATCACTGAACGGGTCGGCACGGCTCACTGAACGAGAGAACCGGCTGTTCAAAAGAACCGGCTTTCAGCCAACTTGCCCAGCAGGACGCACTTTTCCAGAAGACCCGGCTCTGGCTGAACGGTTCGGCACGGCTCACTGAACGAGAGAACCGGCTCTCCAAAAGAACGGGTCGGCACGGCTCACCGAATGAGAGAACCGGCTCTCCAAAAGAACGGCTCTCACTGAACGTGTTGGCACGGCTCACTTGACGAGAGCACCGGCTCTCCAGAAGAACGGCTCTCACTGAACGGGTCGGCACGGCTCACTGATCGAGAGAACCGGCTCTCCAAAAGAACGGATCTCACTGAACGGTTCAGCACGGCTCACTGAACGAGAACCGGCTGTCCAAAAGAACCGGCTCTCAGCCGACTTGTCCAGCAGTACGCACTTTGTAAGAACACCCGGCTCTGGCTGAACGGTTCAGCACGGCTCACTGAACGAGAGAACCGGCTCTCAGCCAACTCGCCCAGCAGTACGCACTTTGCCAGAAGACCCGGTTCTGACTGAATGGTTCAGCACGGCTCACTAAACGAGAGAACCGGCTCTCCAAAAGAACCGGCTCTCAGCCAACTCGCCCAGCAGTACGCACTTTGCCAGAAGACCCGGCTGACTAAACGGTTCAGCACGGCTCGCTGAACGAGAGAACCGGCTGTCAAAAGAACCCTATACATAGTGGCACAGGCAGGAGCCTAATGGTTTACGTTTTATTTTATGGCAGCTCCACCATACTTTTTGTCCAAAAGAACCGGCTTTCAGCCAGCTCGCCCAGCAGTACGCACTTTGCCAGAACACCCGGCTCTGGCTAAACGGTTCAGCACGGCTCACTGAACGAGAGAACCGGATCTCCAAAAGAACGGCTCTCACTGAATGGGTCGGCACTGCTCACTGAACGAGAGAACCAGCCCTCCAAAAGAACGGCTTTCACTGACCGTGTCGGCACGGCTTACTGAACGAGAGAACCGGCTGTCCAAAAGAACCGGCTCTCAGCCAACTTGCCCAGCAGTACGCACTTTTCCAGAAGATCCGGCTCTGGCTGAAAGGTTCAGCACGGCTCACTGAACGAGAACCGGCTTTCCAAAAGAACTGACTCTCAGCCAACTCGCCCAGCAGTACGCACTTTGCCAGAAGACCCGGCTCTGGCTGAACAGGTCTGCATGGCTCACTGAACGAGAGAACCGGCTGTCCAGAAGAACCGGCTCTCAGCCAACTTGCCAAGCAGTACGCACATTGCCAGAAGACCCGGCTCTGGCTGAACGGTTCAGCACGGCTCACTGAACGAGAGAACCAGCTCTACAAAAGAACGGCTCTGGCTGAAAGGTTCAGCACGGCTCACTGAACGAGAACCGGCTTTCCAAAAGAACTGACTCTCAGCCAACTCGCCCAGCAGTACGCACTTTGCCAGAAAACCCGGCTCTGGCTAAACGATTCAGCACGGCTCACTGAACGAGAGAACCGGCTCTCCAAAAGAACGGCTCTCACTGAACGGGTCGGCACGACTCACTGAACGAGAGAACCGGCTCTCCAAAAGAACCGGCTCTCAGCCAACTTGCCCAGCAGTACGCACTTTTCCAGAAGACCCGGCTCTGGCTGAACAGGTCGGCACGGCTCACTGAACGAGAGAACCGGCTGTCCAAAAGAACCGGCTCTCAGCCAACTCGCCAAGCAGTACGCACTTTGCCAGAAGACCCGGCTCTGGCTGAACGGTTCAGCACGGCTCACTGAACGAGAGAACCGGCTCTACAAAAGAACGGCTCTCACTGAACGGGACGGCACGGCTCACTGAACGAGAGAACCGGCTGTCCAAAAGAACCGGCTCTCAGCCAAATTGCACAGCAGTACGCACTTTTCCAGAAGACCCGGTTCTGACTGAACGGTTCGGCACGCCTTACTGAACGAGAGAACCGGCTCTCCAAAACAACGGCTCTCACTGAACAGGTCGGCACGGCTCACTGAACGAGAGAACCGGCTGTCCAAAAGAACCGGCTCTCAGCCAACTTGCCCAGCAGTACGCACTTTTCCAGAAGACCCGGCTCCGGCTGAACGGTTTGGCACGGCTCACTGAACGAGAGAACCGGCTCTCCAAAAGAACGGCTCTCACTGAACGGGTCGGTACGGCTCACTGAACGAGAGAACCGGCTCTCGAAAAGAACGGCTCTCACTGAACGGGTCGGCATGGCTCACTGAACGACAGAACCGGCTGTCCAAAAGAACCGGCTCTCAGCCAACTTGCACAGCAGTACGCACTTTTCCAGAAGACCCGGTTCTGACTGAACGGTTCGGCACGACTTACTGAACGAGAGAACCGGCTCTCCAAAACAACGGTTCTCACTGAACGGGTCGGCACGGCTCACTGAACGAGAGAACCGGCTGTTCAAAAGAACCGGCTTTCAGCCAACTTGCCCAGCAGGACGCACTTTTCCAGAAGACCCGGCTCTGGCTGAACGGTTCGGAACGGCTCACTGAACGAGAGAACCGGCTCTCCAAAAGAACGGGTCGGCACGGCTCACCGAATGAGAGAACCGGCTCTCCAAAAGAACGGCTCTCACTGAACGGGTTGGCACGGCTCACTGAACGAGAGCACCGGCTCTCCAGAAGAACGGCTCTCACTGAACGCTTCGGCACGGCTCACTGATCGAGAGAACCGGCTCTCCAAAAGAACTGATCTCACTGAACGGGTCGGCACGGCTCACTGAACGAGAGAACCGGCTCTCCAAAAGAACGGCTCTCAGCCAACTCGCCCAACAGTACGCACTTTGCCAGAAGACCCGGCTCTGGCTGAACGGTTCAGCACGGCTCACTGAACGAGAGAACCGGCTCTCCAAAAGAACCGGCTCTCAGACAATTCGCCCAGCAGTACGCACTTTGCCAGAAAACCCGGCTCTGGATGAACGGTTCAGCACGGCTCACTGAACGAGAGAACCGGCTCTACAAAAGAACGGCTCTCACTGAACGGGACGGCACGGCTCACTGAACGAGAGAACCGGCTGTCCGAAAGAACCGGCTCTCAGCCAACTTGCCCAGCAGTACGCACTTTTCTAGAAGACCCGGCTCTGGCTGAACGGTTCAGCACGGCTCACTGAACGAGAACCGGCTGTCCAAAAGAACCGGCTCTCAGCCGACTTGTCCAGCAGTACGCACTTTGTAAGAACACCCGGCTCTGGCTGAACGGTTCAGCACGGCTCACTGAACGAGAGAACCGGCTCTCAGCCAACTCGCCCATCAGTACGCACTTTGCCAGAAGACCCGGTTCTGACTGAATGGTTCAGCACGGCTCACTAAACGAGAGAACCGGCTCTCCAAAAGAACCGGCTCTCAGCCAACTCGCCCAGCAGTACGCACTTTGCCAGAAGACCCGGCTCTGACTAAACGGTTCAGCACGGCTCGCTGAACGAGAGAACCGGCTGTCAAAAGAACCCTATACATAGTGGCACAGGCAGGAGCCTAATGGTTTACGTTTTATTTTATGGCAGCTCCACCATACTTTTTGTCCAAAAGAACCGGCTTTCAGCCAACTCGCCCAGCAGTACGCACTTTGCCAGAACACCCGGCTCTGGCTAAACGGTTCAGCACGGCTCACTGAACGAGAGAACCGGATCTCCAAAAGAACGGCTCTCACTGAATGGGTCGGCACTGCTCACTGAACGAGAGAACCAGCCCTCCAAAAGAACGGCTTTCACTGACCGTGTCGGCACGGCTTACTGAACGAGAGAACCGGCTGTCCAAAAGAACCGGCTCTCAGCCAACTTGCCCAGCAGTACGCACTTTTCCAGAAGATCCGGCTCTGGCTGAAAGGTTCAGCACGGCTCACTGAACGAGAACCGGCTTTCCAAAAGAACTGACTCTCAGCCAACTCGCCCAGCAGTACGCACTTTGCCAGAAGACCCGGCTCTGGCTAAACGATTCAGCACGGCTCACTGAACGAGAGAACCGGTTCTCCAAAAGTACGGCTCTCACTGAACGGGTCGGCACGACTCACTGAACGAGAGAACCGGCTCTCCAAAAGAACTGGCCCTCAGCCAACTTGCCCGGCAGTACGCACTTTGCCAGAAGACCCGGCTCTGGCTGAACAGGTCTGCATGGCTCACTGAACGAGAGAACCGGCTGTCCAAAAGAACCGGCTCTCAGCCAACTTGCCAAGCAGTACGCACATTGCCAGAAGACCCGGCTGTGGCTGAACGGTTCAGCACGGCTCACTGAACGAGAGAACCAGCTCTACAAAAGAACGGCTCTGGCTGAAAGGTTCAGCACGGCTCACTGAACGAGAACCGGCTTTCCAAAAGAACTGACTCTCAGCCAACTCGCCCAGCAGTACGCACTTTGCCAGAAAACCCGGCTCTGGCTAAACGATTCAGCACGGCTCACTGAACGAGAGAACCGGCTCTCCAAAAGAACGGCTCTCACTGAACGGCTCGGCACGACTCACTGAACGAGAGAACCGGCTCTCCAAAAGAACCGGCTCTCAGCCAACTTGCCCAGCAGTACGCACTTTTCCAGAAGACCCGGCTCTGGCTGAACAGGTCGGCACGGCTCACTGAACGAGAGAACCGGCTGTCCAAAATAACCGGCTCTCAGCCAACTCGCCAAGCAGTACGCACTTTGCCAGAAGACCCGGCTCTGGCTGAACGGTTCAGCACGGCTCACTGAACGAGAGAACCGGCTCTACAAAAGAACGGCTCTCACTGAACGGGACGGCACGGCTCACTGAACGAGAGAACCGGCTGTCCAAAAGAACCGGCTCTCAGCCAAATTGCACAGCAGTACGCACTTTTCCAGAAGACCCGGTTCTGACTGAACGGTTCGGCACGCCTTACTGAACGAGAGAACCGGCTCTCCAAAACAACGGCTCTCACTGAACAGGTCGGCACGGCTCACTGAACGAGAGAACCGGCTGTCCAAAAGAACCGGCTCTCAGCCAACTTGCCCAGCAGTACGCACTTTTCCAGAAGACCCGGCTCCGGCTGAACGGTTTGGCACGGCTCACTGAACGAGAGAACCGGCTCTCCAAAAGAACGGCTCTCACTGAACGGGTCGGTACGGCTCACTGAACGAGAGAACCGGCTCTCCAAAAGAACGGCTCTCACTGAACGGGTCGGCATGGCTCACTGAACGACAGAACCGGCTGTCCAAAAGAACCGGCTCTCAGCCAACTTGCACAGCAGTACGCACTTTTCCAGAAGACCCGGTTCTGACTGAACGGTTCGGCACGACTTACTGAACGAGAGAACCGGCTCTCCAAAACAACGGCTCTCACTGAACGGGTCGGCACGGCTCACTGAACGAGAGAACCGGCTGTTCAAAAGAACCGGCTTTCAGCCAACTTGCCCAGCAGGACGCACTTTTCCAGAAGACCCGGCTCTGGCTGAACGGTTCGGAACGGCTCACTGAACGAGAGAACCGGCTCTCCAAAAGAACGGGTCGGCACGGCTCACCGAATGAGAGAACCGGCTCTCCAAAAGAACGGCTCTCACTGAACGGGTTGGCACGGCTCACTGAACGAGAGCACCGGCTCTCCAGAAGAACGGCTCTCACTGAACGGGTCGGCACGGCTCACTGATCGAGAGAACCGGCTCTCCAAAAGAACTGATCTCACTGAACGGGTCGGCACGGCTCACTGAACGAGAGAACCGGCTCTCCAAAAGAACGGCTCTCAGCCAACTCGCCCAACAGTACGCACTTTGCCAGAAGACCCGGCTCTGGCTGAACGGTTCAGCACGGCTCACTGAACGAGAGAACCGGCTCTCCAAAAGAACCGGCTCTCAGACAATTCGCCCAGCAGTACGCACTTTGCCAGAAAACCCGGCTCTGGATGAACGGTTCAGCACGGCTGACTGAACGAGAGAACCGGCTCTACAAAAGAACGGCTCTCACTGAACGGGACGGCACGGCTCACTGAACGAGAGAACCGGCTGTCCGAAAGAACCGGCTCTCAGCCAACTTGCCCAGCAGTACGCACTTTTCTAGAAGACCCGGCTCTGGCTGAACGGTTCAGCACGGCTCACTGAACGAGAACCGGCTGTCCAAAAGAACCGGCTCTCAGCCGACTTGTCCAGCAGTACGCACTTTGTAAGAACACCCGGCTCTGGCTGAACGGTTCAGCACGGCTCACTGAACGAGAGAACCGGCTCTCAGCCAACTCGCCCAGCAGTACGCACTTTGCCAGAAGACCCGGTTCTGACTGAACGGTTCAGCACGGCTCACTAAACGAGAGAACCGGCTCTCCAAAAGAACCGGCTCTCAGCCAACTCGCCCAGCAGTACGCAATTTGCCAGAAGACCCGGCTCTGACTAAACGGTTCAGCACGGCTCGCTGAACGAGAGAACCGGCTGTCAAAAGAACCCTATACGTAGTGGCACAGGCAGCAGCTTATTGGTTTACGTTTTATTTTATGGCAGCTCCACCATACTTTTTGTCCAAAAGAACCGGCTTTCAGCCAACTCTCCCAGTAGTAAGCATTTTGCCAGAATACCCGGTTCTGACTGAACGGTTCGGCACGGCTCACTGAACGAGAGAACCGGCTCTCCAAAAGAACGGCTCTCACTGAACGGTTCGGCACAGCTCACTGAACGAGAGAACAGGCTGTCCAAAAAATCCGGCTCTCAGCCAACTCGCCCAGCAGTACGCACTTTGCCAGAAGACCCGGCTCTGGCTAAACGGTTCAGCACGGCTCACTGAACGAGAGAACCGGCTCTCCAAAAGAACGGCTCTCACTGAACGGGTCGGCACGACTCACTGAAGGAGAGAACCGGCTCTCCAAAAGAACCGGCTCTCAGCCATCTTGCCCGGCAGTACGCACTTTGCCAGAAGACCCGGCTCTGGCTGAACAGGTCGGCACGGCTCACTGAACGAGAGAACCGGCTGTCCAAAAGAACCGGCTCTCAGCCAACTCGCCAAGCAGTACGCACTTTGCCAGAAGACCCGGCTCTGGCTGAACGGTTCAGCACGGCTCACTGAACGAGAGAACCGGCTCTACAAAAGAACGGCTCTCACTGAACGGGATGGCACGGCTCACTGAACGAGAGAACCGGCTGTCCAAAAGAACCGGCTCTCAGCCAACTTGCACAGCAGTACGCACTTTTCCAGATGACCCGGTTCTGACTGAACGGTTCGGCACGGCTTACTGAACGAGAGAACCGGCTCTCCAAAACAACGGCTCTCACTGAACGGGTCGGCACGGGTCACTGAACGAGAGAACCGGCTGTCCAAAAGAACCGGCTCTCAGCCAAGTTGCCCAGCAGTACGCACTATTCCAGAAGACCCGGCTCCGGCTGAACGGTTTGGCACGGCTCACTGAACGAGAGAACCGGCTCTCCAAAAGAACGGCTCTCACTGAACGGGTCGGTACGGCTCACTGAACGAGAGAACCGGCTCTCCAAAAGAACGGCTCTCACTGAACGGGTCGGCATGGCTCACTGAACGACAGAACCGGCTGTCCAAAAGAACCGGCTCTCAGCCAACTTGCACAGCAGTACGCACTTTTCCAGAAGACCCGGTTCTGACTGAACGGTTCGGCACGGCTGACTGAACGAGAGAACCGGCTCTCCAAAACAACGGCTCTCACTGAACGGGTCGGCACGGCTCACTGAACGAGAGAACCGGCTGTTCAAAAGAACCGCCTTTCAGCCAACTTGCCCAGCAGGACGCACTTTTCCAGAAGACCCGGCTTTGGATGAACGGTTCGGCACGGCTCACTGAACGAGAGAACCGGCTCTCCAAAAGAACGGGTCGGCACGGCTCACCGAATGAGAGAACCGGCTCTCACTGAACGGGTTGGCACGGCTCACTGAACGAGAGCACCGGCTCTCCAGAAGAACGGCTCTCACTGAACGGGTCGGCACGGCTCACTGAACGAGAGAACCGGCTCTCCAAAAGAACGGATCTCACTGAACGGGTCGGCACGGCTCACTGAACGAGAGAACCGGCTCTCCAAAAGAACGGCTCTCAGCCAACTCGCCCAACAATACGCACTTTGCCAGAAGACCCGGCTCTGGCTGAACGGTTCAGCACGGCTCACTGAACGAGAGAACCGGCTCTCCAAAAGAACCGGCTCTCAGACAATTCGCCCAGCAGTACGCACTTTGCCAGAAGACCCGGCTCTGGCTGAACGGTTCAGCACGGCTCACTGAACGAGAGAACCGGCTGTTCAAAAGAACCGGCTTTCAGCCAACTTGCCCAGCAGGACGCACTTTTCCAGAAGACCCGGCTCTGGCTGAACGGTTCGGCACGGCTCACTGAACGAGAGAACCGGCTCTCCAAAAGAACGGGTCGGCACGGCTCACCGAATGAGAGAACCGGCTCTCACTGAACGGGTTGGCACGGCTCACTGAACGAGAGCACCGGCTCTCCAGAAGAACGGCTCTCACTGAACGGGTCGGCACGGCTCACTGAACGAGAGAACCGGCTCTCCAAAAGAACGGCTCTCACTGAACGGGTCGGCATGGCTAACTGAACGACAGAACCGGCTGTCCAAAAGAACAGGCTCTCAGCCAACTTGCACAGCAGTACGCACTTTTCCAGAAGACCCGGTTCTGACTGAACGGTTCGGCACGGCTTACTGAACGAGAGAACCGGCTCTCCAAAACAACGGCTATCACTGAACGGGTCGGCACGGCTCACTGAACGAGAGAACCGGCTGTTCAAAAGAACCGGCTTTCAGCCAACTTGCCCAGCAGGACGCACTTTTCCAGAAGACCCGGCTCTGGCTGAACGGTTCGGCACGGCTCACTGAACGAGAGAACCGGCTCTCCAAAAGAACGGGTCGGCACGGCTCACCGAATGAGAGAACCGGCTCTCCAAAAGAACGGCTCTCACTGAACGGGTTGGCACGGCTCACTGAACGAGAGCACCGGCTCTCCAGAAGAACGGCTCTCACTGAACGGGTCGGCACGGCTCACTGATCGAGAGAACCGGCTCTCCAAAAGAACGGATCTCACTGAACGGGTCGGCACGGCTCACTGAACGAGAGAACCGGCTCTCCAAAAGAACGGCTCTCAGCCAACTCGCCCAACAGTACGCACTTTGCCAGAAGACCCGGCTCTGGCTGAACGGTTCAGCACGGCTCACTGAACGAGAGAACCGGCTCTCCAAAAGAACCGGCTCTCAGCCAACCCGCCCAGCAGTACGCATTTTGCCAGAAGACCCGGCTCCGACTGAACGGTTCAGCACGGCTCACTGAACGAGAGAACCGGCTCTACAAAAGAACGGCTCTCACTGAACGGGACGGCACGGCTCACTGAACGAGAGAACCGGCTGTCCGAAAGAACCGGCTCTCAGCCAACTTGCCCAGCAGTACGCACTTTTCTAGAAGACCCGGCTCTGGCTGAACGGTTCAGCACGGCTCACTGAACGAGAACCGGCTGTCCAAAAGAACCGGCTCTCAGCCGACTTGTCCAGCAGTACGCACTTTGTAAGAACACCCGGCTCTGGCTGAACGGTTCAGCACGGCTCACTGAACGAGAGAACCGGCTCTCAGCCAACTCGCCCAGCAGTACGCACTTTGCCAGAAGACCCGGTTCTGACTGAGTGGTTCAGCACGGCTCACTAAACGAGAGAACCGGCTCTCCAAAAGAACCGGCTCTCAGCCAACTCGCCCAGCAGTACGCACTTTGCCAGAAGACCCGGCTCTGACTAAACGGTTCAGCACGGCTCGCTGAACGAGAGAACCGGCTGTCAAAAGAACCCTATACATAGTGGCACAGGCAGGAGCCTAATGGTTTACGTTTTATTTTATGGCAGCTCCACCATACTTTTTGTCCAAAAGAACCGGCTTTCAGCCAACTCGCCCAGCAGTACGCACTTTGCCAGAACACCCGGCTCTGGCTAAACGGTTCAGCACGGCTCACTGAACGAGAGAACCGGATCTCCAAAAGAACGGCTCTAACTGAATGGGTCGGCACTGCTCACTGAACGAGAGAACCAGCCCTCCAAAAGAACGGCTTTCACTGACCGTGTCGGCACGGCTTACTGAACGAGAGAACCGGCTGTCCAAAAGAACCGGCTCTCAGCCAACTTGCCCAGCAGTACGCACTTTTCCAGAAGATCCGGCTCTGGCTGAAAGGTTCAGCACGGCTCACTGAACGAGAACCGGCTTTCCAAAAGAACTGACTCTCAGCCAACTCGCCCAGCAGTACGCACTTTGCCAGAAGACCCGGCTCTGGCTAAACGATTCAGCACGGCTCACTGAACGAGAGAACCGGCTCTCAAAAAGTACGGCTCTCACTGAACGGGTCGGCACGACTCACTGAACGAGAGAACCGGCTCTCCAAAAGAACTGGCTCTCAGCCAACTTGCCCGACAGTACGCACTTTGCCAGAAGACCCGGCTCTGGCTGAACAGGTCTGCATGGCTCACTGAACGAGAGAACCGGCTGTCCAAAAGAACCGGCTCTCAGCCAACTTGCCAAGCAGTACGCACATTGCCAGAAGACCCGGCTCTGGCTGAACGGTTCAGCACGGCTCACTGAACGAGAGAACCAGCTCTACAAAAGAACGGCTCTCACTGAACGGGACGGCACGGCTCACTGAACGAGAGAACCGGCTGTCCAAAAGAACCGGCTCTCAGCCAAATTGCACAGCAGTACGCACTTTTCCAGAAGACCCGGTTCTGACTGAACGGTTCGGCACGCCTTACTGAACGAGAGAACCGGCTCTCCAAAACAACGGCTCTCACTGAACGGGTCGGCACGGCTCACTGAACGAGAGAACCGGCTGTCCAAAAGAACCGGCTCTCAGCCAACTTGCCCAGCAGTACGCACTTTTCCAGAAGACCCGGCTCCGGCTGAACGGTTTGGCACGGCTCACTGAACGAGAGAACCTGCTCTCCAAAAGAACGGCTCTCACTGAACGGGTCGGTACGGCTCACTGAACGAGAGAACCGGCTCTCCAAAAGAACGGCTCTCACTGAACGGGTCGGCATGGCTCACTGAACGACAGAACCGGCTGTCCAAAAGAACCGGCTCTCAGCCAACTTGCACAGCAGTACGCACTTTTCCAGAAGAGCCGGTTCTGACTGAACGGTTCGGCACGGCTTACTGAACGAGAGAACCGGCTCTCCAAAACAACGGCTCTCACTGAACGGGTCGGCACGGCTCACTGAACGAGAGAGCCGGCTGTTCAAAAGAACCGGCTTTCAGCCAACTTGCCCAGCAGGACGCACTTTTCCAGAAGACCCGGCTCTGGCTGAACGGTTCGGAACGGCTCACTGAACGAGAGAACCGGCTCTCCAAAAGAACGGGTCGGCACGGCTCACCGAATGAGAGAACCGGCTCTCCAAAAGAACGGCTCTCCCTGAACGGGTTGGCACGGCTCACTGAACGAGAGCACCGGCTCTCCAGAAGAACGGCTCTCACTGAACGGGTCGGCACGGCTCACTGATCGAGAGAACCGGCTCTCCAAAAGAACTGATCTCACTGAACGGGTCGGCACGGCTCACTGAACGAGAGAACCGGCTCTCCAAAAGAACGGCTCTCAGCCAACTCGCCCAACAGTACGCACTTTGCCAGAAGACCCGGCTCTGGCTGAACGGTTCAGCACGGCTCACTGAACGAGAGAACCGGCTCTCCAAAAGAACCGGCTCTCAGACAATTCGCCCAGCAGTACGCACTTTGCCAGAAGACCCGGCTCTGGATGAACGGTTCAGCACGGCTCACTGAACGAGAGAACCGGCTGTCCAAAAGAACCGGCTCTCAGCCAACCCGCCCAGCAGTACGCATTTTGCCAGAAGACCCGGCTCCGCCTGAACGGTTCAGCACGGCTCACTGAACGAGAGAACCGGCTCTACAAAAGAACGGCTCTCACTGAACGGGACGGCACGGCTCACTGAACGAGAGAACCGGCTGTCCGAAAGAACCGGCTCTCAGCCAACTTGCCCAGCAGTACGCACTTTTCTAGAAGACCCGGCTCTGGCTGAACGGTTCAGCACGGCTCACTGAACGAGAGAACCGGCTCTCAGCCAACTCGCCCAGCAGTACGCACTTTGCCAGAAGACCCGGTTCTGACTGAACGGTTCAGCACGGCTCACTAAACGAGAGAACCGGCTCTCCAAAAGAACCGGCTCTCAGCCAACTCGCCCAGCAGTACGCAATTTGCCAGAAGACCCGGCTCTGACTATACGGTTCAGCACGGCTCGCTGAACGAGAGAACCGGCTGTCAAAAGAACCCTATACGTAGTGGCACAGGCAGGAGCTTATTGGTTTACGTTTTTTTTTATGGCAGCTCCACCATACTTTTTGTCCAAAAGAACCGGCTTTCAGCCAACTCTCCCAGTAGTAAGCACTTTTCCAGAATACCCGGTTCTGACTGAACGGTTCGGCAAGGCTCACTGAACGAGAGAACCGGCTCTCCAAAAGAACGGCTCTCAGTGAACGGTTCGGCACAGCTCACTGAACGAGAGAGCCGGCTGTCCAAAAAATCCGGCTCTCAGCCAACTCGCCCAGCAGTACGCACTTTGCCAGAAGACCCGGCTCTGGCTAAACGGTTCAGCACGGCTCACTGAACGAGAGAACCGGATCCCCAAAAGAACGGCTCTCACTGAATGGGTCGGCACTGCTCACTGAACGAGAGAACCAGCCCTCCAAAAGAACGGCTTTCACTGACCGTGTCGGCACGGCTTACTGAACGAGAGAACCGGCTGTCCAAAAGAACCGGCTCTCAGCCAACTTGCCCAGCAGTACGCACTTTTCCAGAAGATCCGGCTTTGGCTGAAAGGTTCAGCACGGCTCACTGAACGAGAACCGGCTTTCCAAAAGAACTGACTCTCAGCCAACTCGCCCAGCAGTACGCACTTTGCCAGAAGATCCGGCTCTGGCTAAACGATTCAGCACGGCTCACTGAAAGAGAGAACCGGCTCTCCAAAAGAACGGCTCTCACTGAACGGGTCGGCACGACTCACTGAACGAGAGAACCGGCTCTCCAAAAGAACCGGCTCTCAGCCAACTTGTCCGGCAGTACGCACTTTGCCAGAAGACCCGGCTCTGGCTGAACAGGTCGGCACGGCTCACTGAACGAGAGAACCGGCTGTCCAAAAGAACCGGCTCTCATCCAACTCGCCAAGCAGTACGCACTTTGCCAGAAGACCCGGCTCTGGCTGAACGGTTCAGCACGGCTCACTGAACGAGAGAACCGGCTCTACAAAAGAACGGCTCTCACTGAACGGGACGGCACGGCTCACTGAACGAGGGAACCGGCTGTCCAAAAGAACCGGCTCTCAGCCAACTTGCACAGCAGTACGCACTTTTCCAGAAGACCCGGTTCTGACTGAACGGTTCGGCACGGCTTACTGAACGAGAGAACCGGCTCTCCAAAACAACGGCTCTCACTGAACGGGTCGGCACGGGTCACTGAACGAGAGAACCGGCTCTCCAAAAGAACGGCTCTCACTGAACGGGTCGGCATGGCTCACTGAACGACAGAACCGGCTGTCCAAAAGAACCGGCTCTCAGCCAACTTGCACAGCAGTACGCACTTTTCCAGAAGACCCGGCTCCGGCTGAACGTTTTGGCACGGCTCACTGAACGAGAGAACCGGCTCTCCAAAAGAACGGCTCTCACTGAACGGGTCGGTACGGCTCACTGAACGAGAGAACCGGCTCTCCAAAAGAACGGCTCTCACTGAACGGGTCGGCATGGCTCACTGAACGACAGAACCGGCTGTCCAAAAGAACCGGCTCTCAGCCAACTTGCACAGCAGTACGCACTTTTCCAGAAGACCCGGTTCTGACTGAACGGTTCGGCACGGCTCACTGAACGAGAGAACCGGCTCTCCAAAAGAAGGGCTCTCACTGAACGGTTCGGCACAGCTCACTGAACGAGAGAACCAGCTGTCCAAAAAATCCGGCTCTCAGCCAACTCGCCCAGCAGTACGCACTTTGCCAGAACACCCGGCTCTGGCTAAACGGTTCAGCACGGCTCACTGAACGAGAGAACCGGATCTCCAAAAGAACGGCTCTCACTGAATGGGTCGGCACTGCTCACTGAACGAGAGAACCAGCCCTCCAAAAGAACGGCTTTCACTGACCGTGTCGGCACGGCTTACTGAACGAGAGAACCGGCTGTCCAAAAGAACCGGCTCTCAGCCAACTTGCCCAGCAGTACGCACTTTTCCAGAAGATCCGGCTCTGGCTGAAAGGTTCAGCACGGCTCACTGAACGAGAGCCGGCTTTCCAAAAGAACTGACTCTCAGCCAACTCGCCCAGCAGTACGCACTTTGCCAGAAGACCCGGCTCTGGCTAAACGATTCAGCACGGCTCACTGAACGAGAGAACCGGCTCTCCAAAAGTACGGCTCTCACTGAACGGGTCGGCACGACTCACTGAACGAGAGAACCGGCTCTCCAAAAGAACCGGCTCTCAGCCAACTTGCCCGGCAGTACGCACTTTGCCAGAAGACCCGGCTCTGGCTGAACAGGTCGGCACGGCTCACTGAACGAGAGAACCGGCTGTCCAAAAGAACCGGCTCTCAGCCAACTCGCCAAGCAGTACGCACTTTGCCAGAAGTCCCGGCTCTGGCTGAACGGTTCAGCACGGCTCACTGAACGAGAGAACCGGCTCTACAAAAGAACGGCTGTCACTGAACGGGACAGCACGGCTCACTGAACGAGAGAACCGGCTGTCCAAAAGAACCGGCTCTCAGCCAAATTGCACAGCAGTACGCACTTTTCCAGAAGACCCGGTTCTGACTGAACGGATCGGCACGGCTTACTGAACGAGAGAACCGGCTCTCCAAAACAACGGCTCTCACTGAACGGGTCGGCACGGCTCACTGAACGAGAGAACCGGCTGTTCAAAAGAACCGGCTTTCAGCCAACTTGCCCAGCAGGACGCACTTTTCCAGAAGACCCGGCTCTGGCTGAACGGTTCGGCACGGCTCACTGAACGAGAGAACCGGCTCTCCAAAAGAACGGGTCGGCACGGCTCACCGAATGAGAGAACCGGCTCTCACTGAACGGGTTGGCACGGCTCACTGAACGAGAGCACCGGCTCTCCAGAAGAACGGCTCTCACTGAACGGGTCGGCACGGCTCACTGTACGAGAGAACCGGTTCTCCAAAGGAACGGCTCTAAGCCAACTCGCCCAACAGTACGCACTTTGCCAGAAGACCCGGCTCTGGCTGAACGGTTCAGCACGGCTCACTGAACGAGAGAACCGGCTCTCCAAAAGAACCGGCTCTCAGACAATTCGCCCAGCAGTACGCACTTTGCCAGAAGACCCGGCTCTGGCTGAACGGTTCAGCACGGCTCACTGAACGAGAGAACCGGCTGTTCAAAAGAACCGGCTTTCAGCCAACTTGCCCAGCAGGACGCACTTTTCCAGAAGACCCGGCTCTGGCTGAACGGTTCGGCACGGCTCACTGAACGAGAGAACCGGCTCTCCAAAAGAACGGGTCGGCACGGCTCACCGAATGAGAGAACCGGCTCTCACTGAACGGGTTGGCACGGCTCACTGAACGAGAGCACCGGCTCTCCAGAAGAACGGCTCTCACTGAACGGGTCGGCACGGCTCACTGAACGAGAGAACCGGCTCTCCAAAAGAACGGCTCTCACTGAACGGGTCGGCATGGCTCACTGAACGACAGAACCGGCTGTCCAAAAGAACCGGCTCTCAGCCAACTTGCACAGCAGTACGTACTTTTCCAGAAGACCCGGTTCTGACTGAACGGTTCGGCACGGCTTACTGAACGAGAGAACCGGCTCTCCAAAACAACGGCTCTCACTGAACGGGTCGGCACGGCTCACTGAACGAGAGAACCGGCTGTTCAAAAGAACCGGCTTTCAGCCAACTTGCCCAGCAGGACGCACTTTTCCAGAAGACCCGGCTCTGGCTGAACGGTTCGGCACGGCTCACTGAACGAGAGAACCGGCTCTCCAAAAGAACGGCTCTCACTGAACGGGTCGGTACGGCTCACTGAACGAGAGAACCGGCTCTCCAAAAGAACGGCTCTCACTGAACGGGTCGGCATGGCTCACTGAACAACAGAACCGGCTGTCCAAAAGAACCGGCTCTCAGCCAACTTGCACAGCAGTACGCACTTTTCCAGAAGACCCGGTTCTGACTGAACGGTTCGGCACGGCTCACTGAACGAGAGAACCGGCTCTCCAAAAGAAGGGCTCTCACTGAACGGTTCGGCACAGCTCACTGAACGAGAGAACCAGCTGTCCAAAAAATCCGGCTCTCAGCCAACTCGCCCAGCAGTACGCACTTTGCCAGAACACCCGGCTCTGGCTAAACGGTTCAGCACGGCTCACTGAACGAGAGAACCGGATCTCCAAAAGAACGGCTCTCACTGAATGGGTCGGCACTGCTCACTGAACGAGAGAACCAGCCCTCCAAAAGAACGGCTTTCACTGACCGTGTCGGCACGGCTTACTGAACGAGAGAACCGGCTGTCCAAAAGAACCGGCTCTCAGCCAACTTGCCCAGCAGTACGCACTTTTCCAGAAGATCCGGCTCTGGCTGAAAGGTTCAGCACGGCTCACTGAACGAGAACCGGCTTTCCAAAAGAACTGACTCTCAGCCAACTCGCCCAGCAGTACGCACTTTGCCAGAAGACCCGGCTCTGGCTAAACGATTCAGCACGGCTCACTGAACGAGAGAACCGGCTCTCCAAAAGTACGGCTCTCACTGAACGGGTCGGCACGACTCACTGAACGAGAGAACCGGCTCTCCAAAAGAACCGGCTCTCAGCCAACTTGCCCGGCAGTACGCACTTTGCCAGAAGACCCGGCTCTGGCTGAACAGGTCGGCACGGCTCACTGAACGAGAGAACCGGCTGTCCAAAAGAACCGGCTCTCAGCCAACTCGCCAAGCAGTACGCACTTTGCCAGAAGTCCCGGCTCTGGCTGAACGGTTCAGCACGGCTCACTGAACGAGAGAACCGGCTCTACAAAAGAACGGCTGTCACTGAACGGGACAGCACGGCTCACTGAACGAGAGAACCGGCTGTCCAAAAGAACCGGCTCTCAGCCAAATTGCACAGCAGTACGCACTTTTCCAGAAGACCCGGTTCTGACTGAACGGTTCGGCACGGCTTACTGAACGAGAGAACCGGCTCTCCAAAACAACGGCTCTCACTGAACGGGTCGGCACGGCTCACTGAACGAGAGAACCGGCTGTTCAAAAGAACCGGCTTTCAGCCAACTTGCCCAGCAGGACGCACTTTTCCAGAAGACCCGGCTCTGGCTGAACGGTTCGGCACGGCTCACTGAACGAGAGAACCGGCTCTCCAAAAGAACGGGTCGGCACGGCTCACCGAATGAGAGAACCGGCTCTCACTGAACGGGTTGGCACGGCTCACTGAACGAGAGCACCGGCTCTCCAGAAGAACGGCTCTCACTGAACGGGTCGGCACGGCTCACTGTACGAGAGAACCGGTTCTCCAAAGGAACGGCTCTCACTGAACGGGTCGGCACGGCTCACTGAACGAGAGAACCGGCTCTCCAAAAGAACGGCTCTCACTGAACGGGTCGGCACGGCTCACTGAACGAGATAACTGGCTCTCCAAAAGAACCGGCTCTCAGCAAACTCGCCCAGCAGTACGCACTCTTCCAGAAGACCCGGCTCCACTCAACGGTTCAGCACGGCTCGCTGAACGTGAGAACCGGCATTCCAAAAGAACCGGCTCTCACTGAACGGGTCGGCACGGCTCACTGAACGAGAGAACCGGCTCTCCAAAAGAACGGCTCTCACTGAACGGGTCGGCACGGCTCACTGAACGAGATAACTGGCTCTCCAAAAGAACCGGCTCTCAGCAAACTCGCCCAGCAGTACGCACTCTTCCAGAAGACCCGGTTCTGACTGAACGGTTCAGTACGGCGCACTGAACGAGAGAACCGGCTCTCCAAAAAACCGGCTCTCAGCCAACTCGCCCAGCAGTACGCACTTTGCCGGAAGACCCGGTTCTGACTGAATGTTTCGGCACGGCTCACTGAACGAGAGAACCGGCTCTCCAAAAGAACGGCTCTCACTGAACGGGTCGGCACGGCTCACTGAACGAGAGGACCAGCTGTCCAAAAGAACCGGCTCTCAGCCAACTTGCCCAGCGGTACGCACTTCTCCAGAAGACCCGGCTCCGGCTGAACGGTTCGGCAAGGCGCACTGAACGAGAGAACCGGCTCTCCAAAAGAACGGCTCTCACTGAACGGTTCGGCACGGCTCACTGAACGAGAGAACCGGCTCCGAAAGAACGGCTCTCACTGAACGGGTCGGCACGGCTCACTGAACGAGAGAACCGGCTGTCCAAAAGAACCGGCTCTCAGCCAACTTGCCCAGCAGTACGCACTTTGCCAGAAGACCCGGCTCTGGCTAAACGGTTCAGCACGGCTCACTGAACGAGAGAACCGGATCTCCAAAAGAACGGCTCTCTCTGAATGGGTCGGCACTGCTAACTGAACGAGAGAACCAGCACTCCAAAAGAACGGCTCTCACTGACCGGGTCGGCACGGCTTACTGAACGAGAGAACCGGCTGTCCAAAAGAACCGGCTCTCAGCCAACTTATCCGGCAGTACGCACTTTGCCAGAAGACCCGGCTCTGGCTGAACAGGTCGGCACGGCTCACTGAACGAGAGAACCGGCTGTCCAAAAGAACCGGCTCTCATCCAACTCGCCAAGCAGTACGCACTTTGCCAGAAGACCCGGCTCTGGCTGAACGGTTCAGCACGGCTCACTGAACGAGAGAACCGGCTCTACAAAAGAACGGCTCTCACTGAACGGGACGGCACGGCTCACTGAACGAGAGAACCGGCTGTCCAAAAGAACCGGCTCTCAGCCAACTTGCACAGCAGTACGCACTTTTCCAGAAGACCCGGTTCTGACTGAACGGTTCGGCACGGCTTACTGAACGAGAGAACCGGCTCTCCAAAACAACGGCTCTCACTGAACGGGTCGGCACGGGTCACTGAACGAGAGAACCGGCTGTCCAAAAAAACCGGCTCTCAGCCAACTTGCCCAGCAGTACGCACTTTTCCAGAAGACCCGGCTCCGGCTGAACGTTTTGGCACGGCTCACTGAACGAGAGAACCGGCTCTCCAAAAGAACGGCTCTCACTGAACGGGTCGGTACGGCTCACTGAACGAGAGAACCGGCTCTCCAAAAGAACGGCTCTCACTGAACGGGTCGGCATGGCTCACTGAACGACAGAACCGGCTGTCCAAAAGAACCGGCTCTCAGCCAACTTGCACAGCAGTACGCACTTTTCCAGAAGACCCGGTTCTGACTGAACGGTTCGGCACGGCTCACTGAACGAGAGAACCGGCTCTCCAAAAGAACGGCTCTCACTGAACGGTTCGGCACAGCTCACTGAACGAGAGAACCAGCTGTCCAAAAAATCCGGCTCTCAGCCAACTCGCCCAGCAGTACGCACTTTGCCAGAACAGCCGGCTCTGGCTAAACGGTTCAGCACGGCTCACTGAACGAGAGAACCGGATCTCCAAAAGAACGGCTCTCACTGAATGGGTCGGCACTGCTCACTGAACGAGAGAACCAGCCCTCCAAAAGAACGGCTTTCACTGACCGTGTCGGCACGGCTTACTGAACGAGAGAACCGGCTGTCCAAAAGAACCGGCTCTCAGCCAACTTGCCCAGCAGTACGCACTTTTCCAGAAGATCCGGCTCTGGCTGAAAGGTTCAGCACGGCTCACTGAACGAGAACCGGCTTTCCAAAAGAACTGACTCTCAGCCAACTCGCCCAGCAGTACGCACTTTGCCAGAAGACCGGCTCTGGCTAAACGATTCAGCACGGCTCACTGAACGAGAGAACCGGCTCTCCAAAAGTACGGCTCTCACTGAACGGGTCGGCACGACTCACTGAACGAGAGAACCGGCTCTCCAAAAGAACCGGCTCTCAGCCAACTTGCCCGGCAGTACGCACTTTGCCAGAAGACCCGGCTCTGGCTGAACAGGTCGGCACGGCTCACTGAACGAGAGAACCGGCTGTCCAAAAGAACCGGCTCTCAGCCAACTCGCCAAGCAGTACGCACTTTGCCAGAAGTCCCGGCTCTGGCTGAACGGTTCAGCACGGCTCACTGAACGAGAGAACCGGCTCTACAAAAGAACGGCTGTCACTGAACGGGACGGCACGGCTCACTGAACGAGAAAACCGGCTGTCCAAAAGAACCGGCTCTCAGCCAAATTGCACAGCAGTACGCACTTTTCCAGAAGACCCGGTTCTGACTGAACGGTTCGGCACGGCTTACTGAACGAGAGAACCGGCTCTCCAAAACAACGGCTCTCACTGAACGGGTCGGCACGGCTCACTGAACGAGAGAACCGGCTGTTCAAAAGAACCGGCTTTCAGCCAACTTGCCCAGCAGGACGCACTTTTCCAGAAGACCCGGCTCTGGCTGAACGGTTCGGCACGGCTCACTGAACGAGAGAACCGGCTCTCCAAAAGAACGGGTCGGCACGGCTCACCGAATGAGAGAACCGGCTCTCACTGAACGGGTTGGCACGGCTCACTGAACGAGAGCACCGGCTCTCCAGAAGAACGGCTCTCACTGAACGGGTCGGCACGGCTCACTGTACGAGAGAACCGGTTCTCTAAAAGAACGGCTCTCAGCCAACTCGCCCAACAGTACGCACTTTGCCAGAAGACCCGGCTCTGGCTGAACGGTTCAGCACGGCTCACTGAACGAGAGAACCGGCTCTCCAAAAGAACCGGCTCTCAGACAATTCGCCCAGCAGTACGCACTTTGCCAGAAGACCCGGCTCTGGCTGAACGGTTCAGCACGGCTCACTGAACGAGAAAACCGGCTGTTCAAAAGAACCGGCTTTCAGCCAACTTGCCCAGCAGGACGCACTTTTCCAGAAGACCCGGCTCTGGCTGAACGGTTCGGCACGGCTCACTGAACGAGAGAACCGGCTCTCCAAAAGAAGGGGTCAGCACGGCTCACCGAATGAGAGAACCGGCTCTCCAAAAGAACGGCTCTCACTGAACGGGTTGGCACGGCTCACTGAACGAGAGCACCGGCTCTCCAGAAGAACGGCTCTCACTGAACGGGTCGGCACGGCTCACTGATCGATCGAACCGGCTCTCCAAAAGAACGGATCTCACTGAACGGGTCGGCACGGCTCACTGAACGAGAGAACCGGCTCTCCAAAAGAACGGCTCTCAGCCAACTCGCCCAACAGTACGCACTTTGCCAGAAGACCCGGCTCTGGCTGAACGGTTCAGCACGGCTCACTGAACGAGAGAACCGGCTCTCCAAAAGAACCGGCTCTCAGCCAACCCGCCCAGCAGTACGCATTTTGCCAGAAGACCCGGCTCCGACTGAACGGTTCAGCACGGCTCACTGAACGAGAGAACCGGCTCTACAAAAGAACGGCTCTCACTGAACGGGACGGCACGGCTCACTGAACGAGAGAACCGGCTGTCCGAAAGAACCGGCTCTCAGCCAACTTGCCCAGCAGTACGCACTTTTCTAGAAGACCCGGCTCTGGCTGAACGGTTCAGCACGGCTCACTGAACGAGAACCGGCTGTCCAAAAGAACCGGCTCTCAGCCGACTTGTCCAGCAGTACGCACTTTGTAAGAACACCCGGCTCTGGCTGAACGGTTCAGCACGGCTCACTGAACGAGAGAACCGGCTCTCAGCCAACTCGCCCAGCAGTACGCACTTTGCCAGAAGACCCGGTTCTGACTGAACGGTTCAGCACGGCTCACTAAACGAGAGAACCGGCTCTCCAAAAGAACCGGCTCTCAGCCAACTCGCCCAGCAGTACGCACTTTGCCAGAAGACCCGGCTCTGACTAAACGGTTTAGCACGGCTCGCTGAACGAGAGAACCGGCTGTCAAAAGAACCCTATACGTAGTGGCACAGGCAGGAGCTTAATGGTTTACGTTTTATTTTATGGCAGCTCCACCATACTTTTTGTCCAAAAGAACCGGCTTTCAGCCAACTCTCCCAGTAGTAACCACTTTTCCAGAATACCCGGTTCTGATTGAACGGTTCGGCACGGCTCACTGAACGAGAGAACCGGCTCTCCAAAAGAACGGCTCTCACTGAACGGTTCGGCACAGCTCACTGAACGAGAGAACCAGCTGTCCAAAAAATCCGGCTCTCAGCCAACTCGCCCAGCAGTACGCACTTTGCCAGAACAGCCGGCTCTGGCTAAACGGTTCAGCACGGCTCACTGAACGAGAGAACCGGCTCTCCAAAAGTACGGCTCTCACTGAACGGGTCGGCACGACTCACTGAACGAGAGAACCGGCTCTCCAAAAGAACCGGCTCTCAGCCAACTTGCCCGGCAGTACGCACTTTGCCAGAAGACCCGGCTCTGGCTGAACAGGTCGGCACGGCTCACTGAACGAGAGAACCGGCTGTCCAAAAGAACCGGCTCTCAGCCAACTCGCCAAGCAGTACGCACTTTGCCAGAAGTCCCGGCTCTGGCTGAACGGTTCAGCACGGCTCACTGAACGAGAGAACCGGCTCTACAAAAGAACGGCTGTCACTGAACGGGACAGCACGGCTCACTGAACGAGAGAACCGGCTGTCCAAAAGAACCGGCTCTCAGCCAAATTGCACAGCAGTACGCACTTTTCCAGAAGACCCGGTTCTGACTGAACGGTTCGGCACGGCTTACTGAACGAGAGAACCGGCTCTCCAAAACAACGGCTCTCACTGAACGGGTCGGCACGGCTCACTGAACGAGAGAACCGGCTGTTCAAAAGAACCGGCTTTCAGCCAACTTGCCCAGCAGGACGCACTTTTCCAGAAGACCCGGCTCTGGCTGAACGGTTCGGCACGGCTCACTGAACGAGAGAACCGGCTCTCCAAAAGAACGGGTCGGCACGGCTCACCGAATGAGAGAACCGGCTCTCACTGAACGGGTTGGCACGGCTCACTGAACGAGAGCACCGGCTCTCCAGAAGAACGGCTCTCACTGAACGGGTCGGCACGGCTCACTGTACGAGAGAACCGGTTCTCCAAAGGAACGGCTCTCACCGAACGGGTCGGCACGGCTCACTGAACGAGAGAACCGGCTCTCCAAAAGAACGGCTCTCACTGAACGGGTCGGCACGGCTCACTGAACGAGATAACTGGCTCTCCAAAAGAACCGGCTCTCAGCAAACTCGCCCAGCAGTACGCACTCTTCCAGAAGACCCGGCTCCACTCAACGGTTCAGCACGGCTCGCTGAACGTGAGAACCGGCATTCCAAAAGAACCGGCTCTCACTGAACGGGTCGGCACGGCTCACTGAACGAGAGAACCGGCTCTCCAAAAGAACGGCTCTCACTGAACGGGTCGGCACGGCTCACTGAACGAGATAACTGGCTCTCCAAAAGAACCGGCTCTCAGCAAACTCGCCCAGCAGTACGCACTCTTCCAGAAGACCCGGTTCTGACTGAACGGTTCAGTACGGCGCACTGAACGAGAGAACCGGCTCTCCAAAAAACCGGCTCTCAGCCAACTCGCCCAGCAGTACGCACTTTGCCGGAAGACCCGGTTCTGACTGAATGTTTCGGCACGGCTCACTGAACGAGAGAACCGGCTCTCCAAAAGAACGGCTCTCACTGAACGGGTCGGCACGGCTCACTGAACGAGAGGACCAGCTGTCCAAAAGAACCGGCTCTCAGCCAACTTGCCCAGCGGTACGCACTTCTCCAGAAGACCCGGCTCCGGCTGAACGGTTCGGCAAGGCGCACTGAACGAGAGAACCGGCTCTCCAAAAGAACGGCTCTCACTGAACGGTTCGGCACGGCTCACTGAACGAGAGAACCGGCTCCGAAAGAACGGCTCTCACTGAACGGGTCGGCACGGCTCACTGAACGAGAGAACCGGCTGTCCAAAAGAACCGGCTCTCAGCCAACTTGCCCAGCAGTACGCACTTTGCCAGAAGACCCGGCTCTGGCTAAACGGTTCAGCACGGCTCACTGAACGAGAGAACCGGATCTCCAAAAGAACGGCTCTCTCTGAATGGGTCGGCACTGCTAACTGAACGAGAGAACCAGCACTCCAAAAGAACGGCTCTCACTGACCGGGTCGGCACGGCTTACTGAACGAGAGAACCGGCTGTCCAAAAGAACCGGCTCTCAGCCAACTTATCCGGCAGTACGCACTTTGCCAGAAGACCCGGCTCTGGCTGAACAGGTCGGCACGGCTCACTGAACGAGAGAACCGGCTGTCCAAAAGAACCGGCTCTCATCCAACTCGCCAAGCAGTACGCACTTTGCCAGAAGACCCGGCTCTGGCTGAACGGTTCAGCACGGCTCACTGAACGAGAGAACCGGCTCTACAAAAGAACGGCTCTCACTGAACGGGACGGCACGGCTCACTGAACGAGAGAACCGGCTGTCCAAAAGAACCGGCTCTCAGCCAACTTGCACAGCAGTACGCACTTTTCCAGAAGACCCGGTTCTGACTGAACGGTTCGGCACGGCTTACTGAACGAGAGAACCGGCTCTCCAAAACAACGGCTCTCACTGAACGGGTCGGCACGGGTCACTGAACGAGAGAACCGGCTGTCCAAAAAAACCGGCTCTCAGCCAACTTGCCCAGCAGTACGCACTTTTCCAGAAGACCCGGCTCCGGCTGAACGTTTTGGCACGGCTCACTGAACGAGAGAACCGGCTCTCCAAAAGAACGGCTCTCACTGAACGGGTCGGTACGGCTCACTGAACGAGAGAACCGGCTCTCCAAAAGAACGGCTCTCACTGAACGGGTCGGCATGGCTCACTGAACGACAGAACCGGCTGTCCAAAAGAACCGGCTCTCAGCCAACTTGCACAGCAGTACGCACTTTTCCAGAAGACCCGGTTCTGACTGAACGGTTCGGCACGGCTCACTGAACGAGAGAACCGGCTCTCCAAAAGAACGGCTCTCACTGAACGGTTTGGCACAGCTCACTGAACGAGAGAACCAGCTGTCCAAAAAATCCGGCTCTCAGCCAACTCGCCCAGCAGTACGCACTTTGCCAGAACAGCCGGCTCTGGCTAAACGGTTCAGCACGGCTCACTGAACGAGAGAACCGGATCTCCAAAAGAACGGCTCTCACTGAATGGGTCGGCACTGCTCACTGAACGAGAGAACCAGCCCTCCAAAAGAACGGCTTTCACTGACCGTGTCGGCACGGCTTACTGAACGAGAGAACCGGCTGTCCAAAAGAACCGGCTCTCAGCCAACTTGCCCAGCAGTACGCACTTTTCCAGAAGATCCGGCTCTGGCTGAAAGGTTCAGCACGGCTCACTGAACGAGAACCGGCTTTCCAAAAGAACTGACTCTCAGCCAACTCGCCCAGCAGTACGCACTTTGCCAGAAGACCGGCTCTGGCTAAACGATTCAGCACGGCTCACTGAACGAGAGAACCGGCTCTCCAAAAGTACGGCTCTCACTGAACGGGTCGGCACGACTCACTGAACGAGAGAACCGGCTCTCCAAAAGAACCGGCTCTCAGCCAACTTGCCCGGCAGTACGCACTTTGCCAGAAGACCCGGCTCTGGCTGAACAGGTCGGCACGGCTCACTGAACGAGAGAACCGGCTGTCCAAAAGAACCGGCTCTCAGCCAACTCGCCAAGCAGTACGCACTTTGCCAGAAGTCCCGGCTCTGGCTGAACGGTTCAGCACGGCTCACTGAACGAGAGAACCGGCTCTACAAAAGAACGGCTGTCACTGAACGGGACGGCACGGCTCACTGAACGAGAAAACCGGCTGTCCAAAAGAACCGGCTCTCAGCCAAATTGCACAGCAGTACGCACTTTTCCAGAAGACCCGGTTCTGACTGAACGGTTCGGCACGGCTTACTGAACGAGAGAACCGGCTCTCCAAAACAACGGCTCTCACTGAACGGGTCGGCACGGCTCACTGAACGAGAGAACCGGCTGTTCAAAAGAACCGGCTTTCAGCCAACTTGCCCAGCAGGACGCACTTTTCCAGAAGACCCGGCTCTGGCTGAACGGTTCGGCACGGCTCACTGAACGAGAGAACCGGCTCTCCAAAAGAACGGGTCGGCACGGCTCACCGAATGAGAGAACCGGCTCTCACTGAACGGGTTGGCACGGCTCACTGAACGAGAGCACCGGCTCTCCAGAAGAACGGCTCTCACTGAACGGGTCGGCACGGCTCACTGTACGAGAGAACCGGTTCTCTAAAAGAACGGCTCTCAGCCAACTCGCCCAACAGTACGCACTTTGCCAGAAGACCCGGCTCTGGCTGAACGGTTCAGCACGGCTCACTGAACGAGAGAACCGGCTCTCCAAAAGAACCGGCTCTCAGACAATTCGCCCAGCAGTACGCACTTTGCCAGAAGACCCGGCTCTGGCTGAACGGTTCAGCACGGCTCACTGAACGAGAAAACCGGCTGTTCAAAAGAACCGGCTTTCAGCCAACTTGCCCAGCAGGACGCACTTTTCCAGAAGACCCGGCTCTGGCTGAACGGTTCGGCACGGCTCACTGAACGAGAGAACCGGCTCTCCAAAAGAAGGGGTCAGCACGGCTCACCGAATGAGAGAACCGGCTCTCCAAAAGAACGGCTCTCACTGAACGGGTTGGCACGGCTCACTGAACGAGAGCACCGGCTCTCCAGAAGAACGGCTCTCACTGAACGGGTCGGCACGGCTCACTGATCGATCGAACCGGCTCTCCAAAAGAACGGATCTCACTGAACGGGTCGGCACGGCTCACTGAACGAGAGAACCGGCTCTCCAAAAGAACGGCTCTCAGCCAACTCGCCCAACAGTACGCACTTTGCCAGAAGACCCGGCTCTGGCTGAACGGTTCAGCACGGCTCACTGAACGAGAGAACCGGCTCTCCAAAAGAACCGGCTCTCAGCCAACCCGCCCAGCAGTACGCATTTTGCCAGAAGACCCGGCTCCGACTGAACGGTTCAGCACGGCTCACTGAACGAGAGAACCGGCTCTACAAAAGAACGGCTCTCACTGAACGGGACGGCACGGCTCACTGAACGAGAGAACCGGCTGTCCGAAAGAACCGGCTCTCAGCCAACTTGCCCAGCAGTACGCACTTTTCTAGAAGACCCGGCTCTGGCTGAACGGTTCAGCACGGCTCACTGAACGAGAACCGGCTGTCCAAAAGAACCGGCTCTCAGCCGACTTGTCCAGCAGTACGCACTTTGTAAGAACACCCGGCTCTGGCTGAACGGTTCAGCACGGCTCACTGAACGAGAGAACCGGCTCTCAGCCAACTCGCCCAGCAGTACGCACTTTGCCAGAAGACCCGGTTCTGACTGAACGGTTCAGCACGGCTCACTAAACGAGAGAACCGGCTCTCCAAAAGAACCGGCTCTCAGCCAACTCGCCCAGCAGTACGCACTTTGCCAGAAGACCCGGCTCTGACTAAACGGTTTAGCACGGCTCGCTGAACGAGAGAACCGGCTGTCAAAAGAACCCTATACGTAGTGGCACAGGCAGGAGCTTAATGGTTTACGTTTTATTTTATGGCAGCTCCACCATACTTTTTGTCCAAAAGAACCGGCTTTCAGCCAACTCTCCCAGTAGTAACCACTTTTCCAGAATACCCGGTTCTGATTGAACGGTTCGGCACGGCTCACTGAACGAGAGAACCGGCTCTCCAAAAGAACGGCTCTCACTGAACGGTTCGGCACAGCTCACTGAACGAGAGAACCAGCTGTCCAAAAAATCCGGCTCTCAGCCAACTCGCCCAGCAGTACGCACTTTGCCAGAACAGCCGGCTCTGGCTAAACGGTTCAGCACGGCTCACTGAACGAGAGAACCGGATCTCCAAAAGAACGGCTCTCACTGAATGGGTCGGCACTGCTCACTGAACGAGAGAACCAGCCCTCCAAAAGAACGGCTCTCACTGACCGTGTCGGCACGGCTTACTGAACGAGAGAACCGGCTGTCCAAAAGAACCGGCTCTCAGCCAACTTGCCCAGCAGTACGCTCTTTTCCAGAAGATCCGGCTCTGGCTGAAAGGTTGAGCACGGCTCACTGAACGAGAACCGGCTTTCCAAAAGAACTGACTCTCAGCCAACTCGCCCAGCAGTACGCACTTTGCCAGAAGACCCGGCTCTGGCTAAACGATTCAGCACGGCTCACTGAACGAGAGAACCGGCTCTCCAAAAGTACGGCTCTCACTGAACGGGTCGGCACGACTCACTGAACGAGAGAACCGGCTCTCCAAAAGAACCGGCTCTCAGCCAACTTGCCCGGCAGTACGCACTTTGCCAGAAGACCCGGCTCTGGCTGAACAGGTCGGCACGGCTCACTGAACGAGAGAACCGGCTGTCCAAAAGAACCGGCTCTCAGCCAACTCGCCAAGCAGTACGCACTTTGCCAGAAGACCCGGCTCTGGCTGAACGGTTCAGCACGGCTCACTGAACGAGAGAACCGGCTCTACAAAAGAACGGCTCTCACTGAACGGGACGGCACGGCTCACCGAACGAGAGAACCGGCTGTCCAAAAGAACCGGCTCTCAGCCAACTTGCACAGCAGTACGCACTTTTCCAGAAGACACGGTTCTGACTGAACGGTTCGGCACGGCTTACGGAACGAGAGAACCGGCTCTCTAAAACAACGGCTCTCACTGAACGGGTCGGCACGGCTCACTGAACGAGAGAACCGGCTGTCCAAAAGAACCGGCTCTCAGCCAACTTGCCCAGCAGTACGCACTTTTCCAGAAAACCCGGCTCCGGCTGAACGGTTTGGCACGGCTCACTGAACAAGAGAACCGGCTCTCCAAAAGAACGGCTCTCACTGAACTGGTCGGTACGGCTCACTGAACGAGAGAACCGGCTCTCCAAAAGAACGGCTCTCACTGAACGGGTCGGCATGGCTCACTGAACGACAGAACCGGCTGTCCAAAAGAACCGGCTCTCGGCCAACTTGCACAGCAGTACGCACTTTTCCAGAAGACCCGGTTCTGTCTGATCGGTTCGGCACGGCTTACTGAAGGAGAGAACCGGGTCTCCAAAACAACGGCTCTCACTGAACGGGTCGGCACGGCTCACTGAACGAGAGAACCGGCTGTTCAAAAGAACCGGCTTTCAGCCAACTTGCCCAGCAGGACGCACTTTTCCAGAAGACCCGGCTCTGGCTGAACGGTTCGGCACGGCTCACTGAACGAGAGAACCGGCTCTCCAAAAAGAACGTGTCGGCACGGCTCACCGAATGAGAGAACCGGCTCTCACTGAACGGGTTGGCACGGCTCACTGAACGAGAGCACCGGCTCTCCAGAAGAACGGCTCTCACTGAACGGGTCGGCACGGCTCACTGAACGAGAGAACCGGCTCTCCAAAAGAACGGATCTCACTGAACGGGTCGGCACGGCTCACTGAACGAGAGAACCGGCTCTCCAAAAGAACGGCTCTCAGCCAACTCGCCCAACAGTACGCACTTTGCCAGAAGACCCGGCTCTGGCTGAACGGTTCAGCCCGGCTCACTGAACGAGAGAACCGGCTCTGCAAAAGAACCGGCTCTCAGACAATTCGCCCAGCAGTACGCACTTTGCCAGAAGACCCGGCTCTGGCTGAACGGTTCAGCACAGCTCACTGAACGAGAGAACCAGCTGTCCAAAAAATCCGGCTCTCAGCCAACTCGCAAAGCAGTACGCACTTTGCCAGAAGACCCGGCTCTGGCTGAACGGTTCAGCACGGCTCACTGAACGAGAGAACCGGCTCTACAAAAGAACGGCTCTCACTGAACGGGACGGCACGGCTCACTGAACGAGAGAACCGGCTGTCCAAAAGAACCGGCTCTCAGCCAACTTGCACAGCAGTACGCACTTTTCCAGAAGACCCGGTTCTGACTGAACGGTTCGGCACGGCTTACTGAACGAGAGAACCGGCTCTCCAAAAGAACGGCTCTCACTGAACGGGTCGGTACGGCTCACTGAACGAGAGAACCGGCTCTCCAAAAGAACGGCTCTCACTGAACGGGTCGGCATGGCTCACTGAACGACAGAACCGGCTGTCCAAAAGAACCGGCTCTCAGCCAACTTGCCCAGCAGTACGCACTTTTCCAGAAGACCCGGCTCCGGCTGAACGGTTTGGCACGGCTCACTGAACGAGAGAACCGGCTCTCCAAAAGAACGGCTCTCACTGAACGGGTCGGTACGGCTCACTGAACGAGAGAACCGGCTCTCCAAAAGAACGGCTCTCACTGAACGGGTCGGCATGGCTCACTGAACGACAGAACCGGCTGTCCAAAAGAACCGGCTCTCAGCCAACTTGCACAGCAGTACGCACTTTTCCAGAAGACCCGGTTCTGACTGAACGGTTCGGCACGGCTTACTGAACGAGAGAACCGGCTCTCCAAAAGAACGGCTCTCACTGAACGGGTCGGCATGGCTCACTGAACGACAGAACCGGCTGTCCAAAAGAACCGGCTCTCAGCCAACTTGCACAGCAGTACGCACTTTTCCAGAAGACCCGGCTCTGGCTGAACGGTTCGGCACGGCTCACTGAACGAGAGAACCGGCTCTCCAAAAGAACGGGTCGGCACGGCTCACCGAATGAGAGAACCGGCTCTCACTGAACGGGTTGGCACGGCTCACTGAACGAGAGCACCGGCTCTCCAGAAGAACGGCTCTCACTGAACGGGTCGGCACGGCTCACTGAACGAGAGAACCGGCTCTCCAAAAGAACGGATCTCACTGAACGGGTCGGCACGGCTCACTGTACGAGAGAACCGGTTCTCCAAAAGAACGGCTCTCAGCCAACTCGCCCAACAGTACGCACTTTGCCAGAAGACCCGGCTCTGGCTGAACGGTTCAGCACGGCTCACTGAACGAGAGAACCGGCTGTCCAAAAGAACCGGCTCTCAGACAATTCGCCCAGCAGTACGCACTTTGCCAGAAGACCCGGCTCTGGCTGAACGGTTCAGCACGGCTCACTGAACGAGAGAACCGGCTGTTCAAAAGAACCGGCTTTCAGCCAACTTGCCCAGCAGGACGCACTTTTTCAGAAGACCCGGCTCTGGCTGAACGGTTCGGCACGGCTCACTGAACGAGAGAACCGGCTCTCCAAAAGAACGGGTCGGCACGGCTCACCGAATGAGAGAACCGGCTCTCACTGAACGGGTTGGCACGGCTCACTGAACGAGAGCACCGGCTCTCCAGAAGAACGGCTCTCACTGAACGGGTCGGCACGGCTCACTGAACGGGAGAACCGGCTCTCCAAAAGAACGGCTCTCACTGAACGGGTCGGCATGGCTCACTGAACGACAGAACCGGCTGTCCAAAAGAACCGGCTCTCAGCCAACTTGCACAGCAGTACGTACTTTTCCAGAGGACCCGGTTCTGACTGAACGGTTCGGCACGGCTTACTGAACGAGAGAACCGGCTCTCCAAAACAACGGCTCTCACTGAACGGGTCGGCACGGCTCACTGAACGAGAGAACCGGCTGTTCAAAAGAACCGGCTTTCAGCCAACTTGCCCAGCAGGACGCACTTTTCCAGAAGACCCGGCTCTGGCTGAACGGTTCGGCACGGCTCACTGAACGAGAGAACCGGCTCTCCAAAACAAGGGGTCGGCACGGCTCACCGAATGAGAGAACCGGCTCTCCAAAAGAACGGCTCTCACTGAACGGGTTGGCACGGCTCACTGATCGATCGAACCGGCTCTCCAAAAGAACGGATCTCACTGAACGGGTCGGCACGGCTCACTGAACGAGAGAACCGGCTCTCCAAAAGAACGGCTCTCAGCCAACTCGCCCAACAGTACGCACTTTGCCAGAAGACCCGGCTCTGGCTGAACGGTTCAGCACGGCTCACTGAACGAGAGAACCAGCCCTCCAAAAGAACGGCTCTCACTGACCGTGTCGGCACGGCTTACTGAACGAGAGAACCGGCTGTCCAAAAGAACCGGCTCTCAGCCAACTTGCCCAGCAGTACGCTCTTTTCCAGAAGATCCGGCTCTGGCTGAAAGGTTGAGCACGGCTCACTGAACGAGAACCGGCTTTCCAAAAGAACTGACTCTCAGCCAACTCGCCCAGCAGTACGCACTTTGCCAGAGGACCCGGCTCTGGCTAAACGATTCAGCACGGCTCACTGAACGAGAGAACCGGCTCTCCAAAAGTACGGCTCTCACTGAACGGGTCGGCACGACTCACTGAACGAGAGAACCGGCTCTCCAAAAGAACCGGCTCTCAGCCAACTTGCCCGGCAGTACGCACTTTGCCAGAAGACCCGGCTCTGGCTGAACAGGTCGGCACGGCTCACTGAACGAGAGAACCGGCTGTCCAAAAGAACCGGCTCTCAGCCAACTCGCCAAGCAGTACGCACTTTGCCAGAAGACCCGGCTCTGGCTGAACGGTTCAGCACGGCTCACTGAACGAGAGAACCGGCTCTACAAAAGAACGGCTCTCACTGAACGGGACGGCACGGCTCACCGAACGAGAGAACCGGCTGTCCAAAAGAACCGGCTCTCAGCCAACTTGCACAGCAGTACGCACTTTTCCAGAAGACACGGTTCTGACTGAACGGTTCGGCACGGCTTACGGAACGAGAGAACCGGCTCTCCAAAACAACGGCTCTCACTGAACGGGTCGGCACGGCTCACTGAACGAGAGAACCGGCTGTCCAAAAGAACCGGCTCTCAGCCAACTTGCCCAGCAGTACGCACTTTTCCAGAAAACCCGGCTCCGGCTGAACGGTTTGGCACGGCTCACTGAACAAGAGAACCGGCTCTCCAAAAGAACGGCTCTCACTGAACTGGTCGGTACGGCTCACTGAACGAGAGAACCGGCTCTCCAAAAGAACCGGCTCTCGGCCAACTTGCACAGCAGTACGCACTTTTCCAGAAGACCCGGTTCTGACTGATCGGTTCGGCACGGCTTACTGAAGGAGAGAACCGGCTCTCCAAAACAACGGCTCTCACTGAACGGGTCGGCACGGCTCACTGAACGAGAGAACCGGCTGTTCAAAAGAACCGGCTTTCAGCCAAGTTGCCCAGCAGGACGCACTTTTCCAGAAGACCCGGCTCTGGCTGAACGGTTCGGCACGGCTCACTGAACGAGAGAACCGGCTCTCCAAAAAGAACGTGTCGGCACGGCTCACCGAATGAGAGAACCGGCTCTCACTGAACGGGTTGGCACGGCTCACTGAACGAGAGCACCGGCTCTCCAGAAGAACGGCTCTCACTGAACGGGTCGGCACGGCTCACTGAACGAGAGAACCGGCTCTCCAAAAGAACGGATCTCACTGAACGGGTCGGCACGGCTCACTGAACGAGAGAACCGGCTCTCCAAAAGAACGGCTCTCAGCCAACTCGCCCAACAGTACGCACTTTGCCAGAAGACCCGGCTCTGGCTGAACGGTTCAGCCCGGCTCACTGAACGAGAGAACCGGCTCTGCAAAAGAACCGGCTCTCAGACAATTCGCCCAGCAGTACGCACTTTGCCAGAAGACCCGGCTCTGGCTGAACGGTTCAGCACGGCTCACTGAACGAGAGAACCGGCTGTCCAAAAGAACCGGCTCTCAGCCAACCCGCCCAGCAGTGCGCATTTTGCCAGAAGACTCGGCTCCGACTGAACGGTTCAGCACGGCTCACTGAACGAGAGAACCGGCTCTACAAAAGAACGGCTCTCACTGAACGGGACGGCACGGCTCACTGAACGAGAGAACCGGCTGTCCGAAAGAACCGGCTCTCAGCCAACTTGCCCAGCAGTACGCACTTTTCTAGAAGACCCGGCTCTGGCTGAACGGTTCAGCACGGCTCACTGAACGAGAACCGGCTGTCCAAAAGAACCGGCTCTCAGCCAACTTGTCCAGCAGTACGCACTTTGTAAAAACACCCGGCTCTGGCTGAACGGTTCAGCACGGCTCTCTGAACGAGAGAACCGGCTCTCAGCCAACTCGCCCAGCAGTACGCACTTTGCCAGAAGACCCGGTTCTGACTGAACGGTTCAGCACGGCTCACTAAACGAGAGAACCGGCTCTCCAAAAGAACCGGCTCTCAGCCAACTCGCCCAGCAGTACGCAATTTGCCAGAAGACCCGGCTCTGACTAAACGGTTCAGCACGGCTCGCTGAACGAGAGAACCGGCTGTCAAAAGAACCCTATACGTAGTGGCACAGGCAGGAGCTTATTGGTTTACGTTTTATTTTATGGCAGCTCCACCATACTTTTTGTCCAAAAGAACCGGCTTTCAGCCAACTCTCCCAGTAGTAAGCACTTTTCCAGAATACCCGGTTCTGACTGAACGGTTCGGCACGGCTCACTGAACGAGAGAACCGGCTCTCCAAAAGAACGGCTCTCACTGAACGGTTCGGCACAGCTCACTGAACGAGAGAACCAGCTGTCCAAAAAATCCGGCTCTCAGCCAACTCGCAAAGCAGTACGCACTTTGCCAGAAGACCCGGCTCTGGCTGAACGGTTCAGCACGGCTCACTGAACGAGAGAACCGGCTCTACAAAAGAACGGCTCTCACTGAACGGGACGGCACGGCTCACTGAACGAGAGAACCGGCTGTCCAAAAGAACCGGCTCTCAGCCAACTTGCACAGCAGTACGCACTTTTCCAGAAGACCCGGTTCTGACTGAACGGTTCGGCACGGCTTACTGAACGAGAGAACCGGCTCTCCAAAAGAACGGCTCTCACTGAACGGGTCGGTACGGCTCACTGAACGAGAGAACCGGCTCTCCAAAAGAACGGCTCTCACTGAACGGGTCGGCATGGCTCACTGAACGACAGAACCGGCTGTCCAAAAGAACCGGCTCTCAGCCAACTTGCCCAGCAGTACGCACTTTTCCAGAAGACCCGGCTCCGGCTGAACGGTTTGGCACGGCTCACTGAACGAGAGAACCGGCTCTCCAAAAGAACGGCTCTCACTGAACGGGTCGGTACGGCTCACTGAACGAGAGAACCGGCTCTCCAAAAGAACGGCTCTCACTGAACGGGTCGGCATGGCTCACTGAACGACAGAACCGGCTGTCCAAAAGAACCGGCTCTCAGCCAACTTGCACAGCAGTACGCACTTTTCCAGAAGACCCGGTTCTGACTGAACGGTTCGGCACGGCTTACTGAACGAGAGAACCGGCTCTCCAAAAGAACGGCTCTCACTGAACGGGTCGGCATGGCTCACTGAACGACAGAACCGGCTGTCCAAAAGAACCGGCTCTCAGCCAACTTGCACAGCAGTACGCACTTTTCCAGAAGACCCGGCTCTGGCTGAACGGTTCGGCACGGCTCACTGAACGAGAGAACCGGCTCTCCAAAAGAACGGGTCGGCACGGCTCACCGAATGAGAGAACCGGCTCTCACTGAACGGGTTGGCACGGCTCACTGAACGAGAGCACCGGCTCTCCAGAAGAACGGCTCTCACTGAACGGGTCGGCACGGCTCACTGAACGAGAGAACCGGCTCTCCAAAAGAACGGATCTCACTGAACGGGTCGGCACGGCTCACTGTACGAGAGAACCGGTTCTCCAAAAGAACGGCTCTCAGCCAACTCGCCCAACAGTACGCACTTTGCCAGAAGACCCGGCTCTGGCTGAACGGTTCAGCACGGCTCACTGAACGAGAGAACCGGCTGTCCAAAAGAACCGGCTCTCAGACAATTCGCCCAGCAGTACGCACTTTGCCAGAAGACCCGGCTCTGGCTGAACGGTTCAGCACGGCTCACTGAACGAGAGAACCGGCTGTTCAAAAGAACCGGCTTTCAGCCAACTTGCCCAGCAGGACGCACTTTTTCAGAAGACCCGGCTCTGGCTGAACGGTTCGGCACGGCTCACTGAACGAGAGAACCGGCTCTCCAAAAGAACGGGTCGGCACGGCTCACCGAATGAGAGAACCGGCTCTCACTGAACGGGTTGGCACGGCTCACTGAACGAGAGCACCGGCTCTCCAGAAGAACGGCTCTCACTGAACGGGTCGGCACGGCTCACTGAACGGGAGAACCGGCTCTCCAAAAGAACGGCTCTCACTGAACGGGTCGGCATGGCTCACTGAACGACAGAACCGGCTGTCCAAAAGAACCGGCTCTCAGCCAACTTGCACAGCAGTACGTACTTTTCCAGAGGACCCGGTTCTGACTGAACGGTTCGGCACGGCTTACTGAACGAGAGAACCGGCTCTCCAAAACAACGGCTCTCACTGAACGGGTCGGCACGGCTCACTGAACGAGAGAACCGGCTGTTCAAAAGAACCGGCTTTCAGCCAACTTGCCCAGCAGGACGCACTTTTCCAGAAGACCCGGCTCTGGCTGAACGGTTCGGCACGGCTCACTGAACGAGAGAACCGGCTCTCCAAAACAAGGGGTCGGCACGGCTCACCGAATGAGAGAACCGGCTCTCCAAAAGAACGGCTCTCACTGAACGGGTTGGCACGGCTCACTGATCGATCGAACCGGCTCTCCAAAAGAACGGATCTCACTGAACGGGTCGGCACGGCTCACTGAACGAGAGAACCGGCTCTCCAAAAGAACGGCTCTCAGCCAACTCGCCCAACAGTACGCACTTTGCCAGAAGACCCGGCTCTGGCTGAACGGTTCAGCACGGCTCACTGAACGAGAGAACCAGCCCTCCAAAAGAACGGCTCTCACTGACCGTGTCGGCACGGCTTACTGAACGAGAGAACCGGCTGTCCAAAAGAACCGGCTCTCAGCCAACTTGCCCAGCAGTACGCTCTTTTCCAGAAGATCCGGCTCTGGCTGAAAGGTTGAGCACGGCTCACTGAACGAGAACCGGCTTTCCAAAAGAACTGACTCTCAGCCAACTCGCCCAGCAGTACGCACTTTGCCAGAGGACCCGGCTCTGGCTAAACGATTCAGCACGGCTCACTGAACGAGAGAACCGGCTCTCCAAAAGTACGGCTCTCACTGAACGGGTCGGCACGACTCACTGAACGAGAGAACCGGCTCTCCAAAAGAACCGGCTCTCAGCCAACTTGCCCGGCAGTACGCACTTTGCCAGAAGACCCGGCTCTGGCTGAACAGGTCGGCACGGCTCACTGAACGAGAGAACCGGCTGTCCAAAAGAACCGGCTCTCAGCCAACTCGCCAAGCAGTACGCACTTTGCCAGAAGACCCGGCTCTGGCTGAACGGTTCAGCACGGCTCACTGAACGAGAGAACCGGCTCTACAAAAGAACGGCTCTCACTGAACGGGACGGCACGGCTCACCGAACGAGAGAACCGGCTGTCCAAAAGAACCGGCTCTCAGCCAACTTGCACAGCAGTACGCACTTTTCCAGAAGACACGGTTCTGACTGAACGGTTCGGCACGGCTTACGGAACGAGAGAACCGGCTCTCCAAAACAACGGCTCTCACTGAACGGGTCGGCACGGCTCACTGAACGAGAGAACCGGCTGTCCAAAAGAACCGGCTCTCAGCCAACTTGCCCAGCAGTACGCACTTTTCCAGAAAACCCGGCTCCGGCTGAACGGTTTGGCACGGCTCACTGAACAAGAGAACCGGCTCTCCAAAAGAACGGCTCTCACTGAACTGGTCGGTACGGCTCACTGAACGAGAGAACCGGCTCTCCAAAAGAACCGGCTCTCGGCCAACTTGCACAGCAGTACGCACTTTTCCAGAAGACCCGGTTCTGACTGATCGGTTCGGCACGGCTTACTGAAGGAGAGAACCGGCTCTCCAAAACAACGGCTCTCACTGAACGGGTCGGCACGGCTCACTGAACGAGAGAACCGGCTGTTCAAAAGAACCGGCTTTCAGCCAAGTTGCCCAGCAGGACGCACTTTTCCAGAAGACCCGGCTCTGGCTGAACGGTTCGGCACGGCTCACTGAACGAGAGAACCGGCTCTCCAAAAAGAACGTGTCGGCACGGCTCACCGAATGAGAGAACCGGCTCTCACTGAACGGGTTGGCACGGCTCACTGAACGAGAGCACCGGCTCTCCAGAAGAACGGCTCTCACTGAACGGGTCGGCACGGCTCACTGAACGAGAGAACCGGCTCTCCAAAAGAACGGATCTCACTGAACGGGTCGGCACGGCTCACTGAACGAGAGAACCGGCTCTCCAAAAGAACGGCTCTCAGCCAACTCGCCCAACAGTACGCACTTTGCCAGAAGACCCGGCTCTGGCTGAACGGTTCAGCCCGGCTCACTGAACGAGAGAACCGGCTCTGCAAAAGAACCGGCTCTCAGACAATTCGCCCAGCAGTACGCACTTTGCCAGAAGACCCGGCTCTGGCTGAACGGTTCAGCACGGCTCACTGAACGAGAGAACCGGCTGTCCAAAAGAACCGGCTCTCAGCCAACCCGCCCAGCAGTGCGCATTTTGCCAGAAGACTCGGCTCCGACTGAACGGTTCAGCACGGCTCACTGAACGAGAGAACCGGCTCTACAAAAGAACGGCTCTCACTGAACGGGACGGCACGGCTCACTGAACGAGAGAACCGGCTGTCCGAAAGAACCGGCTCTCAGCCAACTTGCCCAGCAGTACGCACTTTTCTAGAAGACCCGGCTCTGGCTGAACGGTTCAGCACGGCTCACTGAACGAGAACCGGCTGTCCAAAAGAACCGGCTCTCAGCCAACTTGTCCAGCAGTACGCACTTTGTAAAAACACCCGGCTCTGGCTGAACGGTTCAGCACGGCTCTCTGAACGAGAGAACCGGCTCTCAGCCAACTCGCCCAGCAGTACGCACTTTGCCAGAAGACCCGGTTCTGACTGAACGGTTCAGCACGGCTCACTAAACGAGAGAACCGGCTCTCCAAAAGAACCGGCTCTCAGCCAACTCGCCCAGCAGTACGCAATTTGCCAGAAGACCCGGCTCTGACTAAACGGTTCAGCACGGCTCGCTGAACGAGAGAACCGGCTGTCAAAAGAACCCTATACGTAGTGGCACAGGCAGGAGCTTATTGGTTTACGTTTTATTTTATGGCAGCTCCACCATACTTTTTGTCCAAAAGAACCGGCTTTCAGCCAACTCTCCCAGTAGTAAGCACTTTTCCAGAATACCCGGTTCTGACTGAACGGTTCGGCACGGCTCACTGAACGAGAGAACCGGCTCTCCAAAAGAACGGCTCTCACTGAACGGTTCGGCACAGCTCACTGAACGAGAGAACCAGCTGTCCAAAAAATCCGGCTCTCAGCCAACTCGCCCAGCAGTACGCACTTTGCCAGAAGACCCGGCTCTGGCTAAACGATTCAGCACGGCTCACTGAACGAGAGAACCGGCTCTCCAAAAGAACGGCTCTCACTGAACGGGTCGGCACGACTCACTGAACGAGAGAACCGGCTCTCCAAAAGAACCGGCTCTCAGCCAACTTGCCCGGCAGTACGCACTTTGCCAGAAGACCCGGCTCTGGCTGAACAGGTCGGCACGGCTCACTGAACGAGAGAACCGGCTGTCCAAAAGAACCGGCTCTCAGCCAACTCGCCAAGCAGTACGCACTTTGCCAGAAGACCCGGCTCTGGCTGAACGGTTCAGCACGGCTCACTGAACGAGAGAACCGGCTCTACAAAAGAACGGCTCTCACTGAACGGGACGGCACGGCTCACTGAACGAGAGAACCGGCTGTCCAAAAGAACCGGCTCTCAGCCAACTTGCACAGCAGTACGCACTTTTCCAGAAGACCCGGTTCTGACTGAACGGTTCGGCACGGCTTACTGAACGAGAGAACCGGCTCTCCAAAACAACGGCTCTCACTGAACGGGTCGGCACTGGTCACTGAACGAGAGAACCGGCTGTCCAAAAGAACCGGCTCTCAGCCAACTTGCCCAGCAGTACGCACTTTTCCAGAAGACCCGGCTCCGGCTGAACGGTTTGGCACGGCTCACTGAACGAGAGAACCGGCTCTCCAAAAGAACGGCTCTCACTGAACGGGTCGGTACGGCTCACTGAATGAGAGAACCGGCTCTCCAAAAGAACGGCTCTCACTGAACGGGTCGGCATGGCTCACTGAACGACAGAACCGGCTGTCCAAAAGAACCGGCTCTCAGCCAACTTGCACAGCAGTACGCACTTTTCCAGAAGACCCGGTTCTGACTGAACGGTTCGGCACGGCTTACTGAACGAGAGAACCGGCTCTCCAAAACAACGGCTCTCACTGAGCGGGTCGGCACGGCTCACTGAACGAGAGAACCGGCTGTTCAAAAGAACCGGCTCTCAGCCAACTTGCCCAGCAGGACGCACTTTTCCAGAAGACCCGGCTCTGGCTGAACGGTTCGGCACGGCTCACTGAACGAGAGAACCGGCTCTCCAAAAGAACGGGTCGGCACGGCTCACCGAATGAGAGAACCGGCTCTCACTGAACGGGTTGGCACGGCTCACTGAACGAGAGCACCGGCTCTCCAGAAGAACGGCTCTCACTGAACGGGTCGGCACGGCTCACTGAACGAGAGAACCGGCTCTCCAAAAGAACGGATCTCACTGAACGGGTCGGCACGGCTCACTGTACGAGAGAACCGGTTCTCCAAAAGAACGGCTCTCAGCCAACTCGCCCAACAGTACGCACTTTGCCAGAAGACCCGGCTCTGGCTGAACGGTTCAGCACGGCTCACTGAACGAGAGAACCGGCTCTCCAAAAGAACCGGCTCTCAGACAATTCGCCCAGCAGTACGCACTTTGCCAGAAGACCCGGCTCTGGCTGAACGGTTCAGCACGGCTCACTGAACGAGAGAACCGGCTGTTCAAAAGAACCGGCTTTCAGCCAACTTGCCCAGCAGGACGCACTTTTCCAGAAGACCCGGCTCTGGCTGAACGGTTCGGCACGGCTCACTGAACGAGAGAACCGGCTCTCCAAAAGAACGGCTCGGCACGGCTCACCGAATGAGAGAACCGGCTCTCACTGAACGGGTTGGCACGGCTCACTGAACGAGAGCACCGGCTCTCCAGAAGAACGGCTCTCACTGAACGGGTCGGCACGGCTCACTGAACGGGAGAACCGGCTCTCCAAAAGAACGGCTCTCACTGAACGGGTCGGCATGGCTCACTGAACGACAGAACCGGCTGTCCAAAAGAACCGGCTCTCAGCCAACTTGCACAGCAGTACGTACTTTTCCAGAGGACCCGGTTCTGACTGAACGGTTCGGCACGGCTTACTGAACGAGAGAACCGGCTCTCCAAAACAACGGCTCTCACTGAACGGGTCGGCACGGCTCACTGAACGAGAGAACCGGCTGTTCAAAAGAACCGGCTTTCAGCCAACTTGCCCAGCAGGACGCACTTTTCCAGAAGACCCGGCTCTGGCTGAACGGTTCGGCACGGCTCACTGAACGAGAGAACCGGCTCTCCAAAACAAGGGGTCGGCACGGCTCACCGAATGAGAGAACCGGCTCTCCAAAAGAACGGCTCTCACTGAACGGGTTGGCACGGCTCACTGATCGATCGAACCGGCTCTCCTAAAGAACGGATCTCACTGAACGGGTCGGCACGGCTCACTGAACGAGAGAACCGGCTCTCCAAAAGAACGGCTCTCAGCCAACTCGCCCAACAGTACGCACTTTGCCAGAAGACCCGGCTCTGGCTGAACGGTTCAGCACGGCTCACTGAACGAGAGAACCGGCTCTACAAAAGAACGGCTCTCACTGAACGGGACGGCACGGCTCACTGAACGAGAGAACCGGCTGTCCGAAAGAACCGGCTCTCAGCCAACTTGCCCAGCAGTACGCACTTTTCTAGAAGACCCGGCTCTGGCTGAACGGTTCAGCACGGCTCACTGAACGAGAACCGGCTGTCCAAAAGAACCGGCTCTCAGCCGACTTGTCCAGCAGTACGCACTTTGTAAGAACACCCGGCTCTGGCTGAACGGTTCAGCACGGCTCACTGAACGAGAGAACCGGCTCTCAGCCAACTCGCCCAGCAGTACGCACTTTGCCAGAAGACCCGGTTCTGACTGAACGGTTCAGCACGGCTCACTAAACGAGAGAACCGGCTCTCCAAAAGAACCGGCTCTCAGCCAACTCGCCCAGCAGTACGCACTTTGCCAGAAGACCCGGCTCTGACTAAACGGTTTAGCACGGCTCGCTGAACGAGAGAACCGGCTGTCAAAAGAACCCTATACGTAGTGGTACAGGCAGGAGCTTAATGGTTTACGTTTTATTTTATGGCAGCTCCACCATACTTTTTGTCCAAAAGAACCGGCTTTCAGCCAACTCTCCCAGTAGTAACCACTTTTCCAGAATACCCGGTTCTGATTGAACGGTTCGGCACGGCTCACTGAACGAGAGAACCGGCTCTCCAAAAGAACGGCTCTCACTGAACGGTTCGGCACAGCTCACTGAACGAGAGAACCAGCTGTCCAAAAAATCCGGCTCTCAGCCAACTCGCCCAGCAGTACGCACTTTGCCAGAACAGCCGGCTCTGGCTAAACGGTTCAGCACGGCTCACTGAACGAGAGAACCGGATCTCCAAAAGAACGGCTCTCACTGAATGGGTCGGCACTGCTCACTGAACGAGAGAACCAGCCCTCCAAAAGAACGGCTCTCACTGACCGTGTCGGCACGGCTTACTGAACGAGAGAACCGGCTGTCCAAAAGAACCGGCTCTCAGCCAACTTGCCCAGCAGTACGCACTTTTCCAGAAGATCCGGCTCTGGCTGAAAGGTTGAGCACGGCTCACTGAACGAGAACCGGCTTTCCAAAAGAACTGACTCTCAGCCAACTCGCCCAGCAGTACGCACTTTGCCAGAAGACCCGGCTCTGGCTAAACGATTCAGCACGGCTCACTGAACGAGAGAACCGGCTCTCCAAAAGTACGGCTCTCACTGAACGGGTCGGCACGACTCACTGAACGAGAGAACCGGCTCTCCAAAAGAACCGGCTCTCAGCCAACTTGCCCGGCAGTACGCACTTTGCCAGAAGACCCGGCTCTGGCTGAACAGGTCGGCACGGCTCACTGAACGAGAGAACCGGCTGTCCAAAAGAACCGGCTCTCAGCCAACTCTCCCAGTAGTAACCACTTTTCCAGAATACCCGGTTCTGATTGAACGGTTCGGCACGGCTCACTGAACGAGAGAACCGGCTGTCCAAAAGAACCGGCTCTCAGCCAACTTGCACAGCAGTACGCACTTTTCCAGAAGACACGGTTCTGACTGAACGGTTCGGCACGGCTTACGGAACGAGAGAACCGGCTCTCCAAAACAACGGCTCTCACTGAACGGGTCGGCACGGCTCACTGAACGAGAGAACCGGCTGTCCAAAAGAACCGGCTCTCAGCCAACTTGCCCAGCAGTACGCACTTTTCCAGAAAACCCGGCTCCGGCTGAACGGTTTGGCACGGCTCACTGAACAAGAGAACCGGCTCTCCAAAAGAACGGCTCTCACTGAACTGGTCGGTACGGCTCACTGAACGAGAGAACCGGCTCTCCAAAAGAACGGCTCTCACTGAACGGGTCGGCATGGCTCACTGAACGACAGAACCGGCTGTCCAAAAGAACCGGCTCTCGGCCAACTTGCACAGCAGTACGCACTTTTCCAGAAGACCCGGTTCTGACTGATCGGTTCGGCACGGCTTACTGAAGGAGAGAACCGGCTCTCCAAAACAACGGCTCTCACTGAACGGGTCGGCACGGCTCACTGAACGAGAGAACCGGCTGTTCAAAAGAACCGGCTTTCAGCCAACTTGCCCAGCAGGACGCACTTTTCCAGAAGACCCGGCTCTGGCTGAACGGTTCGGCACGGCTCACTGAACGAGAGAACCGGCTCTCCAAAAAGAACGTGTCGGCACGGCTCACCGAATGAGAGAACCGGCTCTCACTGAACGGGTTGGCACGGCTCACTGAACGAGAGCACCGGCTCTCCAGAAGAACGGCTCTCACTGAACGGGTCAGCACGGCTCACTGAACGAGAGAACCGGCTCTCCAAAAGAACGGATCTCACTGAACGGGTCGGCACGGCTCACTGAACGAGAGAACCGCTCTCCAAAAGAACGGCTCTCAGCCAACTCGCCCAACAGTACGCACTTTGCCAGAAGACCCGGCTCTGGCTGAACGGTTCAGCACGGCTCACTGAACGAGAGAACCGGCTGTCCAAAAGAACCGGCTCTCAGCCAACCCGCCCAGCAGTGCGCATTTTGCCAGAAGACCCGGCTCCGACTGAACGGTTCAGCACAGCTCACTGAACGAGAGAACCGGCTCTACAAAAGAACGGCTCTCACTGAACGGGACGGCACGGCTCACTGAACGAGAGAACCGGCTGTCCGAAAGAACCGGCTCTCAGCCAACTTGCCCAGCAGTACGCACTTTTCTAGAAGACCCGGCTCTGGCTGAACGGTTCAGCACGGCTCACTGAACGAGAACCGGCTGTCCAAAAGAACCGGCTCTCAGCCAACTTGTCCAGCAGTACGCACTTTGTAAAAACACCCGGCTCTGGCTGAACGGTTCAGCACGGCTCACTGAACGAGAGAACCGGCTCTCAGCCAACTCGCCCAGCAGTACGCACTTTGCCAGAAGACCCGGTTCTGACTGAACGGTTCAGCACGGCTCACTAAACGAGAGAACCGGCTCTCCAAAAGAACCGGCTCTCAGCCAACTCGCCCAGCAGTACGCAATTTGCCAGAAGACCCGGCTCTGACTAAACGGTTCAGCACGGCTCGCTGAACGAGAGAACCGGCTGTCAAAAGAACCCTATACGTAGTGGCACAGGCAGGAGCTTATTGGTTTACGTTTTATTTTATGGCAGCTCCACCATACTTTTTGTCCAAAAGAACCGGCTTTCAGCCAACTCTCCCAGTAGTAAGCACTTTTCCAGAATACCCGGTTCTGACTGAACGGTTCGGCACGGCTCACTGAACGAGAGAACCGGCTCTCCAAAAGAACGGCTCTCACTGAACGGTTCGGCACAGCTCACTGAACGAGAGAACCAGCTGTCCAAAAAATCCGGCTCTCAGCCAACTCGCCCAGCAGTACGCACTTTGCCAGAAGACCCGGCTCTGGCTAAACGATTCAGCACGGCTCACTGAACGAGAGAACCGGCTCTTCAAAAGAACGGCTCTCACTGAACGGGTCGGCCCGACTCACTGAACGAGAGAACCGGCTCTCCAAAAGAACCGGCTCTCAGCCAACTTGCCCGGCAGTACGCACTTTGCCAGAAGACCCGGCTCTGGCTGAACAGGTCGGCACGGCTCACTGAACGAGAGAACCGGCTGTCCAAAAGAACCGGCTCTCAGCCAACTCGCCAAGCAGTACGCACTTTGCCAGAAGACCCGGCTCTGGCTGAACGGTTCAGCACGGCTCACTGAACGAGAGAACCGGCTCTACAAAAGAACGGCTCTCACTGAACGGGACGGCACGGCTCACTGAACGAGAGAACCGGCTGTCCAAAAGAACCGGCTCTCAGCCAACTTGCACAGCAGTACGCACTTTTCCAGAAGACCTGGTTCTGACTGAACGGTTCGGCACGGCTTACTGAACGAGAGAACCGGCTCTCCAAAACAACGGCTCTCACTGAACGGGTCGGCACGGGTCACTGAACGAGAGAACCGGCTGTCCAAAAGAACCGGCTCTCAGCCAACTTGCCCAGCAGTACGCACTTTTCCAGAAGACCCGGCTCCGGCTGAACGGTTTGGCACGGCTCACTGAACGAGAGAACCGGCTCTCCAAAAGAACGGCTCTCACTGAACGGGTCGGTACGGCTCACTGAACGAGAGAACCGGCTCTCCAAAAGAACGGCTCTCACTGAACGGGTCGGCATGGCTCACTGAACGACAGAACCGGCTGTCCAAAAGAACCGGCTCTCAGCCAACTTGCACAGCAGTACGCACTTTTCCAGAAGACCCGGTTCTGACTGAACGGTTCGGCACGGCTTACTGAACGAGAGAACCGGCTCTCCAAAACAACGGCTCTCACTGAACGGGTCGGCACGGCTCACTGAACGAGAGAACCGGCTCTCCAAAAGAACGGGTCGGCACGGCTCACCGAATGAGAGAACCGGCTCTCACTGAACGGGTTGGCACGGCTCACTGAACGAGAGCACCGGCTCTCCAGAAGAACGGCTCTCACTGAACGGGTCGGCACGGCTCACTGAACGAGAGAACCGGCTCTCCAAAAGAACGGATCTCACTGAACGGGTCGGCACGGCTCACTGTACGAGAGAACCGGTTCTCCAAAAGAACGGCTCTCAGCCAACTCGCCCAACAGTACGCACTTTGCCAGAAGACCCGGCTCTGGCTGAACGGTTCAGCACGGCTCACTGAACGAGAGAACCGGCTCTCCAAAAGAACCGGCTCTCAGACAATTCGCCCAGCAGTACGCACTTTGCCAGAAGACCCGGCTCTGGCTGAACGGTTCAGCACGGCTCACTGAACGAGAGAACCGGCTGTTCAAAAGAACCGGCTTTCAGCCAACTTGCCCAGCAGGACGCACTTTTCCAGAAGACCCGGCTCTGGCTGAACGGTTCGGCACGGCTCACTGAACGAGAGAACCGGCTCTCCAAAAGAACGGGTCGGCACGGCTCACCGAATGAGAGAACCGGCTCTCACTGAACGGGTTGGCACGGCTCACTGAACGAGAGCACCGGCTCTCCAGAAGAACGGCTCTCACTGAACGGGTCGGCACGGCTCACTGAACGGGAGAACCGGCTCTCCAAAAGAACGGCTCTCACTGAACGGGTCGGCATGGCTCACTGAACGACAGAACCGGCTGTCCAAAAGAACCGGCTCTCAGCCAACTTGCACAGCAGTACGTACTTTTCCAGAGGACCCGGTTCTGACTGAACGGTTCGGCACGGCTTACTGAACGAGAGAACCGGCTCTCCAAAACAACGGCTCTCACTGAACGGGTCGGCACGGCTCACTGAACGAGAGAACCGGCTGTTCAAAAGAACCGGCTTTCAGCCAACTTGCCCAGCAGGACGCACTTTTCCAGAAGACCCGGCTCTGGCTGAACGGTTCGGCACGGCTCACTGAACGAGAGAACCGGCTCTCCAAAACAAGGGGTCGGCACGGCTCACCGAATGAGAGAACCGGCTCTCCAAAAGAACGGCTCTCACTGAACGGGTTGGCACGGCTCACTGATCGATCGAACCGGCTCTCCAAAAGAACGGATCTCACTGAACGGGTCGGCACGGCTCACTGAACGAGAGAACCGGCTGTCCGAAAGAACCGGCTCTCAGCCAACTTGCCCAGCAGTACGCACTTTTCTAGAAGACCCGGCTCTGGCTGAACGGTTCAGCACGGCTCACTGAACGAGAACCGGCTGTCCAAAAGAACCGGCTCTCAGCCGACTTGTCCAGCAGTACGCACTTTGTAAGAACACCCGGCTCTGGCTGAACGGTTCAGCACGGCTCACTGAACGAGAGAACCGGCTCTCAGCCAACTCGCCCAGCAGTACGCACTTTGCCAGAAGACCCGGTTCTGACTGAACGGTTCAGCACGGCTCACTAAACGAGAGAACCGGCTCTCCAAAAGAACCGGCTCTCAGCCAACTCGCCCAGCAGTACGCACTTTGCCAGAAGACCTGGCTCTGACTAAACGGTTTAGCACGGCTCGCTGAACGAGAGAACCGGCTGTCAAAAGAACCCTATACGTAGTGGCACAGGCAGGAGCTTAATGGTTTGCGTTTTATTTTATGGCAGCTCCACCATACTTTTTGTCCAAAAGAACCGGCTTTCAGCCAACTCTCCCAGTAGTAACCACTTTTCCAGAATACCCGGTTCTGATTGAACGGTTCGGCACGGCTCACTGAACGAGAGAACCGGCTCTCCAAAAGAACGGCTCTCACTGAACGGTTCGGCACAGCTCACTGAACGAGAGAACCAGCTGTCCAAAAAATCCGGCTCTCAGCCAACTCGCCCAGCAGTACGCACTTTGCCAGAACAGCCGGCTCTGGCTAAACGGTTCAGCACGGCTCACTGAACGAGAGAACCGGATCTCCAAAAGAACGGCTCTCACTGAATGGGTCGGCACTGCTCACTGAACGAGAGAACCAGCCCTCCAAAAGAACGGCTCTCACTGACCGTGTCGGCACGGCTTACTGAACGAGAGAACCGGCTGTCCAAAAGAACCGGCTCTCAGCCAACTTGCCCAGCAGTACGCACTTTTCCAGAAGATCCGGCTCTGGCTGAAAGGTTGAGCACGGCTCACTGAACGAGAACCGGCTTTCCAAAAGAACTGACTCTCAGCCAACTCGCCCAGCAGTACGCACTTTGCAAGAAGACCCGGCTCTGGCTAAACGATTCAGCACGGCTCACTGAACGAGAGAACCGGCTCTCCAAAAGTACGGCTCTCACTGAACGGGTCGGCACGACTCACTGAACGAGAGAACCGGCTCTCCAAAAGAACCGGCTCTCAGCCAACTTGCCCGGCAGTACGCACTTTGCCAGAAGACCCGGCTCTGGCTGAACAGGTCGGCACGGCTCACTGAACGAGAGAACCGGCTGTCCAAAAGAACCGGCTCTCAGCCAACTCGCCAAGCAGTACGCACTTTGCCAGAAGACCCGGCTCTGGCTGAACGGTTCAGCACGGCTCACTGAACGAGAGAACCGGCTCTACAAAAGAACGGCTCTCACTGAACGGGACGGCACGGCTCACCGAACGAGAGAACCGGCTGTCCAAAAGAACCGGCTCTCAGCCAACTTGCACAGCAGTACGCACTTTTCCAGAAGACACGGTTCTGACTGAACGGTTCGGCACGGCTTACGGAACGAGAGAACCGGCTCTCCAAAACAACGGCTCTCACTGAACGGGTCGGCACGGCTCACTGAACGAGAGAACCGGCTGTCCAAAAGAACCGGCTCTCAGCCAACTTGCCCAGCAGTACGCACTTTTCCAGAAAACCCGGCTCCGGCTGAACGGTTTGGCACGGCTCACTGAACAAGAGAACCGGCTCTCCAAAAGAACGGCTCTCACTGAACTGGTCGGTACGGCTCACTGAACGAGAGAACCGGCTCTCCAAAAGAACGGCTCTCACTGAACGGGTCGGCATGTCTCACTGAACGACAGAACCGGCTGTCCAAAAGAACCGGCTCTCGGCCAACTTGCACAGCAGTACGCACTTTTCCAGAAGACCCGGTTCTGACTGATCGGTTCGGCACGGCTTACTGAAGGAGAGAACCGGCTCTCCAAAACAACGGCTCTCACTGAACGGGTCGGCACGGCTCACTGAACGAGAGAACCGGCTGTTCAAAAGAACCGGCTTTCAGCCAACTTGCCCAGCAGGACGCACTTTTCCAGAAGACCCGGCTCTGGCTGAACGGTTCGGCACGGCTCACTGAACGAGAGAACCGGCTCTCCAAAAAGAACGGGTCGGCACGGCTAACCGAATGAGAGAACCGGCTCTCACTGAACGGGTTGGCACGGCTCACTGAACGAGAGCACCGGCTCTCCAGAAGAACGGCTCTCACTGAACGGGTCGGCACGGCTCACTGAACGAGAGAACCGGCTCTCCAAAAGAACGGATCTCACTGAACGGGTCGGCACGGCTCACTGAACGAGAGAACCGGCTCTCCAAAAGAACGGCTCTCAGCCAACTCGCCCAACAGTACGCACTTTGCCAGAAGACCCGGCTCTGGCTGAACGGTTCAGCTCGGCTCACTGAACGAGAGAACCGGCTCTGCAAAAGAACCGGCTCTCAGACAATTCGCCCAGCAGTACGCACTTTGCCAGAAGACCCGGCTCTGGCTGAACGGTTCAGCACGGCTCACTGAACGAGAGAACCGGCTGTCCAAAAGAACCGGCTCTCAGCCAACCCGCCCAGCAGTACGCATTTTGCCAGAAGACCCGGCTCCGACTGAACGGTTCAGCACGGCTCACTGGACGAGAGAACCGGCTCTTCAAAAGAACGGCTCTCACTGAACGGGACGGCACGGCTCACTGAACGAGAGAACCGGCTGTCCGAAAGAACCGGCTCTCAGCCAACTTGCCCAGCAGTACGCACTTTTCTAGAAGACCCGGCTCTGGCTGAACGGTTCAGCACGGCTCACTGAACGAGAACCGGCTATCCAAAAGAACCGGCTCTCAGCCAACTTGTCCAGCAGTACGCACTTTGTAAAAACACCCGGCTCTGGCTGAACGGTTCAGCACGGCTCACTGAACGAGAGAACCGGCTCTCAGCCAACTCGCCCAGCAGTACGCACTTTGCCAGAAGACCCGGTTCTGACTGAACGGTTCAGCACAGCTCACTAAACGAGAGAACCGGCTCTCCAAAAGAACCGGCTCTCAGCCAACTCGCCCAGCAGTACGCAATTTGCCAGAAGACCCGGAGCTGACTAAACGGTTCAGCACGGCTCGCTGAACGAGAGAACCGGCTGTCAAAAGAACCCTATACGTAGTGGCACAGGCAGGAGCTTATTGGTTTACGTTTTATTTTATGGCAGCTCCACCATACTTTTTGTCCAAAAGAACCGGCTTTCAGCCAACTCTCCCAGTAGTAAGCACTTTTCCAGAATACCCGGTTCTGACTGAACGGTTCGGCACGGCTCACTGAACGAGAGAACCGGCTCTCCAAAAGAACGGCTCTCACTGAACGGGTCGGCACGACTCACTGAACGAGAGAACCAGCTGTCCAAAAAATCCGGCTCTCAGCCAACTCGCCCAGCAGTACGCACTTTGCCAGAAGACCCGGCTCTGGCTAAACGATTCAGCACGGCTCACTGAACGAGAGAACCGGCTCTCCAAAAGAACGGCTCTCACTGAACGGGTCGGCACGACTCACTGAACGAGAGAACCGGCTCTCCAAAAGAACCGGCTCTCAGCCAACTTGCCCGGCAGTACGCACTTTGCCAGAAGACCCGGCTCTGGCTGAACAGGTCGGCACGGCTCACTGAACGAGAGAACCGGCTGTCCAAAAGAACCGGCTCTCAGCCAACTCGCCAAGCAGTACGCACTTTGCCAGAAGACCCGGCTCTGGCTGAACGGTTCAGCACGGCTCACTGAACGAGAGAACCGGCTCTACAAAAGAACGGCTCTCACTGAACGGGACGGCACGGCTCACTGAACGAGAGAACCGGCTGTCCAAAAGAACCGGCTCTCAGCCAACTTGCACAGCAGTACGCACTTTTCCAAAAGACCCGGCTCCGGCTGAACGGTTTGGCACGGCTCACTGAACGAGAGAACCGGCTCTCCAAAAGAACGGCTCTCACTGAACGGGTCGGCATGGCTCACTGAACGACAGAACCGGCTGTCCAAAAGAACCGGCTCTCAGCCAACTTGCACAGCAGGACGCACTTTTCCAGAAGACCCGGTTCTGACTGAACGGTTCGGCACGGCTTACTGAACGAGAGAACCGGCTCTCCAAAACAACGGCTCTCACTGAACGGGTCGGCACGGCTCACTGAACGAGAGAACCGGCTGTTCAAAAGAACCGGCTTTCAGCCAACTTGCCCAGCAGGACGCACTTTTCCAGGAGACCCGGGTCTGGCTGAACGGTTCGGCACGGCTCACTGAACGAGAGAACCGGCTCTCCAAAAGCACGGGTCGGCACGGCTCACCGAATGAGAGAACCGGCTCTCACTGAACGGGTTGGCACGGCTCACTGAACGAGAGCACCGGCTCTCCAGAAGAACGGCTCTCACTGAACGTGTCGGCACGGCTCACTGAACGAGAGAACCGGCTCTCCAAAAGAACGGATCTCACTGAACGGGTCGGCACGGCTCACTGAACGAGAGAACCGGTTCTCCAAAAGAACGGCTCTCAGCCAACTCGCCCAACAGTACGCACTTTGCCAGAAGACCCGGCTCTGGCTGAACGGTTCAGCACGGCTCACTGAACGAGAGAACCGGCTCTCAGACAATTCGCCCAGCAGTACGCACTTTGCCAGAAGACCCGGCTCTGGCTGAACGGTTCAGCACGGCTCACTGAACGAGAGAACCGGCTGTTCAAAAGAACCGGCTTTCAGCCAACTTGCCCAGCAGGACGCACTTTTCCAGAAGACCCGGCTCTGGCTGAACGGCTCGGCACGGCTCACTGAACGAGAGAACCGGCTCTCCAAATGAACGGGTCGGCACGGCTCACGGAATGAGAGAACCGGCTCTCACTGAACGGGTTGGCACGGCTCACTGAACGAGAGCACCGGCTCTCCAGAAGAACGGCTCTCACTGAACGGGTCGGCACGGCTCACTGAACGAGAGAACCGGCTCTCCAAAAGAACGGCTCTCACTGAACGGGTCGGCATGGCTCACTGAACGACAGAACCGGCTGTCCAAAAGAACCGGCTCTCAGCCAACTTGCACAGCAGTACGTACTTTTCCAGAAGACCCGGTTCTGACTGAACGGTTTGGCACGGCTTACTGAACGAGAGAACCGGCTCTCCAAAACAACGGCTCTCACTGAACGGGTCGGCACGGCTCACTGAACGAGAGAACCGGCTGTTCAAAAGAACCGGCTTTCAGCCAACTTGCCCAGCAGGACGCACTTTTCCAGAAGACCCGGCTCTGGCTGAACGGTTCGGCACGGCTCACTGAACGAGAGAACCGGCTCTCCAAAAGAAGGGGTCGGCACGGCTCACCGAATGAGAGAACCGGCTCTCCAAAAGAACGGCTCTCACTGAACGGGTTGGCACGGCTCACTGAACGAGAGCACCGGCTCTCCAGAAGAACGGCTCTCACTGAACGGGTCGGCACGGCTCACTGATCGAGAGAACCGGCTCTCCAAAAGAACGGATCTCACTGAACGGGTCGGGACAGCTCACTGAAAGAGAGAACCGGCTCTCCAAAAGAACCGGCTCTCAGCCAACCCGCCCAGCAGTACGCATTTTGCCAGAAGACCCGGCTCCGACTAAACGGTTCAGCACGGCTCACTGAACGAGAGAACCGGCTCTACAAAAGAACGGCTCTCACTGAACGGGACGGCACGGCTCACTGAACGAGAGAACCGGCTGTCCGAAAGAACCGGCTCTCAGCCAACTTGCCCAGCAGTACGCACTTTTCTAGAAGACCCGGCTCTGGCTGAACGGTTCAGCACGGCTCACTGAACGAGAACCGGCTGTCCAAAAGAACCGGCTCTCAGCCGACTTGTCCAGCAGTACGCACTTTGTAAGAACACCCGGCTCTGGCTGAACGGTTCAGCACGGCTCACTGAACGAGAGAACCGGCTCTCAGCCAACTCGCCCAGCAGTACGCACTTTGCCAGAAGACCCGGTTCTGACTGAACGGTTCAGCACTGCTCACTAAACGAGAGAACCGGCTCTCCAAAAGAACCGGCTCTCAGCCAACTCGCCCAGCAGTACGCACTTTGCCAGAAGACCCGGCTCTGACTAAACGGTTTAGCACGGCTCGCTGAACGAGAGAACCGGCTGTCAAAAGAACCCTATACGTAGTGGCACAGGCAGGAGCTTAATGGTTTACGTTTTATTTTATGGCAGCTCCACCATACTTTTTGTCCAAAAGAACCGGCTTTCAGCCAACTCTCCCAGTAGGAACCACTTTTCCAGAATACCCGGTTCTGATTGAACGGTTCGGCACGGCTCACTGAACGAGAGAACCGGCTCTCCAAAAGAACGGCTCTCACTGAACGGTTCGGCACAGCTCACTGAACGAGAGAACCAGCTGTCCAAAAAATCCGGCTCTCAGCCAACTCGCCCAGCAGTACGCACTTTGCCAGAACAGCCGGCTCTCGCTAAACGGTTCAGCACGGCTCACTGAACGAGAGAACCGGATCTCCAAAAGAACGGCTCTCACTGAATGGGTCGGCACTGCTCACTGAACGAGAGAACCAGCCCTCCAAAAGAACGGCTCTCACTGACCGTGTCGGCACGGCTTACTGAACGAGAGAACCGGCTGTCCAAAAGAACCGGCTCTCAGCCAACTTGCCCAGCAGTACGCACTTTTCCAGAAGATCCGGCTCTGGCTGAAAGGTTCAGCACGGCTCACTGAACGAGAACCGGCTTTCCAAAAGAACTGACTCTCAGCCAACTCGCCCAGCAGTACGCACTTTGCCAGAAGACCCGGCTCTGGCTAAACGATTCAGCACGGCTCACTGAACGAGAGAACCGGCTCTCCAAAAGTACGGCTCTCACTGAACGGGTCGGCACGACTCACTGAACGAGAGAACCGGCTCTCCAAAAGAACCGGCTCTCAGCCAACTTGCCCGGCAGTACGCACTTTGCCAGAAGACCCGGCTCTGGCTGAACAGGTCGGCACGGCTCACTGAACGAGAGAACCGGCTGTCCAAAAGAACCGGCTCTCAGCCAACTCGCCAAGCAGTACGCACTTTGCCAGAAGACCCGGCTCTGGCTGAACGGTTCAGCACGGCTCACTGAACGAGAGAACCGGCTCTACAAAAGAACGGCTCTCACTGAACGGGACGGCACGGCTCACCGAACGAGAGAACCGGCTGTCCAAAAGAACCGGCTCTCAGCCAACTTGCACAGCAGTACGCACTTTTCCAGAAGACACGGTTCTGACTGAACGGTTCGGCACGGCTTACGGAACGAGAGAACTGGCTCACCAAAACAACGGCTCTCACTGAACGGGTCGGCACGGCTCACTGAACGAGAGAACCGGCTGTCCAAAAGAACCGGCTCTCAGCCAACTTGCCCAGCAGTACGCACTTTTCCAGAAAACCCGGCTCCGGCTGAACGGTTTGGCACGGCTCACTGAACAAGAGAACCGGCTCTCCAAAAGAACGGCTCTCACTGAACTGGTCGGTACGGCTCACTGAACGAGAGAACCGGCTCTCCAAAAGAACGGCTCTCACTGAACGGGTCGGCATGGCTCACTGAACGACAGAACCGGCTGTTCAAAAGAACCGGCTTTCAGCCAACTTGCCCAGCAGGACGCACTTTTCCAGAAGACCCGGCTCTGGCTGAACGGTTCGGCACGGCTCACTGAACGAGAGAACCGGCTCTCCAAAAAGAACGGGTCGGCACGGCTCACCGAATGAGAGAACCGGCTCTCACTGAACGGGTTGGCACGGCTCACTGAACGAGAGCACCGGCTCTCCAGAAGAACGGCTCTCACTGAACGGGTCGGCACGGCTCACTGAACGAGAGAACCGGCTCTCCAAAAGAACGGATCTCACTGAACGGGTCGGCACGGCTCACTGAACGAGAGAACCGGCTCTCCAAAAGAACGGCTCTCAGCCAACTCGCCCAACAGTACGCACTTTGCCAGAAGACCCGGCTCTGGCAGAACGGTTCAGCTCGGCTCACTGAACGAGAGAACCGGCTCTCCAAAAGAACCGGCTCACAGACAATTCGCCCAGCAGTACGCACTTTGCCAGAAGACCCGGCTCTGGCTGAACGGTTCAGCACGGCTCACTGAACGAGAGAACCGGCTGTCCAAAAGAACCGGCTCTCAGCCAACCCGCCCAGCAGTACGCATTTTGCCAGAAGACCCGGCTCCGACTGAACGGTTCAGCACGGCTCACTGAACGAGAGAACCGGCTCTACAAAAGAACGGCTCTCACTGAACGGGACGGCACGGCTCACTGAACGAGAGAACCGGCTGTCCGAAAGAACCGGCTCTCAGCTAACTTGCCCAGCAGTACGCACTTTTCTAGAAGACCCGGCTCTGGCTGAACGGTTCAGCACGGCTCACTGAACGAGAACCGGCTGTCCAAAAGAACCGGCTCTCAGCCAACTTGTCCAGCAGTACGCACTTTGTAAAAACACCCGGCTCTGGCTGAACGGTTCAGCACGGCTCACTGAACGAGAGAACCGGCTCTCAGCCAACTCGCCCAGCAGTACGCACTTTGCCAGAAGACCCGGTTCTGACTGAACGGTTCAGCACGGCTCACTAAACGAGAGAACCGGCTCTCCAAAAGAACCGGCTCTCAGCCAACTCGCCCAGCAGTACGCAATTTGCCAGAAGACCCGGAGCTGACTAAACGGTTCAGCACGGCTCGCTGAACGAGAGAACCGGCTGTCAAAAGAACCCTATACGTAGTGGCACAGGCAGGAGCTTATTGGTTTACGTTTTATTTTATGGCAGCTCCACCATACTTTTTGTCCAAAAGAACCGGCTTTCAGCCAACTCTCCCAGTAGTAAGCACTTTTCCAGAATACCCGGTTCTGACTGAACGGTTCGGCACGGCTCACTGAACGAGAGAACCGGCTCTCCAAAAGAACGGCTCTCACTGAACGGTTCGGCACAGCTCACTGAACGAGAGAACCGGCTCTCCAAAAGAACCGGCTCTCAGCCAACTTGCCCGGCAGTACGCACTTTGCCAGAAGACCCGGCTCTGGCTGAACAGGTCGGCACGGCTCACTGAACGAGAGAACCGGCTGTCCAAAAGAACCGGCTCTCAGCCAACTCGCCAAGCAGTACGCACTTTGCCAGAAGACCCGGCTCTGGCTGAACGGTTCAGCACGGCTCACTGAACGAGAGAACCGGCTCTACAAAAGAACGGCTCTCACTGAACGGGACGGCACGGCTCACTGAACGAGAGAACCGGCTGTCCAAAAGAACCGGCTCTCAGCCAACTTGCACAGCAGTACGCACTTTTCCAGAAGACCCGGTTCTGACTGAACGGTTCGGCACGGCTTACTGAACGAGAGAACCGGCTCTCCAAAACAACGGCTCTCACTGAACGGGTCAGCACGGGTCACTGAACGAGAGAACCGGCTGTCCAAAAGAACCGGCTCTCAGCCAACTTGCCCAGCAGTACGCACTTTTCCAGAAGACCCGGCTCCGGCTGAACGGTTTGGCACGGCTCACTGAACGAGAGAACCGGCTCTCCAAAAGAACGGCTCTCACTGAACGGGTCGGTACGGCTCACTGAACGAGAGAACCGGCTCTCCAAAAGAACGGCTCTCACTGAACGGGTCGGCATGGCTCACTGAACGACAGAACCGGCTGTCCAAAAGAACCGGCTCTCAGCCAACTTGCACAGCAGGACGCACTTTTCCAGAAGACCCGGTTCTGACTGAACGGTTCGGCACGGCTTACTGAACGAGAGAACCGGCTCTCCAAAACAACGGCTCTCACTGAACGGGTCGGCACGGCTCACTGAACGAGAGAACCGGCTGTTCAAAAGAACCGGCTTTCAGCCAACTTGCCCAGCAGGACGCACTTTTCCAGGAGACCCGGGTCTGGCTGAACGGTTCGGCACGGCTCACTGAACGAGAGAACCGGCTCTCCAAAAGCACGGGTCGGCACGGCTCACCGAATGAGAGAACCGGCTCTCACTGAACGGGTTGGCACGGCTCACTGAACGAGAGCACCGGCTCTCCAGAAGAACGGCTCTCACTGAACGGGTCGGCACGGCTCACTGAACGAGAGAACCGGCTCTCCAAAAGAACGGATCTCACTGAACGGGTCGGCACGGCTCACTGAACGAGAGAACCGGTTCTCCAAAAGAACGGCTCTCAGCCAACTCGCCCAACAGTACGCACTTTGCCAGAAGACCCGGCTCTGGCTGAACGGTTCAGCACGGCTCACTGAACGAGAGAACCGGCTCTCCAAAAGAACCGGCTCTCAGACAATTCGCCCAGCAGTACGCACTTTGCCAGAAGACCCGGCTCTGGCTGAACGGTTCAGCACGGCTCACTGAACGAGAGAACCGGCTGTTCAAAAGAACCGGCTTTCAGCCAACTTGCACAGCAGGACGCACTTTTCCAGAAGACCCGGCTCTGGCTGAACGGTTCGGCACGGCTCACTGAACGAGAGAACCGGCTCTCCAAAAGAACGGGTCGGCACGGCTCACCGAATGAGAGAACCGGCTCTCACTGAACGGGTTGGCACGGCTCACTGAACGAGAGCACCGGCTCTCCAGAAGAACGGCTCTCACTGAACGGGTCGGCACGGCTCACTGAACGAGAGAACCGGCTCTCCAAAAGAACGGCTCTCACTGAACGGGTCGGCATGGCTCACTGAACGACAGAACCGGCTGTCCAAAAGAACCGGCTCTCAGCCAACTTGCACAGCAGTACGTACTTTTCCAGAAGACCCGGTTCTGACTGAACGGTTTGGCACGGCTTACTGAACGAGAGAACCGGCTCTCCAAAACAACGGCTCTCACTGAACGGGTCGGCACGGCTCACTGAACGAGAGAACCGGCTGTTCAAAAGAACCGGCTTTCAGCCAACTTGCCCAGCAGGACGCACTTTTCCAGAAGACCCGGCTCTGGCTGAACGGTTCGGCATGGCTCACTGAACGAGAGAACCGGCTCTCCAAAAGAAGGGGTCGGCACGGCTCACCGAATGAGAGAACCGGCTCTCCAAAAGAACGGCTCTCACTGAACGGGTTGGCACGGCTCACTGAACGAGAGCACCGGCTCTCCAGAAGAACGGCTCTCACTGAATGGGTCGGCACGGCTCACTGATCGAGAGAACCGGCTCTCCAAAAGAACGGATCTCACTGAACGGGTCGGGACAGCTCACTGAAAGAGAGAACCGGCTCTCCAAAAGAACGGCTCTCAGCCAACTCGCCCAACAGTACGCACTTTGCCAGAAGACCCGGCTCTGGCTGAACGGTTCAGCACGGCTCACTGAAAGAGAGAACCGGCTCTCCAAAAGAACCGGCTCTCAGCCAACCCGCCCAGCAGTACGCATTTTGCCAGAAGACCCGGCTCCGACGGAACGGTTCAGCACGGCTCACTGAACGAGAGAACCGGCTCTACAAAAGAACGGCTCTCACTGAACGGGACGGCACGGCTCACTGAACGAGAGAACCGGCTGTCCGAAAGAACCGGCTCTCAGCCGACTTGTCCAGCAGTACGCACTTTGTAAGAACACCCGGCTCTGGCTGAACGGTTCAGCACGGCTCACTGAACGAGAGAACCGGCTCTCAGCCAACTCGCCCAGCAGTACGCACTTTGCCAGAAGACCCGGCTCTGGCTGAACGGTTCAGCACGGCTCACTGAACGAGTACCGGCTGTCCAAAAGAACCGGCTCTCAGCCGACTTGTCCAGCAGTACGCACTTTGTAAAAACACCCGGCTCTGGCTGAACGGTTCAGCACGGCTCACTGAACGAGAGAACCGGCTCTCAGCCAACTCGCCCAGCAGTACGCACTTTGCCAGAAGACCCGGTTCTGACTGAACGGTTCAGCACGGCTCACTAAACGAGAGAACCGGCTCTCCAAAAGAACCGGCTCTCAGCCAACTCGCCCAGCAGTACGCACTTTGCCAGAAGACCCGGCTCTGACTAAACGGTTTAGCACGGCTCGCTGAACGAGAGAACCGGCTGTCAAAAGAACCCTATACATAGTGGCACATTCAGGAGCTTAATGGTTTACGTTTTATTTTATGGCAGCTCCACCATACTTTTTGTCCAAAAGAACCGGCTTTCAGCCAACTCTCCCAGTAGTAACCACTTTTCCAGAATACCCGGTTCTGATTGAACGGTTCGGCACGGCTCACTGAACGAGAGAACCGGCTCTCCAAAAGAACGGCTCTCACTGAACGGTTCGGCACAGCTCACTGAACGAGAGAACCAGCTGTCCAAAAAATCCGGCTCTCAGCCAACTCGCCCAGCAGTACGCACTTTGCCAGAACAGCCGGCTCTCGCTAAACGGTTCAGCACGGCTCACTGAACGAGAGAACCGGATCTCCAAAAGAACGGCTCTCACTGAATGGGTCGGCACTGCTCACTGAACGAGAGAACCAGCCCTCCAAAAGAACGGCTCTCACTGACCGTGTCGGCACGGCTTACTGAACGAGAGAACCGGCTGTCCAAAAGAACCGGCTCTCAGCCAACTTGCCCAGCAGTACGCACTTTTCCAGAAGATCCGGCTCTGGCTGAAAGGTTGAGCACGGCTCACTGAACGAGAACCGGCTTTCCAAAAGAACTGACTCTCAGCCAACTCGCCCAGCAGTACGCACTTTGCAGAAGACCCGGCTCTGGCTAAACGATTCAGCACGGCTCACTGAACGAGAGAACCGGCTCTCCAAAAGTACGGCTCTCACTGAACGGGTCGGCACGACTCACTGAACGAGAGAACCGGCTCTCCAAAAGAACCGGCTCTCAGCCAACTTGCCCGGCAGTACGCACTTTGCCAGAAGACCCGGCTCTGGCTGAACAGGTCGGCACGGCTCACTGAACGAGAGAACCGGCTGTCCAAAAGAACCGGCTCTCAGCCAACTCGCCAAGCAGTACGCACTTTGCCAGAAGACCCGGCTCTGGCTGAACGGTTCAGCACGGCTCACTGAACGAGAGAACCGGCTCTACAAAAGAACGGCTCTCACTGAACGGGACGGCACGGCTCACCGAACGAGAGAACCGGCTGTCCAAAAGAACCGGCTCTCAGCCAACTTGCACAGCAGTACGCACTTTTCCAGAAGACACGGTTCTGACTGAACGGTTCGGCACGGCTTACGGAACGAGAGAACCGGCTCACCAAAACAACGGCTCTCACTGAACGGGTCGGCACGGCTCACTGAACGAGAGAACCGGCTGTCCAAAAGAAGCGGCTCTCAGCCAACTTGCCCAGCAGTACGCACTTTTCCAGAAAACCCGGCTCCGGCTGAACGGTTTGGCACGGCTCACTGAACAAGAGAACCGGCTCTCCAAAACAACGGCTCTCACTGAACGGGTCGGCACGGCTCACTGAACGAGAGAACCGGCTGTTCAAAAGAACCGGCTTTCAGCCAACTTGCCCAGCAGGACGCACTTTTCCAGAAGACCCGGCTCTGGCTGAACGGTTCGGCACGGCTCACTGAACGAGAGAACCGGCTCTCCAAAAAGAACGGCTCTCACTGAACGGGTCGGCATGGCTCACTGAACGACAGAACCGGCTGTCCAAAAGAACCGGCTCTCGGCCAACTTGCACAGCAGTACGCACTTTTCCAGAAGACCCGGTTCTGACTGATCGGTTCGGCACGGCTTACTGAAGGAGAGAACCGGCTCTCCAAAACAACGGCTCTCACTGAACGGGTCGGCACGGCTCACTGAACGAGAGAACCGGCTGTTCAAAAGAACCGGCTTTCAGCCAACTTGCCCAGCAGGACGCACTTTTCCAGAAGACCCGGCTCTGGCTGAACGGTTCGGCACGGCTCACTGAACGAGAGAACCGGCTCTCCAAAAAGAACGGGTCGGCACGGCTCACCGAATGAGAGAACCGGCTCTCACTGAACGGGTTGGCACGGCTCACTGAACGAGAGCACCGGCTCTCCAGAAGAACGGCTCTCACTGAACGGGTCGGCACGGCTCACTGAACGAGAGAACCGGCTCTCCAAAAGAACGGATCTCACTGAACGGGTCGGCACGGCTCACTGAACGAGAGAACCGGCTCTCCAAAAGAACGGCTCTCAGCCAACTCGCCCAACAGTACGCACTTTGCCAGAAGACCCGGCTCTGGCAGAACGGTTCAGCTCGGCTCACTGAACGAGAGAACCGGCTCTCCAAAAGGACCGGCTCTCAGACAATTCGCCCAGCAGTACGCACTTTGCCAGAAGACCCGGCTCTGGCTGAACGGTTCAGCACGGCTCACTGAACGAGAGAACCGGCTGTCCAAAAGAACCGGCTCTCAGCCAACCCGCCCAGCAGTACGCATTTTGCCAGAAGACCCGGCTCCGACTGAACGGTTCAGCATGGCTCACTGAACGAGAGAACCGGCTCTACAAAAGAACGGCTCTCACTGAACGGGACGGCACGGCTCACTGAACGAGAGAACCGGCTGTCCGAAAGAACCGGCTCTCAGCCAACTTGCCCAGCAGTACGCACTTTTCTAGAAGACCCGGCTCTGGCTGAACGGTTCAGCACGGCTCACTGAACGAGAACCGGCTGTCCAAAAGAACCGGCTCTCAGCCGACTTGTCCAGCAGTACGCACTTTGTAAGAACACCCGGCTCTGGCTGAACGGTTCAGCACGGCTCACTGAACGAGAGAACCGGCTCTCAGCCAACTCGCCCAGCAGTACGCACTTTGCCAGAAGACCCGGTTCTGACTGAACGGTTCAGCACGGCTCACTAAACGAGAGAACCGGCTCTCCAAAAGAACCGGCTCTCAGCCAACTCGCCCAGCAGTACGCACTTTGCCAGAAGACCCGGCTCTGACTAAACGGTTTAGCACGGCTCGCTGAACGAGAGAACCGGCTGTCAAAAGAACCCTATACGTAGTGGCACAGGCAGGAGCTTAATGGTTTACGTTTTATTTTATGGCAGCTCCACCATACTTTTTGTCCAAAAGAACCGGCTTTCAGCCAACTCTCCCAGTAGTAACCACTTTTCCAGAATACCCGGTTCTGATTGAACGGTTCGGCACGGCTCACTGAACGAGAGAACCGGCTCTCCAAAAGAACGGCTCTCACTGAACGGTTCGGCACAGCTCACTGAACGAGAGAACCAGCTGTCCAAAAAATCCGGCTCTCAGCCAACTCGCCCAGCAGTACGCACTTTGCCAGAACAGCCGGCTCTCGCTAAACGGTTCAGCACGGCTCACTGAACGAGAGAACCGGATCTCCAAAAGAACGGCTCTCACTGAATGGGTCGGCACTGCTCACTGAACGAGAGAACCAGCCCTCCAAAAGAACGGCTCTCACTGACCGTGTCGGCACGGCTTACTGAACGAGAGAACCGGCTGTCCAAAAGAACCGGCTCTCAGCCAACTTGCCCAGCAGTACGCACTTTTCCAGAAGATCCGGCTCTGGCTGAAAGGTTGAGCACGGCTCACTGAACGAGAACCGGCTTTCCAAAAGAACTGACTCTCAGCCAACTCGCCCAGCAGTACGCACTTTGCCAGAAGACCCGGCTCTGGCTAAACGATTCAGCACGGCTCACTGAACGAGAGAACCGGCTCTCCAAAAGTACGGCTCTCACTGAACGGGTCGGCACGACTCACTGAACGAGAGAACCGGCTCTCCAAAAGAACCGGCTCTCAGCCAACTTGCCCGGCAGTACGCACTTTGCCAGAAGACCCGGCTCTGGCTGAACAGGTCGGCACGGCTCACTGAACGAGAGAACCGGCTGTCCAAAAGAACCGGATCTCAGCCAACTCGCCAAGCAGTACGCACTTTGCCAGAAGACCCGGCTCTGGCTGAACGGTTCAGCACGGCTCACTGAACGAGAGAACCGGCTCTACAAAAGAACGGCTCTCACTGAACGGGACGGCACGGCTCACCGAACGAGAGAACCGGCTGTCCAAAAGAACCGGCTCTCAGCCAACTTGCACAGCAGTACGCACTTTTCCAGAAGACACGGTTCTGACTGAACGGTTCGGCACGGCTTACGGAACGAGAGAACCGGCTCTCCAAAACAACGGCTCTCACTGAACGGGTCGGCACGGCTCACTGAACGAGAGAACCGGCTGTCCAAAAGAACCGGCTCTCGGCCAACTTGCACAGCAGTACGCACTTTTCCAGAAGACCCGGTTCTGACTGATCGGTTCGGCACGGCTTACTGAAGGAGAGAACCGGCTCTCCGAAACAACGGCTCTCACTGAACGGGTCGGCACGGCTCACTGAACGAGAGAACCGGCTGTTCAAAAGAACCGGCTTTCAGCCAACTTGCCCAGCAGGACGCACTTTTCCAGAAGACCCGGCTCTGGCTGAACGGTTCGGCACGGCTCACTGAACGAGAGAACCGGCTCTCCAAAAAGAACGGGTCGGCACGGCTCACCGAATGAGAGAACCGGCTCTCACTGAACGGGTTGGCACGGCTAACTGAACGAGAGCACCGGCTCTCCAGAAGAACGGCTCTCACTGAACGGGTCGGCACGGCTCACTGAACGAGAGAACCGGCTCTCCAAAAGAACGGATCTCACTGAACGGGTCGGCACGGCTCACTGAACGAGAGAACCGGCTCTCCAAAAGAACGGCTCTCAGCCAACTCGCCCAACAGTACGCACTTTGCCAGAAGACCCGGCTCTGGCAGAACGGTTCAGCTCGGCTCACTGAACGAGAGAACCGGCTCTCCAAAAGAACCGGCTCTCAGACAATTCGCCCAGCAGTACGCACTTTGCCAGAAGACCCGGCTCTGGCTGAACGGTTCAGCACGGCTCACTGAACGAGAGAACCGGCTGTCCAAAAGAACCGGCTCTCAGCCAACCCGCCCAGCAGTACGCATTTTGCCAGAAGACCCGGCTCCGACTGAACGGTTCAGCATGGCTCACTGAACGAGAGAACCGGCTCTACAAAAGAACGGCTCTCACTGAACGGGACGGCACGGCTCACTGAACGAGAGAACCGGCTGTCCGAAAGAACCGGCTCTCAGCCAACTTGTCCAGCAGTACGCACTTTGTAAGAACACCCGGCTCTGGCTGAACGATTCAGCACGGCTCACTGAACGAGAGAACCGGCTCTCAGCCAACTCGCCCAGCAGTACGCACTTTGCCAGAAGACCCGGTTCTGACTGAACGGTTCAGCACGGCTCACTAAACGAGAGAACCGGCTCTCCAAAAGAACCGGCTCTCAGCCAACTCGCCCAGCAGTACGCACTTTGCCAGAAGACCCGGCTCTGACTAAACGGTTTAGCACGGCTCGCTGAACGAGAGAACCGGCTGTCAAAAGAACCCTATACGTAGTGGCACAGGCAGGAGCTTAATGGTTTACGTTTTATTTTATGGCAGCTCCACCATACGTTTTGTCCAAAAGAACCGGCTTTCAGCCAACTCTCCCAGTAGTAACCACTTTTCCAGAATACCCGGTTCTGATTGAACGGTTCGGCACGGCTCACTGAACGAGAGAACCGGCTCTCCAAAAGAACGGCTCTCACTGAACGGTTCGGCACAGCTCACTGAACGAGAGAACCAGCTGTCCAAAAAATCCGGCTCTCAGCCAACTCGCCCAGCAGTACGCACTTTGCCAGAACAGCCGGCTCTCGCTAAACGGTTCAGCACGGCTCACTGAACGAGAGAACCGGATCTCCAAAAGAACGGCTCTCACTGAATGGGTCGGCACTGCTCACTGAACGAGAGAACCAGCCCTCCAAAAGAACGGCTCTCACTGACCGTGTCGGCACGGCTTACTGAACGAGAGAACCGGCTGTCCAAAAGAACCGGCTCTCAGCCAACTTGCCCAGCAGTACGCACTTTTCCAGAAGATCCGGCTCTGGCTGAAAGGTTGAGCACGGCTCACTGAACGAGAACCGGCTTTCCAAAAGAACTGACTCTCAGCCAACTCGCCCAGCAGTACGCACTTTGCCAGAAGACCCGGCTCTGGCTAAACGATTCAGCACGGCTCACTGAACGAGAGAACCGGCTCTCCAAAAGAACCGGCTCTCAGCCAACTTGCCCGGCAGTACGCACTTTGCCAGAAGACCCGGCTCTGGCTGAACAGGTCGGCACGGCTCACTGAACGAGAGAACCGGCTGTCCAAAAGAACCGGCTCTCAGCCAACTCGCCAAGCAGTACGCACTTTGCCAGAAGACCCGGCTCTGGCTAAACGATTCAGCACGGCTCACTGAACGAGAGAACCGGCTCTCCAAAAGAACCGGCTCTCAGCCAACTTGCCCGGCAGTACGCACGTTGCCAGAAGACCCGGCTCTGGCTGAACAGGTCGGCACGGCTCACTGAACGAGAGAACCGGCTGTCCAAAAGAACCGGCTCTCAGCCAACTCGCCAAGCAGTACGCACTTTGCCAGAAGACCCGGCTCTGGCTGAACGGTTCAGCACGGCTCACTGAACGAGAGAACCGGCTCTACAAAAGAACGGCTCTCACTGAACGGGACGGCACGGCTCACTGAACGAGAGAACCGGCTGTCCAAAAGAACCGGCTCTCAGCCAACTTGCACAGCAGTACGCACTTTTCCAGAAGACCCGGTTCTGACTGAACGGTTCGGCACGGCTTACTGAACGAGAGAACCGGCTCTCCAAACCAACGGCTCTCACTGAACGGGTCGGCACGGCTCACTGAACGAGAGAACCGGCTGTCCAAAAGAACCGGCTCTCAGCCAACTTGTCCAGCAGTACGCACTTTTCCAGAAGACCCGGCTCCGGCTGAACGCTTTGGCACGGCTCACTGAACGAGAGAACCGGCTCTCCAAAAGAACGGCTCTCACTGAACGGGTCGGTACGGCTCACTGAACGAGAGAACCGGCTCTCCAAAAGAACGGCTCTCACAGAACGGGTCGGCATGGCTCACTGAACGACAGAACCGGCTGTCCAAAAGAACCGGCTCTCAGCCAACTTGCACAGCAGTACGCACTTTTCCAGAAGACCCGGTTCGGACTGAACGGTTCGGCAAGGCTTACTGAATGAGAGAACCGGCTCTCCAAAACAACGGCTCTCACTGAACGGGTCGGCACGGCTCACTGAACGAGAGAACCGGCTGTTCAAAAGAACCGGCTTTCAGCCAACTTGCCCAGCAGGACGCACTTTTCCAGAAGACCCGGCTCTGGCTGAACGGTTCGGCACGGCTCACTGAACGAGAGAAACGGCTCTCCAAAAGAACGGGTTGGCACGGCTCACCGAATGAGAGAACCGGCTCTCCAAAAGAACGGCTCTCACTGAACGGGTTGGCACGGCTCACTGAACGAGAGCACCGGCTCTCCAGAAGAACGGCTCTCACTGAACGGGTCGGCACGTCTCACTGAACGAGAGAACCGGCTCTCCAAAAGAACGGATCTCACTGAACGGGTCGGCACGGCTCACTGAACGAGAGAACCGGCTCTCCAAAAGAACGGCTCTCAGCCAACTCGCCCAACAGTACGCACTTTGCCAGAAGACCCGGCTCTGGCTGAACGGTTCAGCACGGCTCACTGAACGAGAGAACCGGCTCTCCAAAAGAACCGGCTCTCAGACAATTCGCCCAGCAGTACGCACTTTGCCAGAAGACCCGGCTCTGGCTGAACGGTTCAGCACGGCTCACTGAACGAGAGAACCGGCTGTCCAAAAAAACCGGCTCTCAGCCAACCCGCCCAGCAGTACGCATTTTGCCAGAAGACCCGGCTCCGACTGAACGGTTCAGCACGGCTCACTGAACGAGTGAACCGGCTCTACAAAAGAACGGCTCTCACTGAACGGGACGGCACGGCTCACTGAACGAGAGAACCGGCTGTCCGAAAGAACCGGCTCTCAGCCAACTTGCCCAGCAGTACGCACTTTTCAAGAAGACCCGGCTCTGGCTGACCGGTTCAGCACGGCTCACGAAAAGAGAGAACCGGCTGTCCAAAAGAACCGGCTCTCAGCCAACTTGCCCAGCAGTACGCACTTTGCCAGAAGACCCGGCTCTGGCTGAACGGTTCAGCACTGCTCACTGAACGAGAACCGGCTCTCAGCCAACTTCCCCAGCAGTACGCACTTTGCCAGAAGACCCGGTTCTGACTGAACGGTACAACACGGCTCACTAAACGAGAGAACCGGTTCTCCAAAAGAACCGACTCTCAGCCAACTCGCCCAGCAGTACGCACTTTGCCAGAAGACCCGGCTCCACTCAACGGTTCAGCACGGCTCGCTGAACGTGAGAACCGGCATTCCAAAAGAACCGGCTCTCACTGAACGGGTCGGCACGGCTCACTGAACGAGAGAACCGGCTCTCCAAAAGAACGGCTCTCACTGAACGGGTCGGCACGGCTCACTGAACGAGATAACTGGCTCTCCAAAAGAACCGGCTCTCAGCAAACTCGCCCAGCAGTACGCACTCTTCCAGAAGACCCGGCTCCACTCAACGGTTCAGCACGGCTCGCTGAACGTGAGAACCGGCATTCCAAAAGAACCGGCTCTCACTGAACGGGTCGGCACGGCTCACTGAACGAGAGAACCGGCTCTCCAAAAGAACGGCTCTCACTGAACGGGTCGGCACGGCTCACTGAACGAGATAACTGGCTCTCCAAAAGAACCGGCTCTCAGCAAACTCGCCCAGCAGTACGCACTCTTCCAGAAGACCCGGTTCTGACTGAACGGTTCAGCACGGCGCACTGAACGAGAGAACCGGCTCTCCAAAAAACCGGCTCTCAGCCAACTCGCCCAGCAGTACGCACTTTGCCGGAAGACCCGGTTCTGACTGAATGTTTCGGCACGGCTCACTGAACGAGAGAACCGGCTCTCCAAAAGAACGGCTCTCACTGAACGGGTCGGCACGGCTCACTGAACGAGAGAACCAGCTGTCCAAAAGAACCGGCTCTCAGCCAACTTGCCCAGCGGTACGCACTTCTCCAGAAGACCCGGCTCCGGCTGAACGGTTCGGCAAGGCGCACTGAACGAGAGAACCGGCTCTCCAAAAGAACGGCTCTCACTGAACGGTTCGGCACGGCTCACTGAACGAGAGAACCGGCTCCGAAAGAACGGCTCTCACTGAACGGGTCGGCACGGCTCACTGAACGAGAGAACCGGCTGTCCAAAAGAACCGGCTCTCAGCCAACTTGCCCAGCAGTACGCACTTTGCCAGAAGACCCGGCTCTGGCTAAACGGTTCAGCACGGCTCACTGAACGAGAGAACCGGATCTCCAAAAGAACGGCTCTCTCTGAATGGGTCGGCACTGCTAACTGAACGAGAGAACCAGCACTCCAAAAGAACGGCTCTCACTGACCGGGTCGGCACGGCTTATTGAACGAGAGAACCGGCTGTCCAAAAGAACCGGCTCTCAGCCAACTTATCCGGCAGTACGCACTTTGCCAGAAGACCCGGCTCTGGCTGAACAGGTCGGCACGGCTCACTGAACGAGAGAACCGGCTGTCCAAAAGAACCGGCTCTCATCCAACTCGCCAAGCAGTACGCACTTTGCCAGAAGACCCGGCTCTGGCTGAACGGTTCAGCACGGCTCACTGAACGAGAGAACCGGCTCTACAAAAGAACGGCTCTCACTGAACGGGACGGCACGGCTCACTGAACGAGAGAACCGGCTGTCCAAAAGAACCGGCTCTCAGCCAACTTGCACAGCAGTACGCACTTTTCCAGAAGACCCGGTTCTGACTGAACGGTTCGGCACGGCTTACTGAACGAGAGAACCGGCTCTCCAAAACAACGGCTCTCACTGAACGGGTCGGCACGGGTCACTGAACGAGAGAACCGGCTGTCCAAAAAAACCGGCTCTCAGCCAACTTGCCCAGCAGTACGCACTTTTCCAGAAGACCCGGCTCCGGCTGAACGTTTTGGCACGGCTCACTGAACGAGAGAACCGGCTCTCCAAAAGAACGGCTCTCACTGAACGGGTCGGTACGGCTCACTGAACGAGAGAACCGGCTCTCCAAAAGAACGGCTCTCACTGAACGGGTCGGCATGGCTCACTGAACGACAGAACCGGCTGTCCAAAAGAACCGGCTCTCAGCCAACTCGCCCAGCAGTACGCACTTTGCCAGAACACCCGGCTCTGGCTAAACGGTTCAGCACGGCTCACTGAACGAGAGAACCGGATCTCCAAAAGAACGGCTCTCACTGAATGGGTCGGCACTGCTCACTGAACGAGAGAACCAGCCCTCCAAAAGAACGGCTTTCACTGACCGTGTCGGCACGGCTTACTGAACGAGAGAACCGGCTGTCCAAAAGAACCGGCTCTCAGCCAACTTGCCCAGCAGTACGCACTTTTCCAGAAGATCCGGCTCTGGCTGAAAGGTTCAGCACGGCTCACTGAACGAGAACCGGCTTTCCAAAAGAACTGACTCTCAGCCAACTCGCCCAGCAGTACGCACTTTGCCAGAAGACCGGCTCTGGCTAAACGATTCAGCACGGCTCACTGAACGAGAGAACCGGCTCTCCAAAAGTACGGCTCTCACTGAACGGGTCGGCACGACTCACTGAACGAGAGAACCGGCTCTCCAAAAGAACCGGCTCTCAGCCAACTTGCCCGGCAGTACGCACTTTGCCAGAAGACCCGGCTCTGGCTGAACAGGTCGGCACGGCTCACTGAACGAGAGAACCGGCTGTCCAAAAGAACCGGCTCTCAGCCAACTCGCCAAGCAGTACGCACTTTGCCAGAAGTCCCGGCTCTGGCTGAACGGTTCAGCACGGCTCACTGAACGAGAGAACCGGCTCTACAAAAGAACGGCTGTCACTGAACGGGACGGCACGGCTCACTGAACGAGAAAACCGGCTGTCCAAAAGAACCGGCTCTCAGCCAAATTGCACAGCAGTACGCACTTTTCCAGAAGACCCGGTTCTGACTGAACGGTTCGGCACGGCTTACTGAACGAGAGAACCGGCTCTCCAAAACAACGGCTCTCACTGAACGGGTCGGCACGGCTCACTGAACGAGAGAACCGGCTGTTCAAAAGAACCGGCTTTCAGCCACCTTGCCCAGCAGGACGCACTTTTCCAGAAGACCCGGCTCTGGCTGAACGGTTCGGCACGGCTCACTGAACGAGAGAACCGGCTCTCCAAAAGAACGGGTCGGCACGGCTCACCGAATGAGAGAACCGGCTCTCACTGAACGGGTTGGCACGGCTCACTGAACGAGAGCACCGGCTCTCCAGAAGAACGGCTCTCACTGAACGGGTCGGCACGGCTCACTGTACGAGAGAACCGGTTCTCTAAAAGAACGGCTCTCAGCCAACTCGCCCAACAGTACGCACTTTGCCAGAAGACCCGGCTCTGGCTGAACGTTTCAGCACGGCTCACTGAACGAGAGAACCGGCTCTCCAAAAGAACCTGCTCTCAGACAATTCGCCCAGCAGTACGCACTTTGCCAGAAGACCCGGCTCTGGCTGAACGGTTCAGCACGGCTCACTGAACGAGAGAACCGGCTGTTCAAAAGAACCGGCTTTCAGCCAACTTGCCCAGCAGGACGCACTTTTCCAGAAGACCCGGCTCTGGCTGAACGGTTCGGCACGGCTCACTGAACGAGAGAACCGGCTCTCCAAAAGAAGGGGTCAGCACGGCTCACCGAATGAGAGAACCGGCTCTCCAAAAGAACGGCTCTCACTGAACGGGTTGGCACGGCTCACTGAACGAGAGCACCGGCTCTCCAGAAGAACGGCTCTCACTGAACGGGTCGGCACGGCTCACTGATCGATCGAACCGGCTCTCCAAAAGAACGGATCTCACTGAACGGGTCGGCACGGCTCACTGAACGAGAGAACCGGCTCTCCAAAAGAACGGCTCTCAGCCAACTCGCCCAACAGTACGCACTTTGCCAGAAGACCCGGCTCTGGCTGAACGGTTCAGCACGGCTCACTGAACGAGAGAACCGGCTCTCCAAAAGAACCGGCTCTCAGCCAACCCGCCCAGCAGTACGCATTTTGCCAGAAGACCCGGCTCCGACTGAACGGTTCAGCACGGCTCACTGAACGAGAGAACCGGCTCTACAAAAGAACGGCTCTCACTGAACAGGACGGCAGGCCTCACTGAACGAGAGAACCGGCTGTCCGAAAGAACCGGCTCTCAGCCAACTTGCCCAGCAGTACGCACTTTTCTAGAAGACCCGGCTCTGGCTGAACGGTTCAGCACGGCTCACTGAACGAGAACCGGCTGTCCAAAAGAACCGGCTCTCAGCCGACTTGTCCAGCAGTACGCACTTCGTAAGAACACCCGGCTCTGGCTGAACGGTTCAGCACGGCTCACTGAACGAGAGAACCGGCTCTCAGCCAACTCGCCCAGCAGTACGCACTTTGCCAGAAGACCCGGTTCTGACTGAACGGTTCAGCACGGCTCACTAAACGAGAGAACCGGCTCTCCAAAAGAACCGGCTCTCAGCCAACTCGCCCAGCAGTACGCACTTTGCCAGAAGACCCGGCTCTGACTAAACGGTTTAGCACGGCTCGCTGAACGAGAGAACCGGCTGTCAAAAGAACCCTATACGTAGTGGCACAGGCAGGAGCTTAATGGTTTACGTTTTATTTTATGGCAGCTCCACCATACTTTTTGTCCAAAAGAACCGGCTTTCAGCCAACTCTCCCAGTAGTAACCACTTTTCCAGAATACCCGGTTCTGATTGAACGGTTCGGCACGGCTCACTGAACGAGAGAACCGGCTCTCCAAAAGAACGGCTCTCACTGAACGGTTCGGCACAGCTCACTGAACGAGAGAACCAGCTGTCCAAAAAATCCGGCTCTCAGCCAACTCGCCCAGCAGTACGCACTTTGCCAGAACAGCCGGCTCTGGCTAAACGGTTCAGCACGGCTCACTGAACGAGAGAACCGGATCTCCAAAAGAACGGCTCTCACTGAATGGGTCGGCACTGCTCACTGAACGAGAGAACCAGCCCTCCAAAAGAACGGCTCTCACTGACCGTGTCGGCACGGCTTACTGAACGAGAGAACCGGCTGTCCAAAAGAACCGGCTCTCAGCCAACTTGCCCAGCAGTACGCTCTTTTCCAGAAGATCCGGCTCTGGCTGAAAGGTTGAGCACGGCTCACTGAACGAGAACCGGCTTTCCAAAAGAACTGACTCTCAGCCAACTCGCCCAGCAGTACGCACTTTGCCAGAAGACCCGGCTCTGGCTAAACGATTCAGCACGGCTCACTGAACGAGAGAACCGGCTCTCCAAAAGTACGGCTCTCACTGAACGGGTCGGCACGACTCACTGAACGAGAGAACCGGCTCTCCAAAAGAACCGGCTCTCAGCCAACTTGCCCGGCAGTACGCACTTTGCCAGAAGACCCGGCTCTGGCTGAACAGGTCGGCACGGCTCACTGAACGAGAGAACCGGCTCTCCAAAAGAACGGCTCTCACTGAACGGGTCGGTACGGCTCACTGAACGAGAGAACCGGCTCTCCAAAAGAACGGCTCTCACAGAACGGGTCGGCATGGCTCACTGAACGACAGAACCGGCTGTCCAAAAGAACCGGCTCTCAGCCAACTTGCACAGCAGTACGCACTTTTCCAGAAGACCCGGTTCGGACTGAACGGTTCGGCAAGGCTTACTGAATGAGAGAACCGGCTCTCCAAAACAACGGCTCTCACTGAACGGGTCGGCACGGCTCACTGAACGAGAGAACCGGCTGTTCAAAAGAACCGGCTTTCAGCCAACTTGCCCAGCAGGACGCACTTTTCCAGAAGACCCGGCTCTGGCTGAACGGTTCGGCACGGCTCACTGAACGAGAGAAACGGCTCTCCAAAAGAACGGGTTGGCACGGCTCACCGAATGAGAGAACCGGCTCTCCAAAAGAACGGCTCTCACTGAACGGGTTGGCACGGCTCACTGAACGAGAGCACCGGCTCTCCAGAAGAACGGCTCTCACTGAACGGGTCGGCAAGTCTCACTGAACGAGAGAACCGGCTCTCCAAAAGAACGGATCTCACTGAACGGGTCGGCACGGCTCACTGAACGAGAGAACCGGCTCTCCAAAAGAACGGCTCTCAGCCAACTCGCCCAACAGTACGCACTTTGCCAGAAGACCCGGCTCTGGCTGAACGGTTCAGCACGGCTCACTGAACGAGAGAACCGGCTCTCCAAAAGAACCGGCTCTCAGACAATTCGCCCAGCAGTACGCACTTTGCCAGAAGACCCGGCTCTGGCTGAACGGTTCAGCACGGCTCACTGAACGAGAGAACCGGCTGTCCAAAAAAACCGGCTCTCAGCCAACCCGCCCAGCAGTACGCATTTTGCCAGAAGACCCGGCTCCGACTGAACGGTTCAGCACGGCTCACTGAACGAGTGAACCGGCTCTACAAAAGAACGGCTCTCACTGAACGGGACGGCACGGCTCACTGAACGAGAGAACCGGCTGTCCGAAAGAACCGGCTCTCAGCCAACTTGCCCAGCAGTACGCACTTTTCAAGAAGACCCGGCTCTGGCTGACCGGTTCAGCACGGCTCACGAAAAGAGAGAACCGGCTGTCCAAAAGAACCGGCTCTCAGCCAACTTGCCCAGCAGTACGCACTTTGCCAGAAGACACGGCTCTGGCTGAACGGTTCAGCACTGCTCACTGAACGAGAACCGGCTCTCAGCCAACTTCCCCAGCAGTACGCACTTTGCCAGAAGACCCGGTTCTGACTGAACGGTACAACACGGCTCACTAAACGAGAGAACCGGTTCTCCAAAAGAACCGACTCTCAGCCAACTCGCCCAGCAGTACGCACTTTGCCAGAAGACCCGGCTCCACTCAACGGTTCAGCACGGCTCGCTGAACGTGAGAACCGGCATTCCAAAAGAACCGGCTCTCACTGAACGGGTCGGCACGGCTCACTGAACGAGAGAACCGGCTCTCCAAAAGAACGGCTCTCACTGAACGGGTCGGCACGGCTCACTGAACGAGATAACTGGCTCTCCAAAAGAACCGGCTCTCAGCAAACTCGCCCAGCAGTACGCACTCTTCCAGAAGACCCGGCTCCACTCAACGGTTCAGCACGGCTCGCTGAACGTGAGAACCGGCATTACAAAAAAACCGGCTCTCACTGAACGGGTCGGCACGGCTCACTGAACGAGAGAACCGGCTCTCCAAAAGAACGGCTCTCACTGAACGGGTCGGCACGGCTCACTGAACGAGATAACTGGCTCTCCAAAAGAACCGGCTCTCAGCAAACTCGCCCAGCAGTACGCACTTTTCCAGAAGACCCGGTTCTGACTGAACGGTTCAGCACGGCGCACTGAACGAGAGAACCGGCTCTCCAAAAAACCGGCTCTCAGCCAACTCGCCCAGCAGTACGCACTTTGCCGGAAGACCCGGTTCTGACTGAATGTTTCGGCACGGCTCACTGAACGAGAGAACCGGCTCTCCAAAAGAACGGCTCTCACTGAACGGGTCGGCACGGCTCACTGAACGAGAGAACCAGCTGTCCAAAAGAACCGGCTCTCAGCCAACTTGCCCAGCGGTACGCACTTCTCCAGAAGACCCGGCTCCGGCTGCACGGTTCGGCAAGGCGCACTGAACGAGAGAACCGGCTCTCCAAAAGAACGGCTCTCACTGAACGGTTCGGCACGGCTCACTGAACGAGAGAACCGGCTCCGAAAGAACGGCTCTCACTGAACGGGTCGGCACGGCTCACTGAACGAGAGAACCGGCTGTCCAAAAGAACCGGCTCTCAGCCAACTTGCCCAGCAGTACGCACTTTGCCAGAAGACCCGGCTCTGGCTAAACGGTTCAGCACGGCTCACTGAACGAGAGAACCGGATCTCCAAAAGAACGGCTCTCTCTGAATGGGTCGGCACTGCTAACTGAACGAGAGAACCAGCACTCCAAAAGAACGGCTCTCACTGACCGGGTCGGCACGGCTTACTGAACGAGAGAACCGGCGGTCCAAAAGAACCGGCTCTCAGCCAACTTATCCGGCAGTACGCACTTTGCCAGAAGACCCGGCTCTGGCTGAACAGGTCGGCACGGCTCACTGAACGAGAGAACCGGCTGTCCAAAAGAACCGGCTCTCATCCAACTCGCCAAGCAGTACGCACTTTGCCAGAAGACCCGGCTCTGGCTGAACGGTTCAGCACGGCTCACTGAACGAGAGAACCGGCTCTACAAAAGAACGGCTCTCACTGAACGGGACGGCACGGCTCACTGAACGAGAGAACCGGCTGTCCAAAAGAACCGGCTCTCAGCCAACTTGCACAGCAGTACGCACTATTCCAGAAGACCCGGTTCTGACTGAACGGTTCGGCACGGCTTACTGAACGAGAGAACCGGCTCTCCAAAACAACGGCTCTCACTGAACGGGTCGGCACGGGTCACTGAACGAGAGAACCGGCTGTCCAAAAAAACCGGCTCTCAGCCAACTTGCCCAGCAGTACGCACTTTTCCAGAAGACCCGGCTCCGGCTGAACGTTTTGGCACGGCTCACTGAACGAGAGAACCGGCTCTCCAAAAGAACGGCTCTCACTGAACGGGTCGGCATGGCTCACTGAACGACAGAACCGGCTGTCCAAAAGAACCGGCTCTCAGCCAACTTGCACAGCAGTACGCACTTTTCCAGAAGACCCGGTTCTGACTGAACGGTTCGGCACGGCTCACTGAACGAGAGAACCGGCTCTCCAAAAGAACGGCTCTCACTGAACGGTTCGGCACAGCTCACTGAACGAGAGAACCAGCTGTCCAAAAAATCCGGCTCTCAGCCAACTCGCCCAGCAGTACGCACTTTGCCAGAACACCCGGCTCTGGTTAAACGGTTCAGCACGGCTCACTGAACGAGAGAACCGGATCTCCAAAAGAACGGCTCTCACTGAATGGGTCGGCACTGCTCACTGAACGAGAGAACCAGCCCTCCAAAAGAACGGCTTTCACTGACCATGTCGGCACGGCTTACTGAACGAGAGAACCGGCTGTCCAAAAGAACCGGCTCTCAGCCAACTTGCCCAGCAGTACGCACTTTTCCAGAAGATCCGGCTCTGGCTGAAAGGTTCAGCACGGCTCACTGAACGAGAACCGGCTTTCCAAAAGAACTGACTCTCAGCCAACTCGCCCAGCAGTACGCACTTTGCCAGAAGACCGGCTCTGGCTAAACGATTCAGCACGGCTCACTGAACGAGAGAACCGGCTCTCCAAAAGTACGGCTCTCACTGAACGGGTCGGCACGACTCACTGAACGAGAGAACCGGCTCTCCAAAAGAACCGGCTCTCAGCCAACTTGCCCGGCAGTACGCACTTTGCCAAAAGACCCGGCTCTGGCTGAACAGGTCGGCACGGCTCACTGAACGAGAGAACCGGCTGTCCAAAAGAACCGGCTCTCAGCCAACTCGCCAAGCAGTACGCACTTTGCCAGAAGTCCCGGCTCTGGCTGAACGGTTCAGCACGGCTCACTGAACGAGAGAACCGGCTCTACAAAAGAACGGCTGTCACTGAACGGGACGGCACGGCTCACTGAACGAGAAAACCGGCTGTCCAAAAGAACCGGCTCTCAGCCAAATTGCACAGCAGTACGCACTTTTCCAGAAGACCCGGTTCTGACTGAACGGTTCGGCACGGCTTACTGAACGAGAGAACCGGCTCTCCAAAACAACGGCTCTCACTGAACGGGTCGGCACGGCTCACTGAACGAGAGAACCGGCTGTTCAAAAGAACCGGCTTTCAGCCAACTTGCCCAGCAGGACGCACTTTTCCAGAAGACCCGGCTCTGGCTGAACGGTTCGGCACGGCTCACTGAACGAGAGAACCGGCTCTCCAAAAGAACGGGTCGGCACGGCTCACCGAATGAGAGAACCGGCTCTCACTGAACGGGTTGGCACGGCTCACTGAACGAGAGCACCGGCTCTCCAGAAGAACGGCTCTCACTGAACGGGTCGGCACGGCTCACTGTACGAGAGAACCGGTTCTCTAAAAGAATGGCTCTCAGCCAACTCGCCCAACAGTACGCACTTTGCCAGAAGACCCGGCTCTGGCTGAACGGTTCAGCACGGCTCACTGAACGAGAGAACCGGCTCTCCAAAAGAACCGGCTCTCAGACAATTCGCCCAGCAGTACGCACTTTGCCAGAAGACCCGGCTCTGGCTGAACGGTTCAGCACGGCTCACTGAACGAGAGAACCGGCTGTTCAAAAGAACCGGCTTTCAGCCAACTTGCCCAGCACGACGCACTTTTCCAGAAGACCCGGCTCTGGCTGAACGGTTCGGCACGGCTCACTGAACGAGAGAACCGGCTCTCCAAAAGAAGGGGTCAGCACGGCTCACCGAATGAGAGAACCGGCTCTCCAAAAGAACGGCTCTCACTGAACGGGTTGGCACGGCTCACTGAACGAGAGCACCGGCTCTCCAGAAGAACGGCTCTCACTGAACGGGTCGGCACGGCTCACTGATCGATCGAACCGGCTCTCCAAAAGAACGGATCTCACTGAACGGGTCGGCACGGCTCACTGAACGAGAGAACCGGCTCTCCAAAAGAACGGCTCTCAGCCAACTCGCCCAACAGTACGCACTTTGCCAGAAGACCCGGCTCTGGCTGAACGGTTCAGCACGGCTCACTGAACGAGAGAACCGGCTGTCCGAAAGAACCGGCTCTCAGCCAACTTGCCCAGCAGTACGCACTTTTCTAGAAGACCCGGCTCTGGCTGAACGGTTCAGCACGGCTCACTGAACGAGAACCGGCTGTCCAAAAGAACCGGCTCTCAGCCGACTTGTCCAGCAGTACGCACTTTGTAAGAACACCCGGCTCTGGCTGAACGGTTCAGCACGGCTCACTGAACGAGAGAACCGGCTCTCAGCCAACTCGCCCAGCAGTACGCACTTTGCCAGAAGACCCGGTTCTGACTGAACGGTTCAGCACGGCTCACTAAACGAGAGAACCGGCTCTCCAAAAGAACCGGCTCTCAGCCAACTCGCCCAGCAGTACGCACTTTGCCAGAAGACCCGGCTCTGACTAAACGGTTTAGCACGGCTCGCTGAACGAGAGAACCGGCTGTCAAAAGAACCCTATACGTAGTGGCACAGGCAGGAGCTTAATGGTTTACGTTTTATTTTATGGCAGCTCCACCATACTTTTTGTCCAAAAGAACCGGCTTTCAGCCAACTCTCCCAGTAGTAACCACTTTTCCAGAATACCCGGTTCTGATTGAACGGTTCGGCACGGCTCACTGAACGAGAGAACCGGATCTCCAAAAGAACGGCTCTCACTGAATGGGTCGGCACTGCTCACTGAACGAGAGAACCAGCCCTCCAAAAGAACGGCTCTCACTGACCGTGTCGGCACGGCTTACTGAACGAGAGAACCGGCTGTCCAAAAGAACCGGCTCTCAGCCAACTTGCCCAGCAGTACGCTCTTTTCCAGAAGATCCGGCTCTGGCTGAAAGGTTGAGCACGGCTCACTGAACGAGAACCGGCTTTCCAAAAGAACTGACTCTCAGCCAACTCGCCCAGCAGTACGCACTTTGCCAGAAGACCCGGCTCTGGCTAAACGATTCAGCACGGCTCACTGAACGAGAGAACCGGCTCTCCAAAAGTACGGCTCTCACTGAACGGGTCGGCACGACTCACTGAACGAGAGAACCGGCTCTCCAAAAGAACCGGCTCTCAGCCAACTTGCCCGGCAGTACGCACTTTGCCAGAAGACCCGGCTCTGGCTGAATAGGTCGGCACGGCTCACTGAACGAGAGAACCGGCTGTCCAAAAGAACCGGCTCTCAGCCAACTCGCCAAGCAGTACGCACTTTGCCAGAAGACCCGGCTCTGGCTGAACGGTTCAGCACGGCTCACTGAACGAGAGAACCGGCTCTACAAAAGAACGGCTCTCACTGAACGGGACGGCACGGCTCACCGAACGAGAGAACCGGCTGTCCAAAAGAACCGGCTCTCAGCCAACTTGCACAGCAGTACGCACTTTTCCAGAAGACACGGTTCTGACTGAACGGTTCGGCACGGCTTACGGAACGAGAGAACCGGCTCTCCAAAACAACGGCTCTCACTGAACGGGTCGGCACGGCTCACTGAACGAGAGAACCGGCTGTCCAAAAGAACCGGCTCTCAGCCAACTTGCCCAGCAGTACGCACTTTTCCAGAAAACCCGGCTCCGGCTGAACGGTTTGGCACGGCTCACTGAACAAGAGAACCGGCTCTCCAAAAGAACGGCTCTCACTGAACTGGTCGGTACGGCTCACTGAACGAGAGAACCGGCTCTCCAAAAGAACGGCTCTCACTGAACGGGTCGGCATGGCTCACTGAACGACAGAACCGGCTGTCCAAAAGAACCGGCTCTCGGCCAACTTGCACAGCAGTACGCACTTTTCCAGAAGACCCGGTTCTGACTGATCGGTTCGGCACGGCTTACTGAAGGAGAGAACCGGCTCTCCAAAACAACGGCTCTCACTGAACGGGTCGGCACGGCTCACTGAACGAGAGAACCGGCTGTTCAAAAGAACCGGCTTTCAGCCAACTTGCCCAGCAGGACGCACTTTTCCAGAAGACCCGGCTCTGGCTGAACGGTTCGGCACGGCTCACTGAACGAGAGAACCGGCTCTCCAAAAAGAACGTGTCGGCACGGCTCACCGAATGAGAGAACCGGCTCTCCCTGAACGGGTTGGCACGGCTCACTGAACGAGAGCACCGGCTCTCCAGAAGAACGGCTCTCACTGAACGGGTCGGCACGGCTCACTGAACGAGAGAACCGGCTCTCCAAAAGAACGGATCTCACTGAACGGGTCGGCACGGCTCACTGAACGAGAGAACCGGCTCTCCAAAAGAACGGCTCTCAGCCAACTCGCCCAACAGTACGCACTTTGCCAGAAGACCCGGCTCTGGCTGAACGGTTCAGCCCGGCTCACTGAACGAGAGAACCGGCTCTGCAAAAGAACCGGCTCTCAGACAATTCGCCCAGCAGTACGCACTTTGCCAGAAGACCCGGCTCTGGCTGAACGGTTCAGCACGGCTCACTGAACGAGAGAACCGGCTGTCCAAAAGAACCGGCTCTCAGCCAACCCGCCCAGCAGTGCGCATTTTGCCAGAAGACCCGGCTCCGACTGAACGGTTCAGCACGGCTCACTGAACGAGAGAACCGGCTCTACAAAAGAACGGCTCTCACTGAACGGGACGGCACGGCTCACTGAACGAGAGAACCGGCTGTCCGAAAGAACCGGCTCTCAGCCAACTTGCCCAGCAGTACGCACTTTTCTAGAAGACCCGGCTCTGGCTGAACGGTTCAGCACGGCTCACTGAACGAGAACCGGCTGTCCAAAAGAACCGGCTCTCAGCCAACTTGTCCAGCAGTACGCACTTTGTAAAAACACCCGGCTCTGGCTGAACGGTTCAGCACGGCTCACTGAACGAGAGAACCGGCTCTCAGCCAACTCGCCCAGCAGTACGCACTTTGCCAGAAGACCCGGTTCTGACTGAACGGTTCAGCACGGCTCACTAAACGAGAGAACCGGCTCTCCAAAAGAACCGGCTCTCAGCCAACTCGCCCAGCAGTACGCAATTTGCCAGAAGACCCGGCTCTGACTAAACGGTTCAGCACGGCTCGCTGAACGAGAGAACCGGATGTCAAAAGAACCCTATACGTAGTGGCACAGGCAGGAGCTTATTGGTTTACGTTTTATTTTATGGCAGCTCCACCATACTTTTTGTCCAAAAGAACCGGCTTTCAGCCAACTCTCCCAGTAGTAAGCACTTTTCCAGAATACCCGGTTCTGACTGAACGGTTCGGCACGGCTCACTGAACGAGAGAACCGGCTCTCCAAAAGAACGGCTCTCACTGAACGGTTCGGCACAGCTCACTGAACGAGAGAACCAGCTGTCCAAAAAATCCGGCTCTCAGCCAACTCGCCCAGCAGTACGCACTTTGCCAGAAGACCCGGCTCTGGCTAAACGATTCAGCACGGCTCACTGAACGAGAGAACCGGCTCTCCAAAAGAACGGCTCTCACTGAATGGGTCGGCACGACTCACTGAACGAGAGAACCGGCTCTCCAAAAGAACCGGCTCTCAGCCAACTTGCCCGGCAGTACGCACTTTGCCAGAAGACCCGGCTCTGGCTGAACAGGTCGGCACGGCTCACTGAACGAGAGAACCGGCTGTCCAAAAGAACCGGCTCTCAGCCAACTCGCCAAGCAGTACGCACTTTGCCAGAAGACCCGGCTCTGGCTGAACGGTTCAGCACGGCTCACTGAACGAGAGAACCGGCTCTACAAAAGAACGGCTCTCACTGAACGGGACGGCACGGCTCACTGAACGAGAGAACCGGCTGTCCAAAAGAACCGGCTCTCAGCCAACTTGCACAGCAGTACGCACTTTTCCAGAAGACCCGGTTCTGACTGAACGGTTCGGCACGGCTTACTGAACGAGAGAACCGGCTCTCCAAAACAACGGCTCTCACTGAACGGGTCGGCACGGGTCACTGAACGAGAGAACCGGCTGTCCAAAAGAACCGGCTCTCAGCCAACTTGCCCAGCAGTACGCACTTTTCCAGAAGACCCGGCTCCGGCTGAACGGTTTGGCACGGCTCACTGAACGAGAGAACCGGCTCTCCAAAAGAACGGCTCTCACTGAACGGGTCGGTACGGCTCACTGAACGAGAGAACCGGCTCTCCAAAAGAACGGCTCTCACTGAACGGGTCGGCATGGCTCACTGAACGACAGAACCGGCTGTCCAAAAGAACCGGCTCTCAGCCAACTTGCACAGCAGTACGCACTTTTCCAGAAGACCCGGTTCTGACTGAACGGTTCGGCACGGCTTACTGAACGAGAGAACCGGCTCTCCAAAACAACGGCTCTCACTGAACGGGTCGGCACGGCTCACTGAACGAGAGAACCGGCTGTTCAAAAGAACCGGCTTTCAGCCAACTTGCCCAGCAGGACGCACTTTTCCAGAAGACCCGGCTCTGGCTGAACGGTTCGGCACGGCTCACTGAACGAGAGAACCGGCTCTCCAAAAGAACGGGTCGGCACGGCTCACCGAATGAGAGAACCGGCTCTCACTGAACGGGTTGGCACGGCTCACTGAACGAGAGCACCGGCTCTCCAGAAGAACGGCTCTCACTGAACGGGTCGGCACGGCTCACTGAACGAGAGAACCGGCTCTCCAAAAGAACGGATCTCACTGAACGGGTCGGCACGGCTCACTGTACGAGAGAACCGGTTCTCCAAAAGAACGGCTCTCAGCCAACTCGCCCAACAGTACGCACTTTGCCAGAAGACCCGGCTCTGGCTGAACGGTTCAGCACGGCTCACTGAACGAGAGAACCGGCTCTCCAAAAGAACCGGCTCTCAGACAATTCGCCCAGCAGTACGCACTTTGCCAGAAGACCCGGCTCTGGCTAAACGGTTCAGCACGGCTCACTGAACGAGAGAACCGGCTGTTCAAAAGAACCGGCTTTCAGCCAACTTGCCCAGCAGGACGCACTTTTCCAGAAGACCCGGCTCTGGCTGAACGGTTCGGCACGGCTCACTGAACGAGAGAACCGGCTCTCCAAAAGAACGGGTCGGCACGGCTCACCGAATGAGAGAACCGGCTCTCACTGAACGGGTTGGCACGGCTCACTGAACGAGAGCACCGGCTCTCCAGAAGAACGGCTCTCACTGAACGGGTCGGCACGGCTCACTGAACGGGAGAACCGGCTCTCCAAAAGAACGGCTCTCACTGAACGGGTCGGCATGGCTCACTGAACGACAGAACCGGCTGTCCAAAAGAACCGGCTCTCAGCCAACTTGCACAGCAGTACGTACTTTTCCAGAGGACCCGGTTCTGACTGAACGGTTCGGCACGGCTTACTGAACGAGAGAACCGGCTCTCCAAAACAACGGCTCTCACTGAACGGGTCGGCACGGCTCACTGAACGAGAGAACCGGCTGTTCAAAAGAACCGGCTTTCAGCCAACTTGCCCAGCAGGGCGCACTTTTCCAGAAGACCCGGCTCTGGCTGAACGGTTCGGCACGGCTCACTGAACGAGAGAACCGGCTCTCCAAAACAAGGGGTCGGCACGGCTCACCGAATGAGAGAACCGGCTCTCCAAAAGAACGGCTCTCACTGAACGGGTTGGCACGGCTCACTGATCGATCGAACCGGCTCTCCAAAAGAACGGATCTCACTGAACGGGTCGGCACGGCTCACTGAACGAGAGAACCGGCTCTCCAAAAGAACGGCTCTCAGCCAACTCGCCCAACAGTACGCACTTTGCCAGAAGACCCGGCTCTGGCTGAACGGTTCAGCACGGCTCACTGAACGAGAGAACCGGCTCTACAAAAGAACGGCTCTCACTGAACGGGACGGCACGGCTCACTGAACGAGAGAACCGGCTGTCCGAAAGAACCGGCTCTCAGCCAACTTGCCCAGCAGTACGCACTTTTCTAGAAGACCCGGCTCTGGCTGAACGGTTCAGCACGGCTCACTGAACGAGAACCGGCTGTCCAAAAGAACCGGCTCTCAGCCGACTTGTCCAGCAGTACGCACTTTGTAAGAACACCCGGCTCTGGCTGAACGGTTCAGCACGGCTCACTGAACGAGAGAACCGGCTCTCAGCCAACTCGCCCAGCAGTACGCACTTTGCCAGAAGACCCGGTTCTGACTGAACGGTTCAGCACGGCTCACTAAACGAGAGAACCGGCTCTCCAAAAGAACCGGCTCTCAGCCAACTCGCCCAGCAGTACGCACTTTGCCAGAAGACCCGGCTCTGACTAAACGGTTTAGCACGGCTCGCTGAACGAGAGAACCGGCTGTCAAAAGAACCCTATACGTAGTGGCACAGGCAGGAGCTTAATGGTTTACGTTTTATTTTATGGCAGCTCCACCATACTTTTTGTCCAAAAGAACCGGCTTTCAGCCAACTCTCCCAGTAGTAACCACTTTTCCAGAATACCCGGTTCTGATTGAACGGTTCGGCACGGCTCACTGAACGAGAGAACCGGCTCTCCAAAAGAACGGCCCTCACTGAACGGTTCGGCACAGCTCACTGAACGAGAGAACCAGCTGTCCAAAAAATCCGGCTCTCAGCCAACTCGCCCAGCAGTACGCACTTTGCCAGAACAGCCGGCTCTGGCTAAACGGTTCAGCACGGCTCACTGAACGAGAGAACCGGATCTCCAAAAGAACGGCTCTCACTGAATGGGTCGGCACTGCTCACTGAACGAGAGAACCAGCCCTCCAAAAGAACGGCTCTCACTGACCGTGTCGGCACGGCTTACTGAACGAGAGAACCGGCTGTCCAAAAGAACCGGCTCTCAGCCAACTTGCCCAGCAGTACGCACTTTTCCAGAAGATCCGGCTCTGGCTGAAAGGTTGAGCACGGCTCACTGAACGAGAACCGGCTTTCCAAAAGAACTGACTCTCAGCCAACTCGCCCAGCAGTACGCACTTTGCCAGAAGACCCGGCTCTGGCTAAACGATTCAGCACGGCTCACTGAACGAGAGAACCGGCTCTCCAAAAGTACGGCTCTCACTGAACGGGTCGGCACGACTCACTGAACGAGAGAACAGGCTCTCCAAAAGAACCGGCTCTCAGCCAACTTGCCCGGCAGTACGCACTTTGCCAGAAGACCCGGCTCTGGCTGAACAGGTCGGCACGGCTCACTGAACAAGAGAACCGGCTGTCCAAAAGAACCGGCTCTCAGCCAACTCGCCAAGCAGTACGCACTTTGCCAGAAGACCCGGCTCTGGCTGAACGGTTCAGCACGGCTCACTGAACGAGAGAACCGGCTCTACAAAAGAACGGCTCTCACTGAACGGGACGGCACGGCTCACCGAACGAGAGAACCGGCTGTCCAAAAGAACCGGCTCTCAGCCAACTTGCACAGCAGTACGCACTTTTCCAGAAGACACGGTTCTGACTGAACGGTTCGGCACGGCTTACGGAACGAGAGAACCGGCTCTCCAAAACAACGGCTCTCACTGAACGGGTCGGCACGGCTCACTGAACGAGAGAACCGGCTGTCCAAAAGAACCGGCTCTCAGCCAACTTGCCCAGCAGTACGCACTTTTCCAGAAAACCCGGCTCCGGCTGAACGGTTTGGCACGGCTCACTGAACAAGAGAACCGGCTCTCCAAAAGAACGGCTCTCACTGAACTGGTCGGTACGGCTCACTGAACGAGAGAACCGGCTCTCCAAAAGAACGGCTCTCACTGAACGGGTCGGCATGGCTCACTGAACGACAGAACCGGCTGTCCAAAAGAACCGGCTCTCGGCCAACTTGCACAGCAGTACGCACTTTTCCAGAAGACCCGGTTCTGACTGATCGGTTCGGCACGGCTTACTGAAGGAGAGAACCGGCTCTCCAAAACAACGGCTCTCACTGAACGGGTCGGCACGGCTCACTGAACGAGAGAACCGGCTGTTCAAAAGAACCGGCTTTCAGCCAACTTGCCCAGCAGGACGCACTTTTCCAGAAGACCCGGCTCTGGCTGAACGGTTCGGCACGGCTCACTGAACGAGAGAACCGGCTCTCCAAAAAGAACGGGTAGGCACGGCTCACCGAATGAGAGAACCGGCTCTCACTGAACGGGTTGGCACGGCTCACTGAACGAGAGCACCGGCTCTCCAGAAGAACGGCTCTCACTGAACGGGTCGGCACGGCTCACTGAACGAGAGAACCGGCTCTCCAAAAGAACGGATCTCACTGAACGGGTCGGCACGGCTCACTGAACGAGAGAACCGGCTCTCCAAAAGAACGGCTCTCAGCCAACTCGCCCAACAGTACGCACTTTGCCAGAAGACCCGGCTCTGGCTGAACGGTTCAGCTCGGCTCACTGAACGAGAGAACCGGCTCTGCAAAAGAACCGGCTCTCAGACAATTCGCCAAGCAGTACGCACTTTGCCAGAAGACCCGGCTCTGGCTGAACGGTTCAGCACGGCTCACTGAACGAGAGAACCGGCTGTCCAAAAGAACCGGCTCTCAGCCAACCCGCCCAGCAGTACGCATTCTGCCAGAAGACCCGGCTCCGACTGAACGGTTCAGCACGGCTCACTGGACGAGAGAACCGGCTCTACAAAAGAACGGCTCTCACTGAACGGGACGGCACGGCTCACTGAACGAGAGAACCGGCTGTCCGAAAGAACCGGCTCTCAGCCAACTTGCCCAGCAGTACGCACTTTTCTAGAAGACCCGGCTCTGGCTGAACGGTTCAGCACGGCTCACTGAACGAGAACCGGCTGTCCAAAAGAACCGGCTCTCAGCCAACTTGTCCAGCAGTACGCACTTTGCCAGAAGACCCGGTTCTGACTGAACGGTTCAGCACGGCTCACTAAACGAGAGAACCGGCTCTCCAAAAGAACCGGCTCTCAGCCAACTCGCCCAGCAGTACGCAATTTGCCAGAAGACCCGGAGCTGACTAAACGGTTCAGCACGGCTCGCTGAACGAGAGAACCGGCTGTCAAAAGAACCCTATACGTAGTGGCACAGGCAGGAGCTTATTGGTTTACGTTTTATTTTATGGCAGCTCCACCATACTTTTTGTCCAAAAGAACCGGCTTTCAGCCAACTCTCCCAGTAGTAAGCACTTTTCCAGAATACCCGGTTCTGACTGAACGGTTCGGCACGGCTCACTGAACGAGAGAACCGGCTCTCCAAAAGAACGGCTCTCACTGAACGGTTCGGCACAGCTCACTGAACGAGAGAACCAGCTGTCCAAAAAATCCGGCTCTCAGCCAACTCGCCCAGCAGTACGCACTTTGCCAGAAGACCCGGCTCTGGCTAAACGATTCAGCACGGCTCACTGAACGAGAGAACCGGCTCTCCAAAAGAACGGCTCTCACTGAACGGGTCGGCACGACTCACTGAACGAGAGAACCGGCTCTCCAAAAGAACCGGCTCTCAGCCAACTTGCCCGGCAGTACGCACTTTGCCAGAAGACCCGGCTCTGGCTGAACAGGTCGGCACGGCTCACTGAACGAGAGAACCGGCTGTCCAAAAGAACCGGCTCTCAGCCAACTCGCCAAGCAGTACGCACTTTGCCAGAAGACCCGGCTCTGGCTGAACGGTTCAGCACGGCTCACTGAACGAGAGAACCGGCTCTACAAAAGAACGGCTCTCACTGAACGGGACGGCACGGCTCACTGAACGAGAGAACCGGCTGTCCAAAAGAACCGGCTCTCAGCCAACTTGCACAGCAGTACGCACTTTTCCAGAAGACCCGGTTCTGACTGAACGGTTCGGCACGGCTTACTGAACGAGAGAACCGGCTCTCCAAAACAACGGCTCTCACTGAACGGGTCAGCACGGGTCACTGAACGAGAGAACCGGCTGTCCAAAAGAACCGGCTCTCAGCCAACTTGCCCAGCAGTACGCACTTTTCCAAAAGACCCGGCTCCGGCTGAACGGTTTGGCACGGCTCACTGAACGAGAGAACCGGCTCTCCAAAAGAACGGCTCTCACTGAACGGGTCGGTACGGCTCACTGAACGAGAGAACCGGCTCTCCAAAAGAACGGCTCTCACTGAACGGGTCGGCATGGCTCACTGAACGACAGAACCGGCTGTCCAAAAGAACCGGCTCTCAGCCAACTTGCACAGCAGGACGCACTTTTCCAGAAGACCCGGTTCTGACTGAACGGTTCGGCACGGCTTACTGAACGAGAGAACCGGCTCTCCAAAACAACGGCTCTCACTGAACGGGTCGGCACGGCTCACTGAACGAGAGAACCGGCTGTTCAAAAGAACCGGCTTTCAGCCAACTTGCCCAGCAGGACGCACTTTTCCAGGAGACCCGGGTCTGGCTGAACGGTTCGGCACGGCTCACTGAACGAGAGAACCGGCTCTCCAAAAGCACGGGTCGGCACGGCTCACCGAATGAGAGAACCGGCTCTCACTGAACGGGTTGGCACGGCTCACTGAACGAGAGCACCGGCTCTCCAGAAGAACGGCTCTCACTGAACGGGTCGGCACGGCTCACTGAACGAGAGAACCGGCTCTCCAAAAGAACGGATCTCACTGAACGGGTCGGCACGGCTCACTGAACGAGAGAACCGGTTCTCCAAAAGAACGGCTCTCAGCCAACTCGCCCAACAGTACGCACTTTGCCAGAAGACCCGGCTCTGGCTGAACGGTTCAGCACGGCTCACTGAACGAGAGAACCGGCTCTCCAAAAGAACCGGCTCTCAGACAATTCGCCCAGCAGTACGCACTTTGCCAGAAGACCCGGCTCTGGCTGAACGGTTCAGCACGGCTCACTGAACGAGAGAACCGGCTGTTCAAAAGAACCGGCTTTCAGCCAACTTGCCCAGCAGGACGCACTTTTCCAGAAGACCCGGCTCTGGCTGAACGGTTCGGCACGGCTCACTGAACGAGAGAACCGGCTCTCCAAAAGAACGGGTCGGCACGGCTCACCGAATGAGAGAACCGGCTCTCACTGAACGGGTTGGCACGGCTCACTGAACGAGAGCACCGGCTCTCCAGAAGAACGGCTCTCACTGAACGGGTCGGCACGGCTCACTGAACGAGAGAACCGGCTCTCCAAAAGAACGGCTCTCACTGAACGGGTCGACATGGCTCACTGAACGACAGAACCGGCTGTCCAAAAGAACCGGCTCTCAGCCAACTTGCACAGCAGTACGTACTTTTCCAGAAGACCCGGTTCTGACTGAACGGTTTGGCACGGCTTACTGAACGAGAGAACCGGCTCTCCAAAACAACGGCTCTCACTGAACAGGTCGGCACGGCTCACTGAACGAGAGAACCGGCTGTTCAAAAGAACCGGCTTTCAGCCAACTTGCCCAGCAGGACGCACTTTTCCAGAAGACCCGGCTCTGGCTGAACGGTTCGGCACGGCTCACTGAACGAGAGAACCGGCTCTCCAAAAGAAGGGGTCGGCACGGCTCACCGAATGAGAGAACCGGCTCTCCAAAAGAACGGCTCTCACTGAACGGGTTGGCACGGCTCACTGAACGAGAGCACCGGCTCTCCAGAAGAACGGCTCTCACTGAACGGGTCGGCACGGCTCACTGATCGAGAGAACCGGCTCTCCAAAAGAACGGATCTCACTGAACGGGTCGGGACAGCTCACTGAAAGAGAGAACCGGCTCTCCAAAAGAACGGCTCTCAGCCAACTCGCCCAACAGTACGCACTTTGCCAGAAGACCCGGCTCTGGCTGAACGGTTCAGCACGGCTCACTGAAAGAGAGAACCGGCTCTCCAAAAGAACCGGCTCTCAGCCAACCCGCCCAGCATACGCATTTTGCCAGAAGACCCGGCTCCGACTGAACGGTTCAGCACGGCTCACTGAACGAGAGAACCGGCTCTACAAAAGAACGGCTCTCACTGAACGGGACGGCACGGCTCACTGAACGAGAGAACCGGCTGTCCGAAAGAACCGGCTCTCAGCCAACTTGCCCAGCAGTACGCACTTTTCTAGAAGACCCGGCTCTGGCTGAACGGTTCAGCACGGCTCACTGAACGAGAGAACCGGCTCTCAGCCAACTCGCCCAGCAGTACGCACTTTGCCAGAAGACCCGGTTCTGACTGAACGGTTCAGCACTGCTCACTAAACGAGAGAACCGGCTCTCCAAAAGAACCGGCTCTCAGCCAACTTGCCCAGCAGTACGCACTTTTCCAAAAGACCCGGCTCCGGCTGAACGGTTTGGCACGGCTCACTGAACGAGAGAACCGGCTCTCCAAAAGAACGGCTCTCACTGAACGGGTCGGTACGGCTCACTGAACGAGAGAACCGGCTCTCCAAAAGAACGGCTCTCACTGAACGGGTCGGCATGGCTCACTGAACGACAAAACCGGCTGTCCAAAAGAACTGGCTCTCAGCCAACTCTCCCAGTAGTAACCACTTTTCCAGAATACCCGGTTCTGATTGAACGGTTCGGCACGGCTCACTGAACGAGAGAACCGGCTCTCCAAAAGAACGGCTCTCACTGAACGGTTCGGCACAGCTCACTGAACGAGAGAACCAGCTGTCCAAAAAATCCGGCTCTCAGCCAACTCGCCCAGCAGTACGCACTTTGCCAGAACAGCCGGCTCTCGCTAAACGGTTCAGCACGGCTCACTGAACGAGAGAACCGGATCTCCAAAAGAACGGCTCTCACTGAATGGGTCGGCACTGCTCACTGAACGAGAGAACCAGCCCTCCAAAAGAACGGCTCTCACTGACCGTGTCGGCACGGCTTACTGAACGAGAGAACCGGCTGTCCAAAAGAACCGGCTCTCAGCCAACTTGCCCAGCAGTACGCACTTTTCCAGAAGATCCGGCTCTGGCTGAAAGGTTCAGCACGGCTCACTGAACGAGAACCGGCTTTCCAAAAGAACTGACTCTCAGCCAACTCGCCCAGCAGTACGCACTTTGCCAGAAGACCCGGCTCTGGCTAAACGATTCAGCACGGCTCACTGAACGAGAGAACCGGCTCTCCAAAAGTACGGCTCTCACTGAACGGGTCGGCACGACTCACTGAACGAGAGAACCGGCTCTCCAAAAGAACCGGCTCTCAGCCAACTTGCCCGGCAGTACGCACTTTGCCAGAAGACCCGGCTCTGGCTGAACAGGTCGGCACGGCTCACTGAACGAGAGAACCGGCTGTCCAAAAGAACCGGCTCTCAGCCAACTCGCCAAGCAGTACGCACTTTGCCAGAAGACCCGGCTCTGGCTGAACGGTTCAGCACGGCTCACTGAACGAGAGAACCGGCTCTACAAAAGAACGGCTCTCACTGAACGGGACGGCACGGCTCACCGAACGAGAGAACCGGCTGTCCAAAAGAACCGGCTCTCAGCCAACTTGCACAGCAGTACGCACTTTTCCAGAAGACACGGTTCTGACTGAACGGTTCGGCACGGCTTACGGAACGAGAGAACCGGCTCACCAAAACAACGGCTCTCACTGAACGGGTCGGCACGGCTCACTGAACGAGAGAACCGGCTGTCCAAAAGAACCGGCTCTCAGCCAACTTGCCCAGCAGTACGCACTTTTCCAGAAAACCCGGCTCCGGCTGAACGGTTTGGCACGGCTCACTGAACAAGAGAACCGGCTCTCCAAAAGAACGGCTCTCACTGAACTGGTCGGTACGGCTCACTGAACGAGAGAACCGGCTCTCCAAAAGAACGGCTCTCACTGAACGGGTCGGCATGGCTCACTGAACGACAGAACCGGCTGTCCAAAAGAACCGGCTCTCGGCCAACTTGCACAGCAGTACGCACTTTTCCAGAAGACCCGGTTCTGACTGATCGGTTCGGCACGGCTTACTGAAGGAGAGAACCGGCTCTCCAAAACAACGGCTCTCACTGAACGGGTCGGCACGGCTCACTGAACGAGAGAACCGGCTGTTCAAAAGAACCGGCTTTCAGCCAACTTGCCCAGCAGGACGCACTTTTCCAGAAGACCCGGCTCTGGCTGAACGGTTCGGCACGGCTCACTGAACGAGAGAACCGGCTCTCCAAAAAGAACGGGTCGGCACGGCTCACCGAATGAGAGAACCGGCTCTCACTGAACGGGTTGGCACGTCTCACTGAACGAGAGCACCGGCTCTCCAGAAGAACGGCTCTCACTGAACGGGTCGGCACGGCTCACTGAACGAGAGAACCGGCTCTCCAAAAGAACGGATCTCACTGAACGGGTCGGCACGGCTCACTGAACGAGAGAACCGGCTCTCCAAAAGAACGGCTCTCAGCCAACTCGCCCAACAGTACGCACTTTGCCAGAAGACCCGGCTCTGGCAGAACGGTTCAGCTCGGCTCACTGAACGAGAGAACCGGCTCTCCAAAAGAACCGGCTCTCAGACAATTCGCCCAGCAGTACGCACTTTGCCAGAAGACCCGGCTCTGGCTGAACGGTTCAGCACGGCTCACTGAACGAGAGAACCGGCTGTCCAAAAGAACCGGCTCTCAGCCGACTTGTCCAGCAGTACGCACTTTGTAAGAACACCCGGCTCTGGCTGAACGGTTCAGCACGGCTCACTGAACGAGAGAACCGGCTCTCAGCCAACTCGCCCAGCAGTACGCACTTTGCCAGAAGACCCGGTTCTGACTGAACGGTTCAGCACTGCTCACTGATCGAGAGAACCGGCTCTCCAAAAGAACCGGCTCTCAGCCAACTTGCCCGGCAGTACGCACTTTGCCAGAAGACCCGGCTCTGGCTGAACAGGTCGGCACGGCTCACTGAACGAGAGAACCGGCTGTCCAAAAGAACCGGCTCTCAGCCAACTCGCCAAGCAGTACGCACTTTGCCAGAAGACCCGGCTCTGGCTGAACGGTTCAGCACGGCTCACTGAACGAGAGAACCGGCTCTACAAAAGAACGGCTCTCACTGAACGGGACGGCACGGCTCACCGAACGAGAGAACCGGCTGTCCAAAAGAACCGGCTCTCAGCCAACTTGCACAGCAGTACGCACTTTTCCAGAAGACACGGTTCTGACTGAACGGTTCGGCACGGCTTACGGAACAAGAGAACCGGCTCTCCAAAAGAACGGCTCTCACTGAACTGGTCGGTACGGCTCACTGAACGAGAGAACCGGCTCTCCAAAAGAACGGCTCTCACTGAACGGGTCGGCATGGCTCACTGAACGACAGAACCGGCTGTCCAAAAGAACCGGCTCTCGGCCAACTTGCACAGCAGTACGCACTTTTCCAGAAGACCCGGTTCTGACTGATCGGTTCGGCACGGCTTACCGAAGGAGAGAACCGGCTCTCCAAAACAACGGCTCTCACTGAACGGGTCGGCACGGCTCACTGAACGAGAGAACCGGCTGTTCAAAAGAACCGGCTTTCAGCCAACTTGCCCAGCAGGACGCACTTTTCCAGAAGACCCGGCTCTGGCTGAACGGTTCGGCACGGCTCACTGAACGAGAGAACCGGCTCTCCAAAAAGAACAGGTCGGCACGGCTCACCGAATGAGAGAACCGGCTCTCACTGAACGGGTTGGCACGGCTCACTGAACGAGAGCACCGGCTCTCCAGAAGAACGGCTCTCACTGAACGGGTCGGCACGGCTCACTGAACGAGAGAACCGGCTCTCCAAAAGAACGGATCTCACTGAACGGGTCGGCACGGCTCACTGAACGAGAGAACCGGCTCTCCAAAAGAACGGCTCTCAGCCAACTCGCCCAACAGTACGCACTTTGCCAGAAGACCCGGCTCTGGCAGAACGGTTCAGCTCGGCTCACTGAACGAGAGAACCGGCTCTCCAAAAGAACCGGCTCTCAGACAATTCGCCCAGCAGTACGCACTTTGCCAGAAGACCCGGCTCTGGCTGAACGGTTCAGCACGGCTCACTGAACGAGAGAACCGGCTGTCCAAAAGAACCGGCTCTCAGCCAACCCGCCCAGCAGTACGCATTTTGCCAGAAGACCCGGCTCCGACTGAACGGTTCAGCACGGCTCACTGAACGAGAGAACCGGCTCTACAAAAGAACGGCTCTCACTGAACGGGACGGCACGGCTCACTGAACGAGAGAACCGGCTGTCCGAAAGAACCGGCTCTCAGCCAACTTGCCCAGCAGTACGCACTTTTCTAGAAGACCCGGCTCTGGCTGAACGGTTCAGCACGGCTCACTGAACGAGAACCGGCTGTCCAAAAGAACCGGCTCTCAGCCAACTTGTCCAGCAGTACGCACTTTGTAAAAACACCCGGCTCTGGCTGAACGGTTCAGCACGGCTCACTGAACGAGAGAACCGGCTCTCAGCCAACTCGCCCAGCAGTACGCACTTTGCCAGAAGACCCGGTTCTGACTGAACGGTTCAGCACGGCTCACTAAACGAGAGAACCGGCTCTCCAAAAGAACCGGCTCTCAGCCAACTCGCCCAGCAGTACGCAATTTGCCAGAAGACCCGGAGCTGACTAAACGGTTCAGCACGGCTCGCTGAACGAGAGAACCGGCTGTCAAAAGAACCCTATACGTAGTGGCACAGGCAGGAGCTTATTGGTTTACGTTTTATTTTATGGCAGCTCCACCATACTTTTTGTCCAAAAGAACCGGCTTTCAGCCAACTCTCCCAGTAGTAAGCACTTTTCCAGAATACCCGGTTCTGACTGAACGGTTCGGCACGGCTCACTGAACGAGAGAACCGGCTCTCCAAAAGAACGGCTCTCACTGAACGGTTCGGCACAGCTCACTGAACGAGAGAACCAGCTGTCCAAAAGAACCGGCTCTCAGCCAACTTGCACAGCAGTACGCACTTTTCCAGAAGACCCGGTTCTGACTGAACGGTTCGGCACGGCTTACTGAACGAGAGAACCGGCTCTCCAAAACAACGGCTCTCACTGAACGGGTCAGCACGGGTCACTGAACGAGAGAACCGGCTGTCCAAAAGAACCGGCTCTCAGCCAACTTGCCCAGCAGTACGCACTTTTCCAGAAGACCCGGCTCCGGCTGAACGGTTTGGCACGGCTCACTGAACGAGAGAACCGGCTCTCCAAAAGAACGGCTCTCACTGAACGGGTCGGTACGGCTCACTGAACGAGAGAACCGGCTCTCCAAAAGAACGGCTCTCACTGAACGGGTCGGCATGGCTCACTGAACGACAGAACCGGCTGTCCAAAAGAACCGGCTCTCAGCCAACTTGCACAGCAGGACGCACTTTTCCAGAAGACCCGGTTCTGACTGAACGGTTCGGCACGGCTTACTGAACGAGAGAACCGGCTCTCCAAAACAACGGCTCTCACTGAACGGGTCGGCACGGCTCACTGAACGAGAGAACCGGCTGTTCAAAAGAACCGGCTTTCAGCCAACTTGCCCAGCAGGACGCACTTTTCCAGGAGACCCGGGTCTGGCTGAACGGTTCGGCACGGCTCACTGAACGAGAGAACCGGCTCTCCAAAAGCACGGGTCGGCACGGCTCACCGAATGAGAGAACCGGCTCTCACTGAACGGGTTGGCACGGCTCACTGAACGAGAGCACCGGCTCTCCAGAAGAACGGCTCTCACTGAACGGGTCGGCACGGCTCACTGAACGAGAGAACCGGCTCTCCAAAAGAACGGATCTCACTGAACGGGTCGGCACGGCTCACTGAACGAGAGAACCGGTTCTCCAAAAGAACGGCTCTCAGCCAACTCGCCCAACAGTACGCACTTTGCCAGAAGACCCGGCTCTGGCTGAACGGTTCAGCACGGCTCACTGAACGAGAGAACCGGCTCTCCAAAAGAACCGGCTCTCAGACAATTCGCCCAGCAGTACGCACTCTGCCAGAAGACCCGGCTCTGGCTGAACGGTTCAGCACGGCTCACTGAACGAGAGAACCGGCTGTTCAAAAGAACCGGCTTTCAGCCAACTTGCCCAGCAGGACGCACTTTTCCAGAAGACCCGGCTCTGGCTGAACGGTTCGGCACGGCTCACTGAACGAGAGAACCGGCTTTCCAAAAGAACGGGTCGGCACGGCTCACCGAATGAGAGAACCGGCTCTCACTGAACGGGTTGGCACGGCTCACTGAACGAGAGCACCGGCTCTCCAGAAGAACGGCTCTCACTGAACGGGTCGGCACGGCTCACTGAACGAGAGAACCGGCTCTCCAAAAGAACGGCTCTCACTGAACGGGTCGGCATGGCTCACTGAACGACAGAACCGGCTGTCCAAAAGAACCGGCTCTCAGCCAACTTGCACAGCAGTACGTACTTTTCCAGAAGACCCGGTTCTGACTGAACGGTTTGGCACGGCTTACTGAACGAGAGAACCGGCTCTCCAAAAGAAGGGGTCGGCACGGCTCACCGAATGAGAGAACCGGCTCTCCAAAAGAACGGCTCTCACTGAACGGGTTGGCACGGCTCACTGAACGAGAGCACCGGCTCTCCAGAAGAACGGCTCTCACTGAACGGGTCGGCACGGCTCACTGATCGAGAGAACCGGCTCTCCAAAAGAACGGATCTCACTGAACGGGTCGGGACAGCTCACTGAAAGAGAGAACCGGCTCTCCAAAAGAACGGCTCTCAGCCAACTCGCCCAACAGTACGCACTTTGCCAGAAGACCCGGCTCTGGCTGAACGGTTCAGCACGGCTCACTGAAAGAGAGAACCGGCTCTCCAAAAGAACCGGCTCTCAGCCAACCCGCCCAGCAGTACGCATTTTGCCAGAAGACCCGGCTCCGACGGAACGGTTCAGCACGGCTCACTGAACGAGAGAACCGGCTCTACAAAAGAACGGCTCTCACTGAACGGGACGGCACGGCTCACTGAACGAGAGAACCGGCTGTCCGAAAGAACCGGCTCTCAGCCAACTTGCCCAGCAGTACGCACTTTTCTAGAAGACCCGGCTCTGGCTGAACGGTTCAGCACGGCTCACTGAACGAGAACCGGCTGTCCAAAAGAACCGGCTCTCAGCCGACTTGTCCAGCAGTACGCACTTTGTAAGAACACCCGGCTCTGGCTGAACGGTTCAGCACGGCTCACTGAACGAGAGAACCGGCTCTCAGCCAACTCGCCCAGCAGTACGCACTTTGCCAGAAGACCCGGTTCTGACTGAACGGTTCAGCACGGCTCACTAAACGAGAGAACCGGCTCTCCAAAAGAACCGGCTCTCAGCCAACTCGCCCAGCAGTACGCACTTTGCCAGAAGACCCGGCTCTGACTAAACGGTTTAGCACGGCTCGCTGAACGAGAGAACCGGCTGTCAAAAGAACCCTATACGTAGTGGCACATTCAGGAGCTTAATGGTTTACGTTTTATTTTATGGCAGCTCCACCATACTTTTTGTCCAAAAGAACCGGCTTTCAGCCAACTCTCCCAGTAGTAACCACTTTTCCAGAATACCCGGTTCTGATTGAACGGTTCGGCACGGCTCACTGAACGAGAGAACCGGCTCTCCAAAAGAACGGCTCTCACTGAACGGTTCGGCACAGCTCACTGAACGAGAGAACCAGCTGTCCAAAAAATCCGGCTCTCAGCCAACTCGCCCAGCAGTACGCACTTTGCCAGAACAGCCGGCTCTCGCTAAACGGTTCAGCACGGCTCACTGAACGAGAGAACCGGATCTCCAAAAGAACGGCTCTCACTGAATGGGTCGGCACTGCTCACTGAACGAGAGAACCAGCCCTCCAAAAGAACGGCTCTCACTGACCGTGTCGGCACGGCTTACTGAACGAGAGAACCGGCTGTCCAAAAGAACCGGCTCTCAGCCAACTTGCCCAGCAGTACGCACTTTTCCAGAAGATCCGGCTCTGGCTGAAAGGATGAGCACGGCTCACTGAACGAGAACCGGCTTTCCAAAAGAACTGACTCTCAGCCAACTCGCCCAGCAGTACGCACTTTGCCAGAAGACCCGGCTCTGGCTAAACGATTCAGCACGGCTCACTGAACGAGAGAACCGGCTCTCCAAAAGTACGGCTCTCACTGAACGGGTCGGCACGACTCACTGAACGAGAGAACCGGCTCTCCAAAAGAACCGGCTCTCAGCCAACTTGCCCGGCAGTACGCACTTTGCCAGAAGACCCGGCTCTGGCTGAACAGGTCGGCACGGCTCACTGAACGAGAGAACCGGCTGTCCAAAAGAACCGGCTCTCAGCCAACTCGCCAAGCAGTACGCACTTTGCCAGAAGACCCGGCTCTGGCTGAACGGTTCAGCACGGCTCACTGAACGAGAGAACCGGCTCTACAAAAGAACGGCTCTCACTGAACGGGACGGCACGGCTCACCGAACGAGAGAACCGGCTGTCCAAAAGAACCGGCTCTCAGCCAACTTGCACAGCAGTACGCACTTTTCCAGAAGACACGGTTCTGACTGAACGGTTCGGCACGGCTTACGGAACGAGAGAACCGGCTCACCAAAACAACGGCTCTCACTGAACGGGTCGGCACGGCTCACTGAACGAGAGAACCGGCTGTCCAAAAGAACCGGCTCTCAGCCAACTTGCCCAGCAGTACGCACTTTTCCAGAAAACCCGGCTCCGGCTGAACGGTTTGGCACGGCTCACTGAACAAGAGAACCGGCTCTTTAAAACAACGGCTCTCACTGAACGGGTCGGCACGGCTCACTGAACGAGAGAACCGGCTGTTCAAAAGAACCGGCTTTCAGCCAACTTGCCCAGCAGGACGCACTTTTCCAGAAGACCCGGCTCTGGCTGAACGGTTCGGCACGGCTCACTGAACGAGAGAACCGGCTCTCCAAAAAGAACGGCTCTCACTGAACGGGTCGGCATGGCTCACTGAACGACAGAACCGGCTGTCCAAAAGAACCGGCTCTCGGCCAACTTGCACAGCAGTACGCACTTTTCCAGAAGACCCGGTTCTGACTGATCGGTTCGGCACGGCTTACTGAAGGAGAGAACCGGCTCTCCAAAACAACGGCTCTCACTGAACGGGTCGGCACGGCTCACTGAACGAGAGAACCGGCTGTTCAAAAGAACCGGCTTTCAGCCAACTTGCCCAGCAGGACGCACTTTTCCAGAAGACCCGGCTCTGGCTGAACGGTTCGGCACGGCTCACTGAACGAGAGAACCGGCTCTCCAAAAAGAACGGGTCGGCACGGCTCACCGAATGAGAGAACCGGCTCTCACTGAACGGGTTGGCACGGCTCACTGAACGAGAGCACCGGCTCTCCAGAAGAACGGCTCTCACTGAACGGGTCGGCACGGCTCACTGAACGAGAGAACCGGCTCTCCAAAAGAACGGATCTCACTGAACGGGTCGGCACGGCTCACTGAACGAGAGAACCGGCTCTCCAAAAGAACGGCTCTCAGCCAACTCGCCCAACAGTACGCACTTTGCCAGAAGACCCGGCTCTGGCAGAACGGTTCAGCTCGGCTCACTGAACGAGAGAACCGGCTCTCCAAAAGGACCGGCTCTCAGACAATTCGCCCAGCAGTACGCACTTTGCCAGAAGACCCGGCTCTGGCTGAACGGTTCAGCACGGCTCACTGAACGAGAGAACCGGCTGTCCAAAAGAACCGGCTCTCAGCCAACCCGCCCAGCAGTACGCATTTTGCCAGAAGACCCGGCTCCGACTGAACGGTTCAGCATGGCTCACTGAACGAGAGAACCGGCTCTACAAAAGAACGGCTCTCACTGAACGGGACGGCACGGCTCACTGAACGAGAGAACCGGCTGTCCGAAAGAACCGGCTCTCAGCCAACTTGCCCAGCAGTACGCACTTTTCTAGAAGACCCGGCTCTGGCTGAACGGTTCAGCACGGCTCACTGAACGAGAACCGGCTGTCCAAAAGAACCGGCTCTCAGCCGACTTGTCCAGCAGTACGCACTTTGTAAGAACACCCGGCTCTGGCTGAACGGTTCAGCACGGCTCACTGAACGAGAGAACCGGCTCTCAGCCAACTCGCCCAGCAGTACGCACTTTGCCAGAAGACCCGGTTCTGACTGAACGGTTCAGCACGGCTCACTAAACGAGAGAACCGGCTCTCCAAAAGAACCGGCTCTCAGCCAACTCGCCCAGCAGTACGCACTTTGCCAGAAGACCCGGCTCTGACTAAACGGTTTAGCACGGCTCGCTGAACGAGAGAACCGGCTGTCAAAAGAACCCTATACGTAGTGGCACAGGCAGGAGCTTATTGGTTTACGTTTTATTTTATGGCAGCTCCACCATACTTTTTGTCCAAAAGAACCGGCTTTCAGCCAACTCTCCCAGTAGTAAGCACTTTTCCAGAATACCCGGTTCTGACTGAACGGTTCGGCACGGCTCACTGAACGAGAGAACCGGCTCTCCAAAAGAACGGCTCTCACTGAACGGTTCGGCACAGCTCACTGAACGAGAGAACCAGCTGTCCAAAAAATCCGGCTCTCAGCCAACTCGCCCAGCAGTACGCACTTTGCCAGAAGACCCGGCTCTGGCTAAACGATTCAGCACGGCTCACTGAACGAGAGAACCGGCTCTCCAAAAGAACGGCTCTCACTGAACGGGTCGGCACGACTCACTGAACGAGAGAACCGGCTCTCCAAAAGAACCGGCTCTCAGCCAACTTGCCCGGCAGTACGCACTTTGCCAGAAGACCCGGCTCTGGCTGAACAGGTCGGCACGGCTCACTGAACGAGAGAACCGGCTGTCCAAAAGAACCGGCTCTCAGCCAACTCGCCAAGCAGTACGCACTTTGCCAGAAGACCCGGCTCTGGCTGAACGGTTCAGCACGGCTCACTGAACGAGAGAACCGGCTCTACAAAAGAACGGCTCTCACTGAACGGGACGGCACGGCTCACTGAACGAGAGAACCGGCTGTCCAAAAGAACCGGCTCTCAGCCAACTTGCACAGCAGTACGCACTTTTCCAGAAGACCCGGTTCTGACTGAACGGTTCGGCACGGCTTACTGAACGAGAGAACCGGCTCTCCAAAACAACGGCTCTCACTGAACGGGTCAGCACGGGTCACTGAACGAGAGAACCGGCTGTCCAAAAGAACCGGCTCTCAGCCAACTTGCCCAGCAGTACGCACTTTTCCAAAAGACCCGGCTCCGGCTGAACGGTTTGGCACGGCTCACTGAACGAGAGAACCGGCTCTCCAAAAGAACGGCTCTCACTGAACGGGTCGGTACGGCTCACTGAACGAGAGAACCGGCTCTCCAAAAGAACGGCTCTCACTGAACGGGTCGGCATGGCTCACTGAACGACAGAACCGGCTGTCCAAAAGAACCGGCTCTCAGCCAACTTGCACAGCAGGACGCACTTTTCCAGAAGACCCGGTTCTGACTGAACGGTTCGGCACGGCTTACTGAACGAGAGAACCGGCTCTCCAAAACAACGGCTCTCACTGAACGGGTCGGCACGGCTCACTGAACGAGAGAACCGGCTGTTCAAAAGAACCGGCTTTCAGCCAACTTGCCCAGCAGGACGCACTTTTCCAGGAGACCCGGGTCTGGCTGAACGGTTCGGCACGGCTCACTGAACGAGAGAACCGGCTCTCCAAAAGCACGGGTCGGCACGGCTCACCGAATGAGAGAACCGGCTCTCACTGAACGGGTTGGCACGGCTCACTGAACGAGAGCACCGGCTCTCCAGAAGAACGGCTCTCACTGAACGGGTCGGCACGGCTCACTGAACGAGAGAACCGGCTCTCCAAAAGAACGGATCTCACTGAACGGGTCGGCACGGCTCACTGAACGAGAGAACCGGTTCTCCAAAAGAACGGCTCTCAGCCAACTCGCCCAACAGTACGCACTTTGCCAGAAGACCCGGCTCTGGCTGAACGGTTCAGCACGGCTCACTGAACGAGAGAACCGGCTCTCCAAAAGAACCGGCTCTCAGACAATTCGCCCAGCAGTACGCACTTTGCCAGAAGACCCGGCTCTGGCTGAACGGTTCAGCACGGCTCACTGAACGAGAGAACCGGCTGTTCAAAAGAACCGGCTTTCAGCCAACTTGCCCAGCAGGACGCACTTTTCCAGAAGACCCGGCTCTGGCTGAACGGTTCGGCACGGCTCACTGAACGAGAGAACCGGCTCTCCAAAAGAACGGGTCGGCACGGCTCACCGAATGAGAGAACCGGCTCTCACTGAACGGGTTGGCACGGCTCACTGAACGAGAGCACCGGCTCTCCAGAAGAACGGCTCTCACTGAACGGGTCGGCACGGCTCACTGAACGAGAGAACCGGCTCTCCAAAAGAACGGCTCTCACTGAACGGGTCGACATGGCTCACTGAACGACAGAACCGGCTGTCCAAAAGAACCGGCTCTCAGCCAACTTGCACAGCAGTACGTACTTTTCCAGAAGACCCGGTTCTGACTGAACGGTTTGGCACGGCTTACTGAACGAGAGAACCGGCTCTCCAAAACAACGGCTCTCACTGAACAGGTCGGCACGGCTCACTGAACGAGAGAACCGGCTGTTCAAAAGAACCGGCTTTCAGCCAACTTGCCCAGCAGGACGCACTTTTCCAGAAGACCCGGCTCTGGCTGAACGGTTCGGCACGGCTCACTGAACGAGAGAACCGGCTCTCCAAAAGAAGGGGTCGGCACGGCTCACCGAATGAGAGAACCGGCTCTCCAAAAGAACGGCTCTCACTGAACGGGTTGGCACGGCTCACTGAACGAGAGCACCGGCTCTCCAGAAGAACGGCTCTCACTGAACGGGTCGGCACGGCTCACTGATCGAGAGAACCGGCTCTCCAAAAGAACGGATCTCACTGAACGGGTCGGGACAGCTCACTGAAAGAGAGAACCGGCTCTCCAAAAGAACGGCTCTCAGCCAACTCGCCCAACAGTACGCACTTTGCCAGAAGACCCGGCTCTGGCTGAACGGTTCAGCACGGCTCACTGAAAGAGAGAACCGGCTCTCCAAAAGAACCGGCTCTCAGCCAACCCGCCCAGCATACGCATTTTGCCAGAAGACCCGGCTCCGACTGAACGGTTCAGCACGGCTCACTGAACGAGAGAACCGGCTCTACAAAAGAACGGCTCTCACTGAACGGGACGGCACGGCTCACTGAACGAGAGAACCGGCTGTCCGAAAGAACCGGCTCTCAGCCAACTTGCCCAGCAGTACGCACTTTTCTAGAAGACCCGGCTCTGGCTGAACGGTTCAGCACGGCTCACTGAACGAGAGAACCGGCTCTCAGCCAACTCGCCCAGCAGTACGCACTTTGCCAGAAGACCCGGTTCTGACTGAACGGTTCAGCACTGCTCACTAAACGAGAGAACCGGCTCTCCAAAAGAACCGGCTCTCAGCCAACTTGCCCAGCAGTACGCACTTTTCCAAAAGACCCGGCTCCGGCTGAACGGTTTGGCACGGCTCACTGAACGAGAGAACCGGCTCTCCAAAAGAACGGCTCTCACTGAACGGGTCGGTACGGCTCACTGAACGAGAGAACCGGCTCTCCAAAAGAACGGCTCTCACTGAACGGGTCGGCATGGCTCACTGAACGACAAAACCGGCTGTCCAAAAGAACTGGCTCTCAGCCAACTCTCCCAGTAGTAACCACTTTTCCAGAATACCCGGTTCTGATTGAACGGTTCGGCACGGCTCACTGAACGAGAGAACCGGCTCTCCAAAAGAACGGCTCTCACTGAACGGTTCGGCACAGCTCACTGAACGAGAGAACCAGCTGTCCAAAAAATCCGGCTCTCAGCCAACTCGCCCAGCAGTACGCACTTTGCCAGAACAGCCGGCTCTCGCTAAACGGTTCAGCACGGCTCACTGAACGAGAGAACCGGATCTCCAAAAGAACGGCTCTCACTGAATGGGTCGGCACTGCTCACTGAACGAGAGAACCAGCCCTCCAAAAGAACGGCTCTCACTGACCGTGTCGGCACGGCTTACTGAACGAGAGAACCGGCTGTCCAAAAGAACCGGCTCTCAGCCAACTTGCCCAGCAGTACGCACTTTTCCAGAAGATCCGGCTCTGGCTGAAAGGTTCAGCACGGCTCACTGAACGAGAACCGGCTTTCCAAAAGAACTGACTCTCAGCCAACTCGCCCAGCAGTACGCACTTTGCCAGAAGACCCGGCTCTGGCTAAACGATTCAGCACGGCTCACTGAACGAGAGAACCGGCTCTCCAAAAGTACGGCTCTCACTGAACGGGTCGGCACGACTCACTGAACGAGAGAACCGGCTCTCCAAAAGAACCGGCTCTCAGCCAACTTGCCCGGCAGTACGCACTTTGCCAGAAGACCCGGCTCTGGCTGAACAGGTCGGCACGGCTCACTGAACGAGAGAACCGGCTGTCCAAAAGAACCGGCTCTCAGCCAACTCGCCAAGCAGTACGCACTTTGCCAGAAGACCCGGCTCTGGCTGAACGGTTCAGCACGGCTCACTGAACGAGAGAACCGGCTCTACAAAAGAACGGCTCTCACTGAACGGGACGGCACGGCTCACCGAACGAGAGAACCGGCTGTCCAAAAGAACCGGCTCTCAGCCAACTTGCACAGCAGTACGCACTTTTCCAGAAGACACGGTTCTGACTGAACGGTTCGGCACGGCTTACGGAACGAGAGAACCGGCTCACCAAAACAACGGCTCTCACTGAACGGGTCGGCACGGCTCACTGAACGAGAGAACCGGCTGTCCAAAAGAACCGGCTCTCAGCCAACTTGCCCAGCAGTACGCACTTTTCCAGAAAACCCGGCTCCGGCTGAACGGTTTGGCACGGCTCACTGAACAAGAGAACCGGCTCTCCAAAAGAACGGCTCTCACTGAACTGGTCGGTACGGCTCACTGAACGAGAGAACCGGCTCTCCAAAAGAACGGCTCTCACTGAACGGGTCGGCATGGCTCACTGAACGACAGAACCGGCTGTCCAAAAGAACCGGCTCTCGGCCAACTTGCACAGCAGTACGCACTTTTCCAGAAGACCCGGTTCTGACTGATCGGTTCGGCACGGCTTACTGAAGGAGAGAACCGGCTCTCCAAAACAACGGCTCTCACTGAACGGGTCGGCACGGCTCACTGAACGAGAGAACCGGCTGTTCAAAAGAACCGGCTTTCAGCCAACTTGCCCAGCAGGACGCACTTTTCCAGAAGACCCGGCTCTGGCTGAACGGTTCGGCACGGCTCACTGAACGAGAGAACCGGCTCTCCAAAAAGAACGGGTCGGCACGGCTCACCGAATGAGAGAACCGGCTCTCACTGAACGGGTTGGCACGTCTCACTGAACGAGAGCACCGGCTCTCCAGAAGAACGGCTCTCACTGAACGGGTCGGCACGGCTCACTGAACGAGAGAACCGGCTCTCCAAAAGAACGGATCTCACTGAACGGGTCGGCACGGCTCACTGAACGAGAGAACCGGCTCTCCAAAAGAACGGCTCTCAGCCAACTCGCCCAACAGTACGCACTTTGCCAGAAGACCCGGCTCTGGCAGAACGGTTCAGCTCGGCTCACTGAACGAGAGAACCGGCTCTCCAAAAGAACCGGCTCTCAGACAATTCGCCCAGCAGTACGCACTTTGCCAGAAGACCCGGCTCTGGCTGAACGGTTCAGCACGGCTCACTGAACGAGAGAACCGGCTGTCCAAAAGAACCGGCTCTCAGCCGACTTGTCCAGCAGTACGCACTTTGTAAGAACACCCGGCTCTGGCTGAACGGTTCAGCACGGCTCACTGAACGAGAGAACCGGCTCTCAGCCAACTCGCCCAGCAGTACGCACTTTGCCAGAAGACCCGGTTCTGACTGAACGGTTCAGCACTGCTCACTGATCGAGAGAACCGGCTCTCCAAAAGAACCGGCTCTCAGCCAACTTGCCCGGCAGTACGCACTTTGCCAGAAGACCCGGCTCTGGCTGAACAGGTCGGCACGGCTCACTGAACGAGAGAACCGGCTGTCCAAAAGAACCGGCTCTCAGCCAACTCGCCAAGCAGTACGCACTTTGCCAGAAGACCCGGCTCTGGCTGAACGGTTCAGCACGGCTCACTGAACGAGAGAACCGGCTCTACAAAAGAACGGCTCTCACTGAACGGGACGGCACGGCTCACCGAACGAGAGAACCGGCTGTCCAAAAGAACCGGCTCTCAGCCAACTTGCACAGCAGTACGCACTTTTCCAGAAGACACGGTTCTGACTGAACGGTTCGGCACGGCTTACGGAACAAGAGAACCGGCTCTCCAAAAGAACGGCTCTCACTGAACTGGTCGGTACGGCTCACTGAACGAGAGAACCGGCTCTCCAAAAGAACGGCTCTCACTGAACGGGTCGGCATGGCTCACTGAACGACAGAACCGGCTGTCCAAAAGAACCGGCTCTCGGCCAACTTGCACAGCAGTACGCACTTTTCCAGAAGACCCGGTTCTGACTGATCGGTTCGGCACGGCTTACCGAAGGAGAGAACCGGCTCTCCAAAACAACGGCTCTCACTGAACGGGTCGGCACGGCTCACTGAACGAGAGAACCGGCTGTTCAAAAGAACCGGCTTTCAGCCAACTTGCCCAGCAGGACGCACTTTTCCAGAAGACCCGGCTCTGGCTGAACGGTTCGGCACGGCTCACTGAACGAGAGAACCGGCTCTCCAAAAAGAACAGGTCGGCACGGCTCACCGAATGAGAGAACCGGCTCTCACTGAACGGGTTGGCACGGCTCACTGAACGAGAGCACCGGCTCTCCAGAAGAACGGCTCTCACTGAACGGGTCGGCACGGCTCACTGAACGAGAGAACCGGCTCTCCAAAAGAACGGATCTCACTGAACGGGTCGGCACGGCTCACTGAACGAGAGAACCGGCTCTCCAAAAGAACGGCTCTCAGCCAACTCGCCCAACAGTACGCACTTTGCCAGAAGACCCGGCTCTGGCAGAACGGTTCAGCTCGGCTCACTGAACGAGAGAACCGGCTCTCCAAAAGAACCGGCTCTCAGACAATTCGCCCAGCAGTACGCACTTTGCCAGAAGACCCGGCTCTGGCTGAACGGTTCAGCACGGCTCACTGAACGAGAGAACCGGCTGTCCAAAAGAACCGGCTCTCAGCCAACCCGCCCAGCAGTACGCATTTTGCCAGAAGACCCGGCTCCGACTGAACGGTTCAGCACGGCTCACTGAACGAGAGAACCGGCTCTACAAAAGAACGGCTCTCACTGAACGGGACGGCACGGCTCACTGAACGAGAGAACCGGCTGTCCGAAAGAACCGGCTCTCAGCCAACTTGCCCAGCAGTACGCACTTTTCTAGAAGACCCGGCTCTGGCTGAACGGTTCAGCACGGCTCACTGAACGAGAACCGGCTGTCCAAAAGAACCGGCTCTCAGCCAACTTGTCCAGCAGTACGCACTTTGTAAAAACACCCGGCTCTGGCTGAACGGTTCAGCACGGCTCACTGAACGAGAGAACCGGCTCTCAGCCAACTCGCCCAGCAGTACGCACTTTGCCAGAAGACCCGGTTCTGACTGAACGGTTCAGCACGGCTGACTAAACGAGAGAACCGGCTCTCCAAAAGAACCGGCTCTCAGCCAACTCGCCCAGCAGTACGCAATTTGCCAGAAGACCCGGAGCTGACTAAACGGTTCAGCACGGCTCGCTGAACGAGAGAACCGGCTGTCAAAAGAACCCTATACGTAGTGGCACAGGCAGGAGCTTATTGGTTTACGTTTTATTTTATGGCAGCTCCACCATACTTTTTGTCCAAAAGAACCGGCTTTCAGCCAACTCTCCCAGTAGTAAGCACTTTTCCAGAATACCCGGTTCTGACTGAACGGTTCGGCACGGCTCACTGAACGAGAGAACCGGCTCTCCAAAAGAACGGCTCTCACTGAACGGTTCGGCACAGCTCACTGAACGAGAGAACCAGCTGTCCAAAAGAACCGGCTCTCAGCCAACTTGCACAGCAGTACGCACTTTTCCAGAAGACCCGGTTCTGACTGAACGGTTCGGCACGGCTTACTGAACGAGAGAACCGGCTCTCCAAAACAACGGCTCTCACTGAACGGGTCAGCACGGGTCACTGAACGAGAGAACCGGCTGTCCAAAAGAACCGGCTCTCAGCCAACTTGCCCAGCAGTACGCACTTTTCCAGAAGACCCGGCTCCGGCTGAACGGTTTGGCACGGCTCACTGAACGAGAGAACCGGCTCTCCAAAAGAACGGCTCTCACTGAACGGGTCGGTACGGCTCACTGAACGAGAGAACCGGCTCTCCAAAAGAACGGCTCTCACTGAACGGGTCGGCATGGCTCACTGAACGACAGAACCGGCTGTCCAAAAGAACCGGCTCTCAGCCAACTTGCACAGCAGGACGCACTTTTCCAGAAGACCCGGTTCTGACTGAACGGTTCGGCACGGCTTACTGAACGAGAGAACCGGCTCTCCAAAACAACGGCTCTCACTGAACGGGTCGGCACGGCTCACTGAACGAGAGAACCGGCTGTTCAAAAGAACCGGCTTTCAGCCAACTTGCCCAGCAGGACGCACTTTTCCAGGAGACCCGGGTCTGGCTGAACGGTTCGGCACGGCTCACTGAACGAGAGAACCGGCTCTCCAAAAGCACGGGTCGGCACGGCTCACCGAATGAGAGAACCGGCTCTCACTGAACGGGTTGGCACGGCTCACTGAACGAGAGCACCGGCTCTCCAGAAGAACGGCTCTCACTGAACGGGTCGGCACGGCTCACTGAACGAGAGAACCGGCTCTCCAAAAGAACGGATCTCACTGAACGGGTCGGCACGGCTCACTGAACGAGAGAACCGGTTCTCCAAAAGAACGGCTCTCAGCCAACTCGCCCAACAGTACGCACTTTGCCAGAAGACCCGGCTCTGGCTGAACGGTTCAGCACGGCTCACTGAACGAGAGAACCGGCTCTCCAAAAGAACCGGCTCTCAGACAATTCGCCCAGCAGTACGCACTCTGCCAGAAGACCCGGCTCTGGCTGAACGGTTCAGCACGGCTCACTGAACGAGAGAACCGGCTGTTCAAAAGAACCGGCTTTCAGCCAACTTGCCCAGCAGGACGCACTTTTCCAGAAGACCCGGCTCTGGCTGAACGGTTCGGCACGGCTCACTGAACGAGAGAACCGGCTTTCCAAAAGAACGGGTCGGCACGGCTCACCGAATGAGAGAACCGGCTCTCACTGAACGGGTTGGCACGGCTCACTGAACGAGAGCACCGGCTCTCCAGAAGAACGGCTCTCACTGAACGGGTCGGCACGGCTCACTGAACGAGAGAACCGGCTCTCCAAAAGAACGGCTCTCACTGAACGGGTCGGCATGGCTCACTGAACGACAGAACCGGCTGTCCAAAAGAACCGGCTCTCAGCCAACTTGCACAGCAGTACGTACTTTTCCAGAAGACCCGGTTCTGACTGAACGGTTTGGCACGGCTTACTGAACGAGAGAACCGGCTCTCCAAAAGAAGGGGTCGGCACGGCTCACCGAATGAGAGAACCGGCTCTCCAAAAGAACGGCTCTCACTGAACGGGTTGGCACGGCTCACTGAACGAGAGCACCGGCTCTCCAGAAGAACGGCTCTCACTGAACGGGTCGGCACGGCTCACTGATCGAGAGAACCGGCTCTCCAAAAGAACGGATCTCACTGAACGGGTCGGGACAGCTCACTGAAAGAGAGAACCGGCTCTCCAAAAGAACGGCTCTCAGCCAACTCGCCCAACAGTACGCACTTTGCCAGAAGACCCGGCTCTGGCTGAACGGTTCAGCACGGCTCACTGAAAGAGAGAACCGGCTCTCCAAAAGAACCGGCTCTCAGCCAACCCGCCCAGCAGTACGCATTTTGCCAGAAGACCCGGCTCCGACGGAACGGTTCAGCACGGCTCACTGAACGAGAGAACCGGCTCTACAAAAGAACGGCTCTCACTGAACGGGACGGCACGGCTCACTGAACGAGAGAACCGGCTGTCCGAAAGAACCGGCTCTCAGCCAACTTGCCCAGCAGTACGCACTTTTCTAGAAGACCCGGCTCTGGCTGAACGGTTCAGCACGGCTCACTGAACGAGAACCGGCTGTCCAAAAGAACCGGCTCTCAGCCGACTTGTCCAGCAGTACGCACTTTGTAAGAACACCCGGCTCTGGCTGAACGGTTCAGCACGGCTCACTGAACGAGAGAACCGGCTCTCAGCCAACTCGCCCAGCAGTACGCACTTTGCCAGAAGACCCGGTTCTGACTGAACGGTTCAGCACGGCTCACTAAACGAGAGAACCGGCTCTCCAAAAGAACCGGCTCTCAGCCAACTCGCCCAGCAGTACGCACTTTGCCAGAAGACCCGGCTCTGACTAAACGGTTTAGCACGGCTCGCTGAACGAGAGAACCGGCTGTCAAAAGAACCCTATACGTAGTGGCACATTCAGGAGCTTAATGGTTTACGTTTTATTTTATGGCAGCTCCACCATACTTTTTGTCCAAAAGAACCGGCTTTCAGCCAACTCTCCCAGTAGTAACCACTTTTCCAGAATACCCGGTTCTGATTGAACGGTTCGGCACGGCTCACTGAACGAGAGAACCGGCTCTCCAAAAGAACGGCTCTCACTGAACGGTTCGGCACAGCTCACTGAACGAGAGAACCAGCTGTCCAAAAAATCCGGCTCTCAGCCAACTCGCCCAGCAGTACGCACTTTGCCAGAACAGCCGGCTCTCGCTAAACGGTTCAGCACGGCTCACTGAACGAGAGAACCGGATCTCCAAAAGAACGGCTCTCACTGAATGGGTCGGCACTGCTCACTGAACGAGAGAACCAGCCCTCCAAAAGAACGGCTCTCACTGACCGTGTCGGCACGGCTTACTGAACGAGAGAACCGGCTGTCCAAAAGAACCGGCTCTCAGCCAACTTGCCCAGCAGTACGCACTTTTCCAGAAGATCCGGCTCTGGCTGAAAGGATGAGCACGGCTCACTGAACGAGAACCGGCTTTCCAAAAGAACTGACTCTCAGCCAACTCGCCCAGCAGTACGCACTTTGCCAGAAGACCCGGCTCTGGCTAAACGATTCAGCACGGCTCACTGAACGAGAGAACCGGCTCTCCAAAAGTACGGCTCTCACTGAACGGGTCGGCACGACTCACTGAACGAGAGAACCGGCTCTCCAAAAGAACCGGCTCTCAGCCAACTTGCCCGGCAGTACGCACTTTGCCAGAAGACCCGGCTCTGGCTGAACAGGTCGGCACGGCTCACTGAACGAGAGAACCGGCTGTCCAAAAGAACCGGCTCTCAGCCAACTCGCCAAGCAGTACGCACTTTGCCAGAAGACCCGGCTCTGGCTGAACGGTTCAGCACGGCTCACTGAACGAGAGAACCGGCTCTACAAAAGAACGGCTCTCACTGAACGGGACGGCACGGCTCACCGAACGAGAGAACCGGCTGTCCAAAAGAACCGGCTCTCAGCCAACTTGCACAGCAGTACGCACTTTTCCAGAAGACACGGTTCTGACTGAACGGTTCGGCACGGCTTACGGAACGAGAGAACCGGCTCACCAAAACAACGGCTCTCACTGAACGGGTCGGCACGGCTCACTGAACGAGAGAACCGGCTGTCCAAAAGAACCGGCTCTCAGCCAACTTGCCCAGCAGTACGCACTTTTCCAGAAAACCCGGCTCCGGCTGAACGGTTTGGCACGGCTCACTGAACAAGAGAACCGGCTCTTTAAAACAACGGCTCTCACTGAACGGGTCGGCACGGCTCACTGAACGAGAGAACCGGCTGTTCAAAAGAACCGGCTTTCAGCCAACTTGCCCAGCAGGACGCACTTTTCCAGAAGACCCGGCTCTGGCTGAACGGTTCGGCACGGCTCACTGAACGAGAGAACCGGCTCTCCAAAAAGAACGGCTCTCACTGAACGGGTCGGCATGGCTCACTGAACGACAGAACCGGCTGTCCAAAAGAACCGGCTCTCGGCCAACTTGCACAGCAGTACGCACTTTTCCAGAAGACCCGGTTCTGACTGATCGGTTCGGCACGGCTTACTGAAGGAGAGAACCGGCTCTCCAAAACAACGGCTCTCACTGAACGGGTCGGCACGGCTCACTGAACGAGAGAACCGGCTGTTCAAAAGAACCGGCTTTCAGCCAACTTGCCCAGCAGGACGCACTTTTCCAGAAGACCCGGCTCTGGCTGAACGGTTCGGCACGGCTCACTGAACGAGAGAACCGGCTCTCCAAAAAGAACGGGTCGGCACGGCTCACCGAATGAGAGAACCGGCTCTCACTGAACGGGTTGGCACGGCTCACTGAACGAGAGCACCGGCTCTCCAGAAGAACGGCTCTCACTGAACGGGTCGGCACGGCTCACTGAACGAGAGAACCGGCTCTCCAAAAGAACGGATCTCACTGAACGGGTCGGCACGGCTCACTGAACGAGAGAACCGGCTCTCCAAAAGAACGGCTCTCAGCCAACTCGCCCAACAGTACGCACTTTGCCAGAAGACCCGGCTCTGGCAGAACGGTTCAGCTCGGCTCACTGAACGAGAGAACCGGCTCTCCAAAAGGACCGGCTCTCAGACAATTCGCCCAGCAGTACGCACTTTGCCAGAAGACCCGGCTCTGGCTGAACGGTTCAGCACGGCTCACTGAACGAGAGAACCGGCTGTCCAAAAGAACCGGCTCTCAGCCAACCCGCCCAGCAGTACGCATTTTGCCAGAAGACCCGGCTCCGACTGAACGGTTCAGCATGGCTCACTGAACGAGAGAACCGGCTCTACAAAAGAACGGCTCTCACTGAACGGGACGGCACGGCTCACTGAACGAGAGAACCGGCTGTCCGAAAGAACCGGCTCTCAGCCAACTTGCCCAGCAGTACGCACTTTTCTAGAAGACCCGGCTCTGGCTGAACGGTTCAGCACGGCTCACTGAACGAGAACCGGCTGTCCAAAAGAACCGGCTCTCAGCCGACTTGTCCAGCAGTACGCACTTTGTAAGAACACCCGGCTCTGGCTGAACGGTTCAGCACGGCTCACTGAACGAGAGAACCGGCTCTCAGCCAACTCGCCCAGCAGTACGCACTTTGCCAGAAGACCCGGTTCTGACTGAACGGTTCAGCACGGCTCACTAAACGAGAGAACCGGCTCTCCAAAAGAACCGGCTCTCAGCCAACTCGCCCAGCAGTACACACTTTGCCAGAAGACCCGGCTCTGACTAAACGGTTTAGCACGGCTCGCTGAACGAGAGAACCGGCTGTCAAAAGAACCCTATACGTAGTGGCACAGGCAGGAGCTTAATGGTTTACGTTTTATTTTATGGCAGCTCCACCATACTTTTTGTCCAAAAGAACCGGCTTTCAGCCAACTCTCCCAGTAGTAACCACTTTTCCAGAATACCCGGTTCTGATTGAACGGTTCGGCACGGCTCACTGAACGAGAGAACCGGCTCTCCAAAAGAACGGCTCTCACTGAACGGTTCGGCACAGCTCACTGAACGAGAGAACCAGCTGTCCAAAAAATCCGGCTCTCAGCCAACTCGCCCAGCAGTACGCACTTTGCCAGAACAGCCGGCTCTCGCTAAACGGTTCAGCACGGCTCACTGAACGAGAGAACCGGATCTCCAAAAGAACGGCTCTCACTGAATGGGTCGGCACTGCTCACTGAACGAGAGAACCAGCCCTCCAAAAGAACGGCTCTCACTGACCGTGTCGGCACGGCTTACTGAACGAGAGAACCGGCTGTCCAAAAGAACCGGCTCTCAGCCAACTTGCCCAGCAGTACGCACTTTTCCAGAAGATCCGGCTCTGGCTGAAAGGTTGAGCACGGCTCACTGAACGAGAACCGGCTTTCCAAAAGAACTGACTCTCAGCCAACTCGCCCAGCAGTACGCACTTTGCCAGAAGACCCGGCTCTGGCTAAACGATTCAGCACGGCTCACTGAACGAGAGAACCGGCTCTCCAAAAGTACGGCTCTCACTGAACGGGTCGGCACGACTCACTGAACGAGAGAACCGGCTCTCCAAAAGAACCGGCTCTCAGCCAACTTGCCCGGCAGTACGCACTTTGCCAGAAGACCCGGCTCTGGCTGAACAGGTCGGCACGGCTCACTGAACGAGAGAACCGGCTGTCCAAAAGAACCGGCTCTCAGCCAACTCGCCAAGCAGTACGCACTTTGCCAGAAGACCCGGCTCTGGCTGAACGGTTCAGCACGGCTCACTGAACGAGAGAACCGGCTCTACAAAAGAACGGCTCTCACTGAACGGGACGGCACGGCTCACCGAACGAGAGAACCGGCTGTCCAAAAGAACCGGCTCTCAGCCAACTTGCACAGCAGTACGCACTTTTCCAGAAGACACGGTTCTGACTGAACGGTTCGGCACGGCTTACGGAACGAGAGAACCGGCTCTCCAAAACAACGGCTCTCACTGAACGGGTCGGCACGGCTCACTGAACGAGAGAACCGGCTGTCCAAAAGAACCGGCTCTCAGCCAACTTGCCCAGCAGTACGCACTTTTCCAGAAAACCCGGCTCCGGCTGAACGGTTTGGCACGGCTCACTGAACAAGAGAACCGGCTCTCCAAAAGAACGGCTCTCACTGAACTGGTCGGTACGGCTCACTGAACGAGAGAACCGGCTCTCCAAAAGAACGGCTCTCACTGAACGGGTCGGCATGGCTCACTGAACGACAGAACCGGCTGTCCAAAAGAACCGGCTCTCGGCCAACTTGCACAGCAGTACGCACTTTTCCAGAAGACCCGGTTCTGACTGATCGGTTCGGCACGGCTTACTGAAGGAGAGAACCGGCTCTCCGAAACAACGGCTCTCACTGAACGGGTCGGCACGGCTCACTGAACGAGAGAACCGGCTGTTCAAAAGAACCGGCTTTCAGCCAACTTGCCCAGCAGGACGCACTTTTCCAGAAGACCCGGCTCTGGCTGAACGGTTCGGCACGGCTCACTGAACGAGAGAACCGGCTCTCCAAAAAGAACGGGTCGGCACGGCTCACCGAATGAGAGAACCGGCTCTCACTGAACGGGTTGGCACGGCTCACTGAACGAGAGCACCGGCTCTCCAGAAGAACGGCTCTCACTGAACGGGTCGGCACGGCTCACTGAACGAGAGAAGCGGCTCTCCAAAAGAACGGATCTCACTGAACGGGTCGGCACGGCTCACTGAACGAGAGAACCGGCTCTCCAAAAGAACGGCTCTCAGCCAACTCGCCCAACAGTACGCACTTTGCCAGAAGACCCGGCTCTGGCAGAACGGTTCAGCTCGGCTCACTGAACGAGATAACCGGCTCTCCAAAAGAACCGGCTCTCAGACAATTCGCCCAGCAGTACGCACTTTGCCAGAAGACCCGGCTCTGGCTGAACGGTTCAGCACGGCTCACTGAACGAGAGAACCGGCTGTCCAAAAGAACCGGCTCTCAGCCAACCCGCCCAGCAGTACGCATTTTGCCAGAAGACCCGGCTCCGACTGAACGGTTCAGCATGGCTCACTGAACGAGAGAACCGGCTCTACAAAAGAACGGCTCTCACTGAACGGGACGGCACGGCTCACTGAACGAGAGAACCGGCTGTCCGAAAGAACCGGCTCTCAGCCAACTTGCCCAGCAGTACGCACTTTTCTAGTAGACCCGGCTCTGGTGGAACGGTTCAGCACGGCTCACTGAACGAGAACCGGCTGTCCAAAAGAACCGGCTCTCAGCCAACTTGTCCAGCAGTACGCACTTTGTAAGAACACCCGGCTCTGGCTGAACGATTCAGCACGGCTCACTGAACGAGAGAACCGGCTCTCAGCCAACTCGCCCAGCAGTACGCACTTTGCCAGAAGACCCGGTTCTGACTGAACGGTTCAGCACGGCTCACTAAACGAGAGAACCGGCTCTCCAAAAGAACCGGCTCTCAGCCAACTCGCCCAGCAGTACGCACTTTGCCAGAAGACCCGGCTCTGACTAAACGGTTTAGCACGGCTCGCTGAACGAGAGAACCGGCTGTCAAAAGAACCCTATACGTAGTGGCACAGGCAGGAGCTTAATGGTTTACGTTTTATTTTATGGCAGCTCCACCATACTTTTTGTCCAAAAGAACCGGCTTTCAGCCAACTCTCCCAGTAGTAACCACTTTTCCAGAATACCCGGTCATGATTGAACGGTTCGGCACGGCTCACTGAACGAGAGAACCGGCTCTCCAAAAGAACGGCTCTCACTGAACGGTTCGGCACAGCTCACTGAACGAGAGAACCAGCTGTCCAAAAAATCCGGCTCTCAGCCAACTCGCCCAGCAGTACGCACTTTGCCAGAACAGCCGGCTCTCGCTAAACGGTTCAGCACGGCTCACTGAACGAGAGAACCGGATCTCCAAAAGAACGGCTCTCACTGAATGGGTCGGCACTGCTCACTGAACGAGAGAACCAGCCCTCCAAAAGAACGGCTCTCACTGACCATGTCGGCACGGCTTACTGAACGAGAGAACCGGCTGTCCAAAAGAACCGGCTCTCAGCCAACTTGCCCAGCAGTACGCACTTTTCCAGAAGATCCGGCTCTGGCTGAAAGGTTGAGCACGGCTCACTGAACGAGAACCGGCTTTCCAAAAGAACTGACTCTCAGCCAACTCGCCCAGCAGTACGCACTTTGCCAGAAGACCCGGCTCTGGCTAAACGATTCAGCACGGCTCACTGAACGAGAGAACCGGCTCTCCAAAAGTACGGCTCTCACTGAACGGGTCGGCACGACTCACTGAACGAGAGAACCGGCTCTCCAAAAGAACCGGCTCTCAGCCAACTTTCCCGGCAGTACGCACTTTGCCAGAAGACCCGGCTCTCGCTGAACAGGTCGGCACGGCTCACTGAACGAGAGAACCGGCTGTCCAAAAGAACCGGCTCTCAGCCAACTCGCCAAGCAGTACGCACTTTGCCAGAAGACCCGGCTCTGGCTGAACGGTTCAGCACGGCTCACTGAACGAGAGAACCGGCTCTACAAAAGAACGGCTCTCACTGAACGGGACGGCACGGCTCACCGAACGAGAGAACCGGCTGTCCAAAAGAACCGGCTCTCAGCCAACTTGCACAGCAGTACGCACTTTTCCAGAAGACACGGTTCTGACTGAACGGTTCGGCACGGCTTACGGAACGAGAGAACCGGCTCTCCAAAACAACGGCTCTCACTGAACGGGTCGGCACGGCTCACTGAACGAGAGAACCGGCTGTCCAAACGAACCGGCTCTCAGCCAACTTGCCCAGCAGTACGCACTTTTCCAGAAAACCCGGCTCCGGCTGAACGGTTTGGCACGGCTCACTGAACAAGAGAACCGGCTCTCCAAAAGAACGGCTCTCACTGAACTGGTCGGTACGGCTCACTGAACGAGAGAACCGGCTCTCCAAAAGAACGGCTCTCACTGAACGGGTCGGCATGGCTCACTGAACGACAGAACCGGCTGTCCAAAAGAACCGGCTCTCGGCCAACTTGCACAGCAGTACGCACTTTTCCAGAAGACCCGGTTCTGACTGATCGGTTCGGCACGGCTTACTGAAGGAGAGAACCGGCTCTCCAAAACAACGGCTCTCACTGAACGGGTCGGCACGGCTCACTGAACGAGAGAACCGGCTGTTCAAAAGAACCGGCTTTCAGCCAACTTGCCCAGCAGGACGCACTTTTCCAGAAGACCCGGCTCTGGCTGAACGGTTCGGCACGGCTCACTGAACGAGAGAACCGGCTCTCCAAAAAGAACGGGTCGGCACGGCTCACCGAATGAGAGAACCGGCTCTCACTGAACGGGTTGGCACGGCTCACTGAACGAGAGCACCGGCTCTCCAGAAGAACGGCTCTCACTGAACGGGTCGGCACGGCTCACTGAACGAGAGAACCGGCTCTCCAAAAGAACGGATCTCACTGAACGGGTCGGCACGGCTCACTGAACGAGAGAACCGGCTCTCCAAAAGAACGGCTCTCAGCCAACTCGCCCAACAGTACGCACTTTGCCAGAAGACCCGGCTCTGGCAGAACGGTTCAGCTCGGCTCACTGAACGAGAGAACCGGCTCTCCAAAAGAACCGGCTCTCAGACAATTCGCCCAGCAGTACGCACTTTGCCAGAAGACCCGGCTCTGGCTGAACGGTTCAGCACGGCTCACTGAACGAGAGAACCGGCTGTCCAAAAGAACCGGCTCTCAGCCAACCCGCCCAGCAGTACGCATTTTGCCAGAAGACCCGGCTCCGACTGAACGGTTCAGCATGGCTCACTGAACGAGAGAACCGGCTCTACAAAAGAACGGCTCTCACTGAACGGGACGGCACGGCTCACTGAACGAGAGAACCGGCTGTCCGAAAGAACCGGCTCTCAGCCAACTTGCCCAGCAGTACGCACTTTTCTAGTACACCCGGCTCTGGTGGAACGGTTCAGCACGGCTCACTGAACGAGAACCGGCTGTCCAAAAGAACCGGCTCTCAGCCAACTTGTCCAGCAGTACGCACTTTGTAAGAACACCCGGCTCTGGCTGAACGGTTCAGCACGGCTCACTGAACGAGAGAACCGGCTCTCAGCCAACTCGCCCAGCAGTACGCACTTTGCCAGAAGACCCGGTTCTGACTGAACGGTTCAGCACGGCTCACTAAACGAGAGAACCGGCTCTCCAAAAGAACCGGCTCTCAGCCAACTCGCCCAGCAGTACGCACTTTGCCAGAAGACCCGGCTCTGACTAAACGGTTCAGCACGGCTCGCTGAACGAGAGAACCGGCTGTCAAAAGAACCCTATACGTAGTGGCACAGGCAGGAGCTTATTGGTTTACGTTTTATTTTATGGCAGCTCCACCATACTTTTTGTCCAAAAGAACCGGCTTTCAGCCAACTCTCCCATTAGTAAGCACTTTTCCAGAATACCCGGTTCTGAATGAACGGTTCGGCACGGCTCACTGAACGAGAGAACCAGCTCTCCAAAAGAACGGCTCTCACTGAATGGGTCGGCACTGCTCACTGAACGAGAGAACCAGCTGTCCAAAAAATCCGGCTCTCAGCCAACTCGCCCAGCAGTACGCACTTTGCCAGAAGACCCGGCTCTGGCTAAACGGTTCAGCACGGCTCACTGAACGAGAGAACCGGATCTCCAAAAGAACGGATCTCACTGAATGGGTCGGCACTGCTCACTGAACGAGAGAACCAGCACTCCAAAAGAACGGCTCTCACTGACCGTGTCGGCACGGCTTACTGAACGAGAGAACCGGCTGTCCAAAAGAACCGGCTCTCAGCCAACTTGCCCAGCAGTACGCACTTTTCCAGAAGATCCGGCTCTGGCTGAAAGGTTCAGCACGGCTCACTGAACGAGAACCGGCTTTCCAAAGGAACTGACTCTCAGCCAACTCGCCCTGCAGTACGCACTTTGCCAGAAGACCCGGCTCTGGCTAAACGATTCAGCACGGCTCACTGAACGAGAGAACCGGCTCTCCAAAAGAACCGGCTCTCAGCCAACTTGCCCGGCAGTACGCACGTTGCCAGAAGACCCGGCTCTGGCTGAACAGGTCGGCACGGCTCACTGAACGAGAGAACCGGCTGTCCAAAAGAACCGGCTCTCAGCCAACTCGCCAAGCAGTACGCACTTTGCCAGAAGACCCGGCTCTGGCTGAACGGTTCAGCACGGCTCACTGAACGAGAGAACCGGCTCTACAAAAGAACGGCTCTCACTGAACGGGACGGCACGGCTCACTGAACGAGAGAACCGGCTGTCCAAAAGAACCGGCTCTCAGCCAACTTGCACAGCAGTACGCACTTTTCCAGAAGACCCGGTTCTGACTGAACGGTTCGGCACGGCTTACTGAACGAGAGAACCGGCTCTCCAAAACAACGGCTCTCACTGAACGGGTCGGCACGGCTCACTGAACGAGAGAACCGGCTGTCCAAAAGAACCGGCTCTCAGCCAACTTGTCCAGCAGTACGCACTTTTCCAGAAGACCCGGCTCCGGCTGAACGCTTTGGCACGGCTCACTGAACGAGAGAACCGGCTCTCCAAAAGAACGGCTCTCACTGAACGGGTCGGTACGGCTCACTGAACGAGAGAACCGGCTCTCCAAAAGAACGGCTCTCACAGAACGGGTCGGCATGGCTCACTGAACGACAGAACCGGCTGTCCAAAAGAACCGGCTCTCAGCCAACTTGCACAGCAGTACGCACTTTTCCAGAAGACCCGGTTCGGACTGAACGGTTCGGCAAGGCTTACTGAACGAGAGAACCGGCTCTCCAAAACAACGGCTCTCACTGAACGGGTCGGCACGGCTCACTGAACGAGAGAACCGGCTGTTCAAAAGAACCGGCTTTCAGCCAACTTGCCCAGCAGGACGCACTTTTCCAGAAGACCCGGCTCTGGCTGAACGGTTCGGCACGGCTCACTGAACGAGAGAAACGGCTCTCCAAAAGAACGGGTTGGCACGGCTCACCGAATGAGAGAACCGGCTCTCCAAAAGAACGGCTCTCACTGAACGGGTTGGCACGGCTCACTGAACGAGAGCACCGGCTCTCCAGAAGAACGGCTCTCACTGAACGGGTCGGCACGTCTCACTGAACGAGAGAACCGGCTCTCCAAAAGAACGGATCTCACTGAACGGGTCGGCACGGCTCACTGAACGAGAGAACCGGCTCTCCAAAAGAACGGCTCTCAGCCAACTCGCCCAACAGTACGCACTTTGCCAGAAGACCCGGCTCTGGCTGAACGGTTCAGCACGGCTCACTGAACGAGAGAACCGGCTCTCCAAAAGAACCGGCTCTCAGACAATTCGCCCAGCAGTACGCACTTTGCCAGAAGACCCGGCTCTGGCTGAACGGTTCAGCACGGCTCACTGAACGAGAGAACCGGCTGTCCAAAAAAACCGGCTCTCAGCCAACCCGCCCAGCAGTACGCATTTTGCCAGAAGACCCGGCTCCGACTGAACGGTTCAGCACGGCTCACTGAACGAGTGAACCGGCTCTACAAAAGAACGGCTCTCACTGAACGGGACGGCACGGCTCACTGAACGAGAGAACCGGCTGTCCGAAAGAACCGGCTCTCAGCCAACTTGCCCAGCAGTACGCACTTTTCAAGAAGACCCGGCTCTGGCTGACCGGTTCAGCACGGCTCACGAAAAGAGAGAACCGGCTGTCCAAAAGAACCGGCTCTCAGCCAACTTGCCCAGCAGTACGCACTTTGCCAGAAGACCCGGCTCTGGCTGAACGGTACAACACGGCTCACTAAACGAGAGAACCGGTTCTCCAAAAGAACCGGCTCTCAGCCAACTCGCCCAGCAGTACGCACTTTGCCAGAAGACCCGGCTCCACTCAACGGTTCAGCACGGCTCGCTGAACGTGAGAACCGGCATTCCAAAAGAACCGGCTCTCACTGAACGGGTCGGCACGGCTCACTGAACGAGAGAACCGGCTCTCCAAAAGAACGGCTCTCACTGAACGGGTCGGCACGGCTCACTGAACGAGATAACTGGCTCTCCAAAAGAACCGGCTCTCAGCAAACTCGCCCAGCAGTACGCACTCTTCCAGAAGACCCGGTTCTGACTGAACGGTTTAGTACGGCGCACTGAACGAGAGAACCGGCTCTCCAAAAAACCGGCTCTCAGCCAACTCGCCCAGCAGTACGCACTTTGCCGGAAGACCCGGTTCTGACTGAATGTTTCGGCACGGCTCACTGAACGAGAGAACCGGCTCTCCAAAAGAACGGCTCTCACTGAACGGGTCGGCACGGCTCACTGAACGAGAGAACCAGCTGTCCAAAAGAACCGGCTCTCAGCCAACTTGCCCAGCGGTACGCACTTCTCCAGAAGACCCGGCTCCGGCTGAACGGTTCGGCAAGGCGCACTGAACGAGAGAACCGGCTCTCCAAAAGAACGGCTCTCACTGAACGGTTCGGCACGGCTCACTGAACGAGAGAACCGGCTCCAAAAGAACGGCTCTCACTGAACGGGTCGGCACGGCTCACTGAACGAGAGAACCGGCTGTCCAAAAGAACCGGCTCTCAGCCAACTTGCCCAGCAGTACGCACTTTGCCAGAAGACCCGGCTCTGGCTAAACGGTTCAGCACGGCTCACTGAACGAGAGACCCGGATCTCCAAAAGAACGGCTCTCTCTGAATGGGTCGGCACTGCTAACTGAACGAGAGAACCAGCACTCCAAAAGAACGGCTCTCACTGACCGGGTCGGCACGGCTTACTGAACGAGAGAACCGGCTGTCCAAAAGAACCGGCTCTCAGCCAACTTGCCCAGCAGTACGCACTTTTCCAGAAGATCCGGCTCTGGCTGAAAGGTTCAGCACGGCTCACTGAACGAGAACCGGCTTTCCAAAAGAACTTACTCTCAGCCAACTCGCCCAGCAGTACGCACTTTGCCAGAAGACCCGGCTCTGGATAAACGATTCAGCACGGCTCACTGAACGAGAGAACCGGCTCTCCAAAAGAACGGCTCTCACTGAACGGGTCGGCACGACTCACTGAACGAGAGCACCGGCTCTCCAAAAGAACGGCTCTCACTGAACGGGTCGGCACGGCTCACTGAACGAGAGAACCGGCTGTCCAAAAGAACGGATCTCACTGAACGGGTCGGCACGGCTCACTGAACGAGAGAACGGGCTCTCCAAAAGAACGGCTCTCAGCCAACTCGCCCAGCAGTACGCACTTTGCCAGAAGACCCGGCTCTGGCTGAACGGTTCAGCACGGCTCACTGAACGAGAGAACCGGCTCTCCAAAAGAACCGGCTCTCAGACAATTCGCCCAGCAGTACGCACTTTGCCAGAAGACCCGGCTCTGGCTGAACGGTTCAGCATGGCTCACTGAACGAGAGAACCGGCTGTCCAAAAGAACCGGCTCTCAGCCAACCCGCCCAGCAGTACGCATTTTGCCAGAAGACCCGGCTCCGACTGAACGGTTCAGCACGGCTCACTGAACGAGAGAACCGGCTCTACAAAAGAACGGCTCTCACTGAACGGGTCGGCACGGCTCACTGAACGAGAGAACCGGCTGTCCAAAAGAACCGGCTCTCAGCCAACTTGCCCAGCAGTACGCACTTTGCCAGAAGACCCGGCTCTGGCTAAACGGTTCAGCACGGCTCACTGAACGAGAGAACCGGATCTCCAAAAGAACGGCTCTCTCTGAATGGGTCGGCACTGCTAACTGAACGAGAGAACCAGCACTCCAAATGAACGGCTCTCACTGACCGGGTCGGCATGGCTTACTGAACGAGAGAACCGGCTGTCCAAAAGAACCGGCTCTCAGCCAACTTGCACAGCAGGACGCACTTTTCCAGAAGACCCGGTTCTGACTGAACGGTTCGGCACGGCTTACTGAACGAGAGAACCGGCTCTCCAAAACAACGGCTCTCACTGAACGGGTCGGCACGGCTCACTGAACGAGAGAACCGGATCTCCAAAAGAACGGCTCTCTCTGAATGGGTCGGCACTGCTAACTGAACGAGAGAACCAGCACTCCAAAAGAACGGCTCTCACTGACCGGGTCGGCACGGCTTACTGAACGAGAGAACCGGCTGTCCAAAAGAACCGGCTCTCAGCCAACTTGCCCAGCAGTACGCACTTTTCCAGAAGATCCGGCTCTGGCTGAAAGGTTCAGCACGGCTCACTGAACGAGAACCGGCTTTCCAAAAGAACTTACTCTCAGCCAACTCGCCCAGCAGTACGCACTTTGCCAGAAGACCCGGCTCTGGATAAACGATTCAGCACGGCTCACTGAACGAGAGAACCGGCTCTCCAAAAGAACGGCTCTCACTGAACGGGTCGGCACGACTCACTGAACGAGAGAACCGGCTCTCCAAAAGAACCGGCTCTCAGCCAACTCGCCCGGCAGTACGCACTTTGCCAGAAGACCCGGCTCTGGCTGAACAGGTCGGCACGGCTCACTGAACGAGAGAACCGGCTGTCCAAAAGAACCGGCTCTCAGCCAACTCGCCAAGCAGTACGCACTTTGCCAGAAGACCCGGCTCTGGCTGAACGGGTCGGCATGGCTCACTGAACGAGAGAACCGGCTGTCCAAAAGAACCGGCTCTCAGCCAACTTGCACAGCAGTACGCACTTTTCCAGAAGACCCGGTTCTGACTGAACGGTTCGGCACGGCTTACTGAACGAGAGAACCGGCTCTCCAAAACAACGGCTTTCACTGAACGGGTCAGCTCGGCTGACTGAACGAGAGAACCGGCTGTCCAAAAGAACCGCCTCTCACTGAACGGGTCGGCATGGCTCACTGAACGAGAGAACCGGCTGTCCAAAAGAACCGGCTCTCAGCCAACTTGCACAGCAGTACGCACTTTTCCAAAAGTCCCGGCTCTGGCTGAACGGTTCGGCACGGCTCACTGAACGAGAGAACCGGCTCTCCAAAAGAACGGGTCGGCACGGCTCACCGAATGAGAGAACCGGCTATCGAAAAGAACGGCTCTCACTGAACGGGTCGGCACGGCTCACTGAACGAGAGCACCGGCTCTCCAAAAGAACGGCTCTCACTGAACGGGTCGGCACGGCTCACTGAACGAGAGAACCGGCTGTCCAAAAGAACGGATCTCACTGAACGGGTCGGCACGGCTCACTGAACGAGAGAACGGGCTCTCCAAAAGAACGGCTCTCAGCCAACTCGCCCAGCAGTACGCACTTTGCCAGAAGACCCGGCTCTGGCTGAACGGTTCAGCACGGCTCACTGAACGAGAGAACCGGCTCTCCAAAAGAACCGGCTCTCAGACAATTCGCCCAGCAGTACGCACTTTGCCAGAAGACCCGGCTCTGGCTGAACGGTTCAGCATGGCTCACTGAACGAGAGAACCGGCTGTCCAAAAGAACCGGCTCTCAGCCAACCCGCCCAGCAGTACGCATTTTGCCAGAAGACCCGGCTCCGACTGAACGGTTCAGCACGGCTCACTGAACGAGAGAACCGGCTCTACAAAAGAACGGCTCTCACTGAACGGGTCGGCACGGCTCACTGAACGAGAGAACCGGCTGTCCAAAAGAACCGGCTCTCAGCCAACTTGCCCAGCAGTACGCACTTTGCCAGAAGACCCGGCTCTGGCTAAACGGTTCAGCACGGCTCACTGAACGAGAGAACCGGATCTCCAAAAGAACGGCTCTCTCTGAATGGGTCGGCACTGCTAACTGAACGAGAGAACCAGCACTCCAAAAGAACGGCTCTCACTGACCGGGTCGGCACGGCTTACTGAACGAGAGAACCGGCTGTCCAAAAGAACCGGCTCTCAGCCAACTTGCCCAGCAGTACGCACTTTTCCAGAAGATCCGGCTCTGGCTGAAAGGTTCAGCACGGCTCACTGAACGAGAACCGGCTTTCCAAAAGAACTTACTCTCAGCCAACTCGCCCAGCAGTACGCACTTTGCCAGAAGACCCGGCTCTGGATAAACGATTCAGCACGGCTCACTGAACGAGAGAACCGGCTCTCCAAAAGAACGGCTCTCACTGAACGGGTCGGCACGACTCACTGAACGAGAGAACCGGCTCTCCAAAAGAACCGGCTCTCAGCCAACTCGCCCGGCAGTACGCACTTTGCCAGAAGACCCGGCTCTGGCTGAACAGGTCGGCACGGCTCACTGAACGAGAGAACCGGCTGTCCAAAAGAACCGGCTCTCAGCCAACTCGCCAAGCAGTACGCACTTTGCCAGAAGACCCGGCTCTGGCTGAACGGGTCGGCATGGCTCACTGAACGAGAGAACCGGCTGTCCAAAAGAACCGGCTCTCAGCCAACTTGCACAGCAGTACGCACTTTTCCAGAAGACCCGGTTCTGACTGAACGGTTCGGCACGGCTTACTGAACGAGAGAACCGGCTCTCCAAAACAACGGCTTTCACTGAACGGGTCAGCACGGCTCACTGAACGAGAGAACCGGCTGTCCAAAAGAACCGCCTCTCACTGAACGGGTCGGCATGGCTCACTGAACGAGAGAAACGGCTGTCCAAAAGAACCGGCTCTCAGCCAACTTGCACAGCAGTACGCACTTTTCCAAAAGACCCGGCTCTGGCTGATCGGTTCGGCACGGCTCACTGAACGAGAGAACCGGCTCTCCAAAAGAACGGGTCGGCACGGCTCACCGAATGAGAGAACCGGCTATCGAAAAGAACGGCTCTCACTGAACGGGTCGGCACGGCTCACTGAACGAGAGCACCGGCTCTCCAAAAGAACGGCTCTCACTGAACGGTTCGGCACGGCTCACTGAACGAGAGAACCGGCTGTCCAAAAGAACGGATCTCACTGAACGGGTCGGCACGGCTCACTGAACGAGAGAACGGGCTCTCCAAAAGAACTGCTCTCAGCCAACTCGCCCAGCAGTACGCACTTTGCCAGAAGACCCGGCTCTGGCTGAACGGTTCAGCACGGCTCACTGAACGAGAGAACCGGCTCTCCAAAAGAACCGGCTCTCAGACAATTCGCCCAGCAGTACGCACTTTGCCAGAAGACCCGGCTCTGGCTGAACGGTTCAGCATGGCTCACTGAACGAGAGAACCGGCTGTCCAAAAGAACCGGCTCTCAGCCAACCCGCCCAGCAGTACGCATTTTGCCAGAAGACCCGGCTCCGACTGAACGGTTCAGCACGGCTCACTGAACGAGAGAACCGGCTCTACAAAAGAACGGCTCTCACTGAACGGGACGGCACGGCTCACTGAACGAGAGAACCGGCTGTCCGAAAGAACCGGCTCTCAGCCAACTTGCCCAGCAGTACGCACTTTTCAAGAAGACCCGGCTCTGGCTGACCGGTTCAGCACGGCTGACTAAAAGAGAGAACCGGCTGTCCAAAAGAACCGGCTCTCAGCCAACCCGCCCAGCAGTACGCATTTTGCCAGAAGACCCGGCTCCGACTGAACGGTTCAGCACGGCTCACTGAACGAGAGAACCGGCTCTACAAAAGAACGGCTCTCACTGAACGGGACGGCACGGCTCACTGAACGAGAGAACCGGCTGTCCGAAAGAACCGGCTCTCAGCCAACTTGCCCAGCAGTACGCACTTTGCCAGAAGACCCGGCTCTGGCTGAACGGTTCAGCACTGCTCACTGAACGAGAACCGGCTCTCAGCCATCTTCCCCAGCAGTACGCACTTTGCCAGAAGACCCGGTTCTGACTGAACGGTACAACACGGCTCACTAAACGAGAGAACCGGTTCTCCAAAAGAACCGGCTCTCAGCCAACTCGCCCAGCAGTAAGCACTTTGCCAGAAGACCCGGCTCCACTCAACGGTTCAGCACGGCTCGCTGAACGTGAGAACCGGCATTCCAAAGGAACCGGCTCTCACTGAACGGGTCGGCACGGCTCACTGAACGAGAGAACCGGCTCTCCAAAAAAACGGCTCTCACTGAACGGGTCGGCACGGCTCACTGAACGAGATAACTGGCTCTCCAAAATAACCGGCTCTCAGCAAACTCGCCCAGCAGTACGCACTTTTCCAGAAGACCCGGTTCTGACTGAACGGTTCAGTACGGCGCACTGAACGAGAGAACCGGCTCTCCAAAAAACCGGCTCTCAGCCAACTCGCCCAGCAGTACGCACTTTGCCGGAAGACCTGGTTCTGACTGAATGTTTCGGCACGGCTCACTGAACGAGAGAACCGGCTCTCCAAAAGAACGGCTCTCACTGAACGGATCGGCACGGCTCACTGAACGAGAGAACCAGCTGTCCAAAAGAACCGGCTCTCAGCCAACTTGCCCAGCGGTACGCACTTCTCCTGAAGACCCGGCTCTGGCTGAACGGTTCGGCAAGGCGCACTGAACGAGAGAACCGGCTCTCCGAAAGAACGGCTCTCAATGAACGGTTCGGCACAGCTCACTGAACGAGAGAACCGGCTCCAAAAGAATCGGCTCTCAGCCAACTTGCCCAGCAGTACGCACTTTTCCAGAAGATCCGGCTCTGGCTGAAAGGTTCAGCACGGCTCACTGAACGAGAACCGGCTTTCCAAAAGAACTTACTCTCAGCCAACTCGCCCAGCAGTACGCACTTTGCCAGAAGACCCGGCTCTGGATAAACGATTCAGCACGGCTCACTGATCGAGAGAACCGGCTCTCCAAAAGAACGGCTCTCACTGAACGGGTCGGCACGACTCACTGAACGAGAGAACCGGCTCTCCAAAAGAACCGGCTCTCAGCCAACTCGCCCGGCAGTACGCACTTTGCCAGAAGACCCGGCTCTGGCTGAACAGGTCGGCACGGCTCACTGAACGAGAGAACCGGCTGTCCAAAAGAACCGGCTCTCAGCCAACTCGCCAAGCAGTACGCACTTTGCCAGAAGACCCGGCTCTGGCTGAACGGGTCGGCATGGCTCACTGAACGAGAGAACCGGCTGTCTAAAAGAACCGGCTCTCAGCCAACCTGCACAGCAGTACGCACTTTTCCAGAAGACCCGGTTCTGACTGAACGGTTCGGCACGGCTTACTGAACGAGAGAACCGGCTCTCCAAAACAACGGCTTTCACTGAACGGGTCAGCACGGCTCACTGAACGAGAGAACCGGCTGTCCAAAAGAACCGCCTCTCACTGAACGGGTCGGCATGGCTCACTGAATGAGAGAACCGGCTGTCCAAAAGAACCGGCTCTCAGCCAACTTGCACAGCAGTACGCACTTTTCCAGAAGACCCGGTTCTGACTGAACGGTTCGACACGGCTTACTGAACAAGAGAACCGGCTCTCCAAAACAACGGCTCTCACTGAACGGGTCGGCACGGCTCACTGAACGAGAGAACCGGCTGTCCAAAAGAACCGGCTCTCAGCCAACTTGCCCAGCAGTACGCACTTTTCCAGAAGACCCGGCTCCGGCTGAACGGTTTGGCACGGCTCACCGAACGAGAGAACCGGCTCTCCAAAAGAACGGCTCTCACTGAACGGGTCGGCACGGCTCACTGAACGAGAGAACCGGCTCTCCAAAAGAACGGCTCTCACTGAACGGGTCGGCATGGCTCACTGAACGAGAGAACCGGCTGTCCAAAAGAACCGGCTCTCAGCCAACTTGCACAGCAGTACGCACTTTTCCAGAAGACCCGGTTCTGACTGAACGGTTCGGCACGGCTTACTGAACGAGAGAACCGGCTCTCCAAAACAACGGCTCTCACTGAACGGGTCGGCACGGCTCACTGAACGAGAGAACCGGCTGTTCAAAAGAACCGGCATTCAGCCAACTTGCCCAGCAGGACGCACTTTTCCAGATGACCCGGCTCTGGCTGAACGGTTCGGCACGGCTCACTGAACGAGAGAAGCGGCTCTCCAAAAGAACGGCTCTCACTGAACGGGTCGGCACGGCTCACTGAACGAGAGCACCGGCTCTCCAAAAGAACGGCTCTCACTGAACGGGTCGGCACGGCTCACTGAACGAGAGAACCGGCTCTCCAAAAGAACGGATCTCACTGAACGGGTCGGCACGGCTCACTGAACGAGAGAACCGGCTCTCCAAAAGAACGGCTCTCACTGAACGGGTCGGCACGGCTCACTGAACGAGAGAACCAGCTGTCCAAAAGAACCGGCTCTCAGCCAACTTGCCCAGCGGTAAGCACTTCTCCTGAAGACCCGGCTCTGGCTGAACGGTTCGGCAAGGCGCACTGAACGAGAGAACCGGCTCTCCAAAAGAACGGCTCTCAATGAACGGTTCGGCACGGCTCACTGAACGAGAGAACCGGCTCCAAAAGAACGGCTCACACTGAACGGGTCGGCACGGCTCACTGAACGAGAGAACCGGCTGTCCAAAAGAACCGGCTCTCAGCCAACTTGCACAGCAGTACGCACTTTTCCAGAAGACCCGGTTCTGACTGAACGGATCGGCACGGCTTACTGAACGAGAGAACCGGCTCTCCAAAACAACGGCTTTCACTGAACGGGTCAGCACGGCTCACTGAACGAGAGAACCGGCTGTTCAAAAGAACCGGCTTTCAGCCAACTTGCCCAGTAGGACGCACTTTTCCAGAAGACCCGGCTCTGGCTGAACGGTTCGGCATGGCTCACCGAACGAGAGAACCGGCTCTCCAAAAGAACGGGTCGGCACGGCTCACCGGATGAGAGAACCGGCTCTCCAAAAGAACGGCTCGCACTGAACGGGTCGGCACGGCTCACTGAACGAGAGAACCGGCTGTCCAAAAGAACCGGCTCTCAGCCAACTTGCCCAGCAGTACGCACTTCTCCAGAAGACCCGGCTCTGGCTGAACGGTTCGGCACGGCTCACTGAACGAGAGAACCGGCACTCCAAAAGAACGGCTCTCACTGAACGGGTCGGCACGGCTCACTGAACGAGAACCGGCTGTCCAAAAGAACCGGCTCTCAGCCAACTTGTCCAGATACGCACTTTGTAAGAACACCCGGCTCTGGCTGAACGGTTCAGCACGGCTCACTGAACGAGTGAACCGGCTCTCAGCCAACTCGCCCAGCAGTACGCACTTTGCCAGAAGACCCGGCACTGACTAAACGGTTCAGCACGGCTCACTAAACGAGAGAACCGGCTCTCCAAAAGAACCGGCTCTCAGCCAACTCGCCCAGCAGTACGCACTTTGCCAGAAGACCCGGCACTGACTGAACGGTTCAGCACGGCTCACTAAACGAGAGAACCGGCTCTCCAAAAGAACCGGCTCTCAGCCAACTCGCCCAGCAGTACGCACTTTTCCAGAAGACCCGGCTCTGACTCCACGGTTCAGCACGGCTCGCTGAACGAGAGAACCGGCTGTCAAAAGAACCCTATACGTAGTGGCACAGGCAGGAGCTTATTGGTTTACGTTTTATTTTATGGCAGCTCCATCACACTTTTTGTCCAAAAGAACCGGCTTTCAGCCAACTCTCCCAGTAGTAAGCACTTTTCCAGAGTACCCGGTTCTGACTGAACGGTTCGGCACGGCTCACTGAACGAGAGAACCGGCTCTCCAAAAGAACGGCTCTCACTGAACGGTTCGGCACAGCTCACTGAACCAGAGAACCAGCTGTCCAAAAAATCCGGCTCTCAGCCAACTCGCCCAGCAGTACGCACTTTGCCAGAAGACCCGGCTCTGGCTAAACGGTTCAGCACGGCTCACTGAACGAGAGAATCGGATCTCCAAAAGAACGGCTCTCACTGAATGGGTCGGCACTGCTAACTGAACGAGAGAACCAGCACTCCAAAAGAACGGTTCTCACTGACCGGGTCGGCACGGCTTACTGAACGAGAGAACCGGCTGTCCAAAAGAACCGGCTCTCAGCCAACTTGCCCAGCAGTACGCACTTTCCCAGAAGATCCGGCTCTGGCTGAAAGGTTCAGCACGACTCACTGAACGAGAACCGGCTTTCCAAAAGAACTGACTCTCAGCCAACTCGCCCAGCAGTACGCACTTTGCCAGAGGACCCGGCTCCGGATAAACGATTCAGCACGGCTCACTGAACGAGAGAACCGGCTCTCCAAAAGAACGGCTCTCACTGAACGGGTCGGCACGACTCACTGAACGAGAGAACCGGCTCTCCAAAAGAACCGGCTTTCAGCCAACTCGCCCGGCAGTACGCACTTTGCCAGAAGACCCGGCTCTGGCTGAACAGGTCGGCACGGCTCACTGAACGAGAGAACCGGCTGTCCAAAAGAACCGGCTCTCAGCCAACTCTCCAAGCAGTACGCACTTTGCCAGAAGACCCGGCTCTGGCTGAACGGTTCAGCACGGCTCACTGAACGAGAGAACCGGCTGTCCAAAAGAACCGGCTCTCAGCCAACCCGCCCAGCAGTACGCACTTTGTCAGAAGACCCAGCTCCGACTGAACGGTTCAGCACGGCTCACTGAACGAGAGAACCGGCTCTACAAAAGAACGGCTCTCACTGAACGGGACGGCACGGCTCACTGAACGAGAGAACCGGCTGTCCAAAAGAACCGGCTCTCACTGAACGGGTCGGCATGGCTCACTGAACGAGAGAACCGGCTGTCCAAAAGAACCGGCTCTCAGCCAACTTGCACAGCAGTACGCACTTTTCCAGAAGACCCGGTTTTGACTGAACGGTTCGGCACGGCTTACTGAACAAGAGGACAGGCTCTCCAAAACAACGGCTGTCACTGAACGGGTCGGCACGGCTCACTGAACGAGAGAACCGGCTGTCCAAAAGAACCGGCTCTCAGCCAACTTAACCAGCAGTACGCACTTTTCCAGAAGACCCGGCTCCGGCTGAACGGTTTGGCACGGCTCACTGAACGAGAGAACTGGCTCTCCAAAAGAACGGCTCTCACTGAACGGGTCGGCACGGCTCACTGAACGAGAGAACCGGCTCTCCAAAAGAAGGGCTCTCACTGAACGGGTCGGCATGGCTCACTGAACGGGAGAACCGGCTGTCCAAAAGAACCGGCTCTCAGCCAACTTGCACAGAAGTACGCACTTTTCCAGAAGACCCGGTTCTGACTGAACGGTTCGGCACGGCTTACTGAACGAGAGAACCGGCTCTCCAAAACAACGGCTCTCACTGAACGGGTCGGCACGGCTCACTGAACGAGAGAACCGGCTGTTCAAAAGAACCGGCATTCAGCCAACTTGCCCAGCAGGGCGCACTTTTCGAGAAGACCCGGCTCTGGCTGAACGATTCGGCAGGGCTCACTGAACGAGAGAACCGGCTCTCCAAAAGAACGGGTCGGCACGGCTCACCGAATGAGAGAACCGGCTCTCCAAAAGAACGGCTCTCACTGAACGGGTCGGCACGGCTCACTGAACGAAAGCACCGGCTCTCCAAAAGAACGGCTCTCACTGAACGGGTCGGCACGGCTCACTGAACGAGAGAACCGGCTCTCCAAAAGAACGGATCTCACTGAACGGGTCGGCACGGCTCACTGAACGAGAGAACCGGCTCTCCAAAAAAAACGGCTCTCACTGAATGGGTCGGCACGGCTCTCTGAACGAGAGAACCGGCTCTCCAAAAGAACGGCTCTCACTGAACGGGTCGGCACGGCTCACTGAAAGAGAGAACCGGCTCTCCAAAAGAACGGCTCTCACTGAACGGGTCGGCACGGCTCACTGAACGAGATAACTGGCTCTCCAAAAGAACCGGCTCTCAGCAAACTCGCCCAGCAGTACGCACTTTTCCAGAAGAACCGCTTCTGACAACGGTTCAGTACGGCTCACTGAACGAGAGAACCGGCTCTCCAAAAAACCGGCTCTCAGCCAATTCGCCCAGCAGTACGCACTTTGCGGGAAGACCCGGTTCTGACTGAACGTTTCGGCACGGCTCACTGAACGAGAGAACCGGCTCTCCAAAAGAACTGCTCACTGAACGGGTCGGCACGGCTCACTGAACGAGAGAACCGGCTGTCCAAAAGAACCGGCTCTCAGCCGACATGCCCAGCAGTACGCACTTCTCCAGAAGACCCGGCTCTGGCTGAACGGTTCGGCACGGCTCACTGAACGAGAGAACCGGCACTCCAAAAAAACGGCTCTCACTGAAGGGGTCGGCACGGCTCTCTGAACGAGAGAACCGGCTCTCCAAAAGAACCGGCTCTCAGCCAACATGCCCAGCAGTAAGCACTTTTCTAGAAGACCCTGCTCTGGCTGAACGGTTCAGCACGGCTCACTGAACGAGAACCGGCTGTCCAAAAGAACCGGCTCTCAGCCAACTTGTCCAGCAGTACGCACTTTGTAAGAACACCCGGCTCTGGCTGAACGGTTCAGCACGGCTCACTGAACGAGAGAACCGGCTCTCAGCCAACTCGCCCAGCAGTACGCACTTTGCCAGAAGACCCGGTTCTGACTGAACGGTTCAGCACGGCTCACTAAACGAGAGAACCGGCTCTCCAAAAGAACCGGCTCTTAGCCAACTCGCCCAGCAGTACGCACTTTGCCAGAAGACCCGGCTCTGACTAAACGGTTCAGCACGGCTCCCTGAACGAGAGAACCGGCTGTCAAAAGAACCCTATACGTAGTGGCACAGGCAGGAGCTTATTGGTTTTACGTTTTATTTTATGGCAGCTCCACCATACTTTTTGTCCAAAAGAACCGGCTTTCAGTCAACTCTCCCAGTAGTAAGCACTTTTCCAGAATACCCGTTTCTGACTGAACGGTTCGGCACGGCTCACTGAACGATAGAACCGGCTCTCCAAAAGAACGGCTCTCACTGAACGGTTCGGCACAGCTCACTGAACGAGAGAACCAGCTGTCCAAAAAAAACCGGCTCTCAGCCAACTCGCCCAGCAGTACGCACTTTGCCGGAAGACCCGCTTCTGACTGAATGTTTCGGCACGGCTCACTGAACGAGAGAACCGGCTCTCCAAAAGAACGGCTCTCACTGAACGGGTCGGCACGGCTCACTGAACGAGAGAACCAGCTGTCCAAAAGAACCGGCTCTCAGCCAAATTGCCCAGCGGTACGCACTTCTCCAGAAGACCAGGCTCTGGCTGAACGGTTCGGTAAGGAGCACTGAATGAACGAGAGAACCGGCTCTCCAAAAGAACGGCTCTCACTGAACGGTTCGGCACGGCTCACTGAACGAGAGAACCGGCTCCAAAAGAACGGCTCTCACTGAACGGGTCGGCACGGCTCACTGAACGAGAGAACCGGCTGTCCAAAAGGACCGGCTCTCAGCCAACTTGCCCAGCAGTACGCACTTTTCCAGAAGACCCGGCTCCGGCTGAACGGTTTGGCACGGCTCACTGAACGAGAGAACCGGCTCTCCAAATGAACGGCTCTCACTGAACGGGTTGGCACGGCTCACTGAACGAATGAACCGGCTCTCAGCCAACTTGGTCAGCAGTACGCACTTTTCCAGAAGACCCGGCTCCGGCTGAACGGTTTGGCACGGCTGACTGAACGAGAGAACCGGCTCTCCAAAAGAACGGCTCTCACTGAACGGTTCGGCACGGCTCACTGAACGAGAGAACCGGCTCCAAAAGAACGGCTCTCACTGAACGGGTCGGCACGGCTCACTGAACGAGAGAACCGGCTGTCCAAAAGAACCGGCTCTCAGCCAACTTGCCCAGCAGTACGCACTTTTCCAGAAGACCCGGCTCCGGCTGAACGGTTTGGCACGGCTCACTGAACGAGAGAACCGGCTCTCCAAAAGAACGGCTCTCACTGAACGGGTTGGCACGGCTCACACAACGAATGAACCGGCTGTCAGCCAACTTGCCCAGCAGTACGCACTTTTGCAGAAGACCCGGCTCCGGCTGAACGGTTTGGCACGGCTCACTGAACGAGAGAACCGGCTCTCCAAAAGAACGGCTCTCACTGAACGGGTTGGCACGGCTCACTGAACGAATGAACCGGCTATCCAAAAGAACGGCTCTCACTGAACGGGTCGGCATGGCTCACTGAACGAGAGAACCGGCTCTCAGCCAACTCGCCCAGCAGTACGCACTTTGCCAGAAGACCCGGTTCTGACTGAACGGTTCAGCACGGCTCACTAAACGAGAGAACCGGCTGTCCAAAAGAAACTTGCCCAGCAGTACGCACTTCTCCAGAAGACCCGGTTCTGACTGAACGGTTCGGCACGGCTCACTGAACGAGAGAACCGGCTCTCCAAAAGAACGGCTCTCACTGAACGGTTCGGCACAGCTCACTGAACGAGAGAACCAGCTGTCCAAAAAAAACCGGCTCTCAGCCAACTCGCCCAGCAGTACGCACTTTGCCGGAAGACCCGCTTCTGACTGAACGTTTCGGCACGGCTCACTGAACGAGAGAACCGGCTCTCCAAAAGAACGGCTCTCACTGAACGGGTCGGCACGGCTCACTGAACGAGAGAACCAGCTGTCCAAAAGAACCGGCACTCAGCCAAATTGCCCAGCGGTACGCACTTCTCCAGAAGACCCGGCTCTGGCTGAACGGTTCGGCAAGGCGCACTGAACGAGAGAACCGGCTCTCCAAAAGAACGGCTCTCACTGAACGGTTCGGCACGGCTCACTGAACGAGAGAACCGGCTCCAAAAGAACGGCTCTCACTGAACGGGTCGGCACGGCTCACTGAACGAGAGAACCGGCTGTCCAAAAGAACCGGCTCTCAGCCAACTTGCCCAGCAGTACGCACTTTTCCAGAAGACCCGGCTCCGGCTTAACGGTTTGGCACGGCTCACTGAACGAGAGAACCGGCTCTCCAAAAGAACGGCTCTCACTGAACGGGTTGGCACGGCTCACTGAACGAATGAACCGGCTCTCAGCCAACTTGCCCAGCAGTACGCACTTTTCCAGAAGACCCGGCTCCGGCTGAACGGTTTGGCACGGCTCACTGAACGAGAGAACCGGCTCTCCAAAAGAACGGCTCTCACTGAACGGGTTGGCACGGCTCACTGAACGAATGAACCGGCTCTCAGCCAACTTGCCCAGCAGTACGCACTTTTCCAGAAGACCCGGCTCCGGCTGAACGGTTTGGCACGGCTCACTGAACGAGAGAACCGGCTCTCCAAAAGAACGGCTCTCACTGAACGGTTCGGCACGGCTCACTGAAGGAGAGAACCGGCTCCAAAAGAACGGCTCTCACTGAACGGGTCGGCACGGCTCACTGAACGAGAGAACCGGCTGTCCAAAAGAACCGGCTCTCAGCCAACTTGCCCAGCAGTACGCACTTTTCCAGAAGACCCGGCTCCGGCTGAACGGTTTGGCACGGCTCACTGAACGAGAGAACGGGCTCTCCAAAAGAACGGCTCTCAGCCAACTCGCCCAGCAGTACGCACTTTGCCAGAAGACCCGGCTCTGGCTGAACGGTTCAGCACGGCTCACTGAACGAGAGAACCGGCTCTCCAAAAGAACCGGCTCTCAGACAATTCGCCCAGCAGTACGCACTTTGCCAGAAGACCCGGCTCTGGCTGAACGGTTCAGCATGGCTCACTGAACGAGAGAACCGGCTGTCCAAAAGAACCGGCTCTCAGCCAACCCGCCCAGCAGTACGCATTTTGCCAGAAGACCCGGCTCCGACTGAACGGTTCAGCACGGCTCACTGAACGAGAGAACCGGCTCTACAAAAGAACGGCTCTCACTGAACGGGTCGGCACGGCTCACTGAACGAGAGAACCGGCTGTCCAAAAGAACCGGCTCTCAGCCAACTTGCCCAGCAGTACGCACTTTGCCAGAAGACCCGGCTCTGGCTAAACGGTTCAGCACGGCTCACTGAACGAGAGAACCGGATCTCCAAAAGAACGGCTCTCTCTGAATGGGTCGGCACTGCTAACTGAACGAGAGAACCAGCACTCCAAAAGAACGGCTCTCACTGACCGGGTCGGCACGGCTTACTGAACGAGAGAACCGGCTGTCCAAAAGAACCGGCTCTCAGCCAACTTGCCCAGCAGTACGCACTTTTCCAGAAGATCCGGCTCTGGCTGAAAGGTTCAGCACGGCTCACTGAACGAGAACCGGCTTTCCAAAAGAACTTACTCTCAGCCAACTCGCCCAGCAGTACGCACTTTGCCAGAAGACCCGGCTCTGGATAAACGATTCAGCACGGCTCACTGAACGAGAGAACCGGCTCTCCAAAAGAACGGCTCTCACTGAACGGGTCGGCACGACTCACTGAACGAGAGAACCGGCTCTCCAAAAGAACCGGCTCTCAGCCAACTCGCCCGGCAGTACGCACTTTGCCAGAAGACCGGCTCTGGCTGAACAGGTCGGCACGGCTCACTGAACGAGAGAACCGGCTGTCCAAAAGAACCGGCTCTCAGCCAACTCGCCAAGCAGTACGCACTTTGCCAGAAGACCCGGCTCTGGCTGAACGGGTCGGCATGGCTCACTGAACGAGAGAACCGGCTGTCCAAAAGAACCGGCTCTCAGCCAACTTGCACAGCAGTACGCACTTTTCCAGAAGACCCGGTTCTGACTGAACGGTTCGGCACGGCTTACTGAACGAGAGAACCGGCTCTCCAAAACAACGGCTTTCACTGAACGGGTCAGCACGGCTCACTGAACGAGAGAACCGGCTGTCCAAAAGAACCGCCTCTCACTGAACGGGTCGGCATGGCTCACTGAACGAGAGAAACGGCTGTCCAAAAGAACCGGCTCTCAGCCAACTTGCACAGCAGTACGCACTTTTCCAAAAGACCCGGCTCTGGCTGAACGGTTCGGCACGGCTCACTGAACGAGAGAACCGGCTCTCCAAAAGAACGGGTCGGCACGGCTCACCGAATGAGAGAACCGGCTATCGAAAAGAACGGCTCTCACTGAACGGGTCGGCACGGCTCACTGAACGAGAGCACCGGCTCTCCAAAAGAACGGCTCTCACTGAACGGTTCGGCACGGCTCACTGAACGAGAGAACCGGCTGTCCAAAAGAACGGATCTCACTGAACGGGTCGGCACGGCTCACTGAACGAGAGAACGGGCTCTCCAAAAGAACTGCTCTCAGCCAACTCGCCCAGCAGTACGCACTTTGCCAGAAGACCCGGCTCTGGCTGAACGGTTCAGCACGGCTCACTGAACGAGAGAACCGGCTCTCCAAAAGAACCGGCTCTCAGACAATTCGCCCAGCAGTACGCACTTTGCCAGAAGACCCGGCTCTGGCTGAACGGTTCAGCATGGCTCACTGAACGAGAGAACCGGCTGTCCAAAAGAACCGGCTCTCAGCCAACCCGCCCAGCAGTACGCATTTTGCCAGAAGACCCGGCTCCGACTGAACGGTTCAGCACGGCTCACTGAACGAGAGAACCGGCTCTACAAAAGAACGGCTCTCACTGAACGGGACGGCACGGCTCAATGAACGAGAGAACCGGCTGTCCGAAAGAACCGGCTCTCAGCCAACTTGCCCAGCAGTACGCACTTTGCCAGAAGACCCGGCTCTGGCTGAACGGTTCAGCACTGCTCACTGAACGAGAACCGGCTCTCAGCCATCTTCCCCAGCAGTACGCACTTTGCCAGAAGACCCGGTTCTGACTGAACGGTACAACACGGCTCACTAAACGAGAGAACCGGTTCTCCAAAAGAACCGGCTCTCAGCCAACTCGCCCAGCAGTAAGCACTTTGCCAGAAGACCCGGCTCCACTCAACGGTTCAGCACGGCTCGCTGAACGTGAGAACCGGCATTCCAAAGGAACCGGCTCTCACTGAACGGGTCGGCACGGCTCACTGAACGAGAGAACCGGCTCTCCAAAAAAACGGCTCTCACTGAACGGGTCGGCACGGCTCACTGAACGAGATAACTGGCTCTCCAAAATAACCGGCTCTCAGCAAACTCGCCCAGCAGTACGCACTTTTCCAGAAGACCCGGTTCTGACTGAACGGTTCAGTACGGCGCACTGAACGAGAGAACCGGCTCTCCAAAAAACCGGCTCTCAGCCAACTCGCCCAGCAGTACGCACTTTGCCGGAAGACCTGGTTCTGACTGAATGTTTCGGCACGGCTCACTGAACGAGAGAACCGGCTCTCCAAAAGAACGGCTCTCACTGAACGGATCGGCACGGCTCACTGAACGAGAGAACCAGCTGTCCAAAAGAACCGGCTCTCAGCCAACTTGCCCAGCGGTACGCACTTCTCCTGAAGACCCGGCTCTGGCTGAACGGTTCGGCAAGGCGCACTGAACGAGAGAACCGGCTCTCCAAAAGAACGGCTCTCAATGAACGGTTCGGCACAGCTCACTGAACGAGAGAACCGGCTCCAAAAGAATCGGCTCTCAGCCAACTTGCCCAGCAGTACGCACTTTTCCAGAAGATCCGGCTCTGGCTGAAAGGTTCAGCACGGCTCACTGAACGAGAACCGGCTTTCCAAAAGAACTTACTCTCAGCCAACTCGCCCAGCAGTACGCACTTTGCCAGAAGACCCGGCTCTGGATAAACGATTCAGCACGGCTCACTGAACGAGAGAACCGGCTCTCCAAAAGAACGGCTCTCACTGAACGGGTCGGCACGACTCACTGAACGAGAGAACCGGCTCTCCAAAAGAACCGGCTCTCAGCCAACTCGCCCGGCAGTACGCACTTTGCCAGAAGACCCGGCTCTGGCTGAACAGGTCGGCACGGCTCACTGAACGAGAGAACCGGCTGTCCAAAAGAACCGGCTCTCAGCCAACTCGCCAAGCAGTACGCACTTTGCCAGAAGACCCGGCTCTGGCTGAACGGGTCGGCATGGCTCACTGAACGAGAGAACCGGCTGTCTAAAAGAACCGGCTCTCAGCCAACCTGCACAGCAGTACGCACTTTTCCAGAAGACCCGGTTCTGACTGAACGGTTCGGCACGGCTTACTGAACGAGAGAACCGGCTCTCCAAAACAACGGCTTTCACTGAACGGGTCAGCACGGCTCACTGAACGAGAGAACCGGCTGTCCAAAAGAACCGCCTCTCACTGAACGGGTCGGCATGGCTCACTGAACGAGAGAACCGGCTGTCCAAAAGAACCGGCTCTCAGCCAACTTGCACAGCAGTACGCACTTTTCCAGAAGACCCGGTTCTGACTGAACGGTTCGGCACGGCTTACTGAACAAGAGAACCGGCTCTCCAAAACAACGGCTCTCACTGAACGGGTCGGCACGGCTCACTGAACGAGAGAACCGGCTGTCCAAAAGAACCGGCTCTCAGCCAACTTGCCCAGCAGTACGCACTTTTCCAGAAGACCCGGCTCCGGCTGAACGGTTTGGCACGGCTCACCGAACGAGAGAACCGGCTCTCCAAAAGAACGGCTCTCACTGAACGGGTCGGCACGGCTCACTGAACGAGAGAACCGGCTCTCCAAAAGAACGGCTCTCACTGAACGGGTCGGCATGGCTCACTGAACGAGAGAACCGGCTGTCCAAAAGAACCGGCTCTCAGCCAACTTGCACAGCAGTACGCACTTTTCCAGAAGACCCGGTTCTGACTGAACGGTTCGGCACGGCTTACTGAACGAGAGAACCGGCTCTCCAAAACAACGGCTCTCACTGAACGGGTCGGCACGGCTCACTGAACGAGAGAACCGGCTGTTCAAAAGAACCGGCATTCAGCCAACTTGCCCAGCAGGACGCACTTTTCCAGATGACCCGGCTCTGGCTGAACGGTTCGGCACGGCTCACTGAACGAGAGAAGCGGCTCTCCAAAAGAACGGCTCTCACTGAACGGGTCGGCACGGCTCACTGAACGAGAGCACCGGCTCTCCAAAAGAACGGCTCTCACTGAACGGGTCGGCACGGCTCACTGAACGAGAGAACCGGCTCTCCAAAAGAACGGATCTCACTGAACGGGTCGGCACGGCTCACTGAACGAGAGAACCGGCTCTCCAAAAGAACGGCTCTCACTGAACGGGTCGGCACGGCTCACTGAACGAGAGAACCAGCTGTCCAAAAGAACCGGCTCTCAGCCAACTTGCCCAGCGGTAAGCACTTCTCCTGAAGACCCGGCTCTGGCTGAACGGTTCGGCAAGGCGCACTGAACGAGAGAACCGGCTCTCCAAAAGAACGGCTCTCAATGAACGGTTCGGCACGGCTCACTGAACGAGAGAACCGGCTCCAAAAGAACGGCTCACACTGAACGGGTCGGCACGGCTCACTGAACGAGAGAACCGGGTGTCCAAAAGAACCGGCTCTCAGCCAACTTGCACAGCAGTACGCACTTTTCCAGAAGACCCGGTTCTGACTGAACGGATCGGCACGGCTTACTGAACGAGAGAACCGGCTCTCCAAAACAACGGCTTTCACTGAACGGGTCAGCACGGCTCACTGAACGAGAGAACCGGCTGTTCAAAAGAACCGGCTTTCAGCCAACTTGCCCAGTAGGACGCACTTTTCCAGAAGACCCGGCTCTGGCTGAACGGTTCGGCATGGCTCACCGAACGAGAGAACCGGCTCTCCAAAAGAACGGGTCGGCACGGCTCACCGGATGAGAGAACCGGCTCTCCAAAAGAACGGCTCGCACTGAACGGGTCGGCACGGCTCACTGAACGAGAGAACCGGCTGTCCAAAAGAACCGGCTCTCAGCCAACTTGCCCAGCAGTACGCACTTCTCCAGAAGACCCGGCTCTGGCTGAACGGTTCGGCACGGCTCACTGAACGAGAGAACCGGCACTCCAAAAGAACGGCTCTCACTGAACGGGTCGGCACGGCTCACTGAACGAGAACCGGCTGTCCAAAAGAACCGGCTCTCAGCCAACTTGTCCAGATACGCACTTTGTAAGAACACCCGGCTCTGGCTGAACGGTTCAGCACGGCTCACTGAACGAGTGAACCGGCTCTCAGCCAATTCGCCCAGCAGTACGCACTTTGCCAGAAGACCCGGCACTGACTGAACGGTTCAGCACGGCTCACGAAACGAGAGAACCGGCTCTCCAAAAGAACCGGCTCTCAGCCAACTCGCCCAGCAGTAGGCACTTTGCCAGAAGACCCGGCACTGAATGAACGGTTCAGCACGGCTCACTAAACGAGAGAACCGGCTCTCCAAAAGAACCGGCTCTCAGCCAACTCGCCCAGCAGTACGCACTTTTCCAGAAGACCCGGCTCTGACTCCACGGTTCAGCACGGCTCGCTGAACGAGAGAACCGGCTGTCAAAAGAACCCTATACGTAGTGGCACAGGCAGGAGCTTATTGGTTTACGTTTTATTTTATGGCAGCTCCATCACACTTTTTGTCCAAAAGAACCGGCTTTCAGCCAACTCTCCCAGTAGTAAGCACTTTTCCAGAGTACCCGGTTCTGACTGAACGGTTCGGCACGGCTCACTGAACGAGAGAACCGGCTCTCCAAAAGAACGGCTCTCACTGAACGGTTCGGCACAGCTCACTGAACCAGAGAACCAGCTGTCCAAAAAATCCGGCTCTCAGCCTACTCGCCCAGCAGTACGCACTTTGCCAGAAGACCCGGCTCTGGCTAAACGGTTCAGCACGGCTCACTGAACGAGAGAATCGGATCTCCAAAAGAACGGCTCTCACTGAATGGGTCGGCACTGCTAACTGAACGAGAGAACCAGCACTCCAAAAGAACGGCTCTCACTGACCGGGTCGGCACGGCTTACTGAACGAGAGAACCGGCTGTCCAAAAGAACCGGCTCTCAGCCAACTTGCCCAGCAGTACGCACTTTCCCAGAAGATCCGGCTCTGGCTGAAAGGTTCAGCACGACTCACTGAACGAGAACCGGCTTTCCAAAAGAACTGACTCTCAGCCAACTCGCCCAGCAGTACGCACTTTGCCAGAGGACCCGGCTCCGGATAAACGATTCAGCACGGCTCACTGAACGAGAGAACCGGCTCTCCAAAAGAACTGCTCACTGAACGGGTCGGCACGGCTCACTGAACGAGAGAACCGGCTGTCCAAAAGAACCGGCTCTCAGCCGACATGCCCAGCAGTACGCACTTCTCCAGAAGACCCGGCTCTGGCTGAACGGTTCGGCACGGCTCACTGAACGAGAGAACCGGCACTCCAAAAAAACGGCTCTCACTGAAGGGGTCGGCACGGCTCTCTGAACGAGAGAACCGGCTCTCCAAAAGAACCGGCTCTCAGCCAACATGCCCAGCAGTAAGCACTTTTCTAGAAGACCCTGCTCTGGCTGAACGGTTCAGCACGGCTCACTGAACGAGAACCGGCTGTCCAAAAGAACCGGCTCTCAGCCAACTTGTCCAGCAGTACGCACTTTGTAAGAACACCCGGCTCTGGCTGAACGGTTCAGCACGGCTCACTGAACGAGAGAACCGGCTCTCAGCCAACTCGCCCAGCAGTACGCACTTTGCCAGAAGACCCGGTTCTGACTGAACGGTTCAGCACGGCTCACTAAACGAGAGAACCGGCTCTCCAAAAGAACCGGCTCTTAGCCAACTCGCCCAGCAGTACGCACTTTGCCAGAAGACCCGGCTCTGACTAAACGGTTCAGCACGGCTCCCTGAACGAGAGAACCGGCTGTCAAAAGAACCCTATACGTAGTGGCACAGGCAGGAGCTTATTGGTTTTACGTTTTATTTTATGGCAGCTCCACCATACTTTTTGTCCAAAAGAACCGGCTTTCAGTCAACTCTCCCAGTAGTAAGCACTTTTCCAGAATACCCGTTTCTGACTGAACGGTTCGGCACGGCTCACTGAACGATAGAACCGGCTCTCCAAAAGAACGGCTCTCACTGAACGGTTCGGCACAGCTCACTGAACGAGAGAACCAGCTGTCCAAAAAAAACCGGCTCTCAGCCAACTCGCCCAGCAGTACGCACTTTGCCGGAAGACCCGCTTCTGACTGAATGTTTCGGCACGGCTCACTGAACGAGAGAACCGGCTCTCCAAAAGAACGGCTCTCACTGAACGGGTCGGCACGGCTCACTGAACGAGAGAACCAGCTGTCCAAAAGAACCGGCTCTCAGCCAAATTGCCCAGCGGTACGCACTTCTCCAGAAGACCAGGCTCTGGCTGAACGGTTCGGTAAGGAGCACTGAATGAACGAGAGAACCGGCTCTCCAAAAGAACGGCTCTCACTGAACGGTTCGGCACGGCTCACTGAACGAGAGAACCGGCTCCAAAAGAACGGCTCTCACTGAACGGGTCGGCACGGCTCACTGAACGAGAGAACCGGCTGTCCAAAAGGACCGGCTCTCAGCCAACTTGCCCAGCAGTACGCACTTTTCCAGAAGACCCGGCTCCGGCTGAACGGTTTGGCACGGCTCACTGAACGAGAGAACCGGCTCTCCAAATGAACGGCTCTCACTGAACGGGTTGGCACGGCTCACTGAACGAATGAACCGGCTCTCAGCCAACTTGGTCAGCAGTACGCACTTTTCCAGAAGACCCGGCTCCGGCTGAACGGTTTGGCACGGCTGACTGAACGAGAGAACCGGCTCTCCAAAAGAACGGCTCTCACTGAACGGTTCGGCACGGCTCACTGAACGAGAGAACCGGCTCCAAAAGAACGGCTCTCACTGAACGGGTCGGCACGGCTCACTGAACGAGAGAACCGGCTGTCCAAAAGAACCGGCTCTCAGCCAACTTGCCCAGCAGTACGCACTTTTCCAGAAGACCCGGCTCCGGCTGAACGGTTTGGCACGGCTCACTGAACGAGAGAACCGGCTCTCCAAAAGAACGGCTCTCACTGAACGGGTTGGCACGGCTCACACAACGAATGAACCGGCTGTCAGCCAACTTGCCCAGCAGTACGCACTTTTGCAGAAGACCCGGCTCCGGCTGAACGGTTTGGCACGGCTCACTGAACGAGAGAACCGGCTCTCCAAAAGAACGGCTCTCACTGAACGGGTTGGCACGGCTCACTGAACGAATGAACCGGCTATCCAAAAGAACGGCTCTCACTGAACGGGTCGGCATGGCTCACTGAACGAGAGAACCGGCTCTCAGCCAACTCGCCCAGCAGTACGCACTTTGCCAGAAGACCCGGTTCTGACTGAACGGTTCAGCACGGCTCACTAAACGAGAGAACCGGCTGTCCAAAAGAAACTTGCCCAGCAGTACGCACTTCTCCAGAAGACCCGGTTCTGACTGAACGGTTCGGCACGGCTCACTGAACGAGAGAACCGGCTCTCCAAAAGAACGGCTCTCACTGAACGGTTCGGCACAGCTCACTGAACGAGAGAACCAGCTGTCCAAAAAAAACCGGCTCTCAGCCAACTCGCCCAGCAGTACGCACTTTGCCGGAAGACCCGCTTCTGACTGAACGTTTCGGCACGGCTCACTGAACGAGAGAACCGGCTCTCCAAAAGAACGGCTCTCACTGAACGGGTCGGCACGGCTCACTGAACGAGAGAACCAGCTGTCCAAAAGAACCGGCACTCAGCCAAATTGCCCAGCGGTACGCACTTCTCCAGAAGACCCGGCTCTGGCTGAACGGTTCGGCAAGGCGCACTGAACGAGAGAACCGGCTCTCCAAAAGAACGGCTCTCACTGAACGGTTCGGCACGGCTCACTGAACGAGAGAACCGGCTCCAAAAGAACGGCTCTCACTGACCGGGTCGGCACGGCTCACTGAACGAGAGAACCGGCTGTCCAAAAGAACCGGCTCTCAGCCAACTTGCCCAGCAGTACGCACTTTTCCAGAAGACCCGGCTCCGGCTGAACGGTTTGGCACGGCTCACTGAACGAGAGAACGGGCTCTCCAAAAGAACGGCTCTCAGCCAACTCGCCCAGCAGTACGCACTTTGCCAGAAGACCCGGCTCTGGCTGAACGGTTCAGCACGGCTCACTGAACGAGAGAACCGGCTCTCCAAAAGAACCGGCTCTCAGACAATTCGCCCAGCAGTACGCACTTTGCCAGAAGACCCGGCTCTGGCTGAACGGTTCAGCATGGCTCACTGAACGAGAGAACCAGCTGTCCAAAAGAACCGGCTCTCAGCCAACCCGCCCAGCAGTACGCATTTTGCCAGAAGACCCGGCTCCGACTGAACGGTTCAGCACGGCTCACAGAACGAGAGAACCGGCTCTACAAAAGAACGGCTCTCACTGAACGGGTCGGCACGGCTCACTGAACGAGAAAACCGGCTGTCCAAAAGAACCGGCTCTCAGCCAACTTGCCCAGCAGTACGCACTTTGCCAGAAGACCCGGCTCTGGCTAAACGGTTCAGCACGGCTCACTGAACGAGAGAACCGGATCTCCAAAAGAACGGCTCTCTCTGAATGGGTCGGCACTGCTAACTGAACGAGAGAACCAGCACTCCAAAAGAACGGCTCTCACTGACCGGGTCGGCACGGCTTACTGAACGAGAGAACCGGCTGTCCAAAAGAACCGGCTCTCAGCCAACTTGCCCAGCAGTACGCACTTTTCCAGAAGATCCGGCTCTGGCTGAAAGGTTCAGCACGGCTCACTGAACGAGAACCGGCTTTCCAAAAGAACTTACTCTCAGCCAACTCGCCCAGCAGTACGCACTTTGCCAGAAGACCCGGCTCTGGATAAACGATTCAGCACGGCTCACTGAACGAGAGAACCGGCTCTCCAAAAGAACGGCTCTCACTGAACGGGTCGGCACGACTCACTGAACGAGAGAACCGGCTCTCCAAAAGAACCGGCTCTCAGCCAACTCGCCCGGCAGTACGCACTTTGCCAGAAGACCGGCTCTGGCTGAACAGGTCGGCACGGCTCACTGAACGAGAGAACCGGCTGTCCAAAAGAACCGGCTCTCAGCCAACTCGCCAAGCAGTACGCACTTTGCCAGAAGACCCGGCTCTGGCTGAACGGGTCGGCATGGCTCACTGAACGAGAGAACCGGCTGTCCAAAAGAACCGGCTCTCAGCCAACTTGCACAGCAGTACGCACTTTTCCAGAAGACCCGGTTCTGACTGAACGGTTCGGCACGGCTTACTGAACGAGAGAACCGGCTCTCCAAAACAACGGCTTTCACTGAACGGGTCAGCACGGCTCACTGAACGAGAGAACCGGCTGTCCAAAAGAACCGCCTCTCACTGAACGGGTCGGCATGGCTCACTGAACGAGAGAAACGGCTGTCCAAAAGAACCGGCTCTCAGCCAACTTGCACAGCAGTACGCACTTTTCCAAAAGACCCGGCTCTGGCTGAACGGTTCGGCACGGCTCACTGAACGAGAGAACCGGCTCTCCAAAAGAACGGGTCGGCACGGCTCACCGAATGAGAGAACCGGCTATCGAAAAGAACGGCTCTCACTGAACGGGTCGGCACGGCTCACTGAACGAGAGCACCGGCTCTCCAAAAGAACGGCTCTCACTGAACGGTTCGGCACGGCTCACTGAACGAGAGAACCGGCTGTCCAAAAGAACGGATCTCACTGAACGGGTCGGCACGGCTCACTGAACGAGAGAACGGGCTCTCCAAAAGAACTGCTCTCAGCCAACTCGCCCAGCAGTACGCACTTTGCCAGAAGACCCGGCTCTGGCTGAACGGTTCAGCACGGCTCACTGAACGAGAGAACCGGCTCTCCAAAAGAACCGGCTCTCAGACAATTCGCCCAGCAGTACGCACTTTGCCAGAAGACCCGGCTCTGGCTGAACGGTTCAGCATGGCTCACTGAACGAGAGAACCGGCTGTCCAAAAGAACCGGCTCTCAGCCAACCCGCCCAGCAGTACGCATTTTGCCAGAAGACCCGGCTCCGACTGAACGGTTCAGCACGGCTCACTGAACGAGAGAACCGGCTCTACAAAAGAACGGCTCTCACTGAACGGGACGGCACGGCTCAATGAACGAGAGAACCGGCTGTCCGAAAGAACCGGCTCTCAGCCAACTTGCCCAGCAGTACGCACTTTGCCAGAAGACCCGGCTCTGGCTGAACGGTTCAGCACTGCTCACTGAACGAGAACCGGCTCTCAGCCATCTTCCCCAGCAGTACGCACTTTGCCAGAAGACCCGGTTCTGACTGAACGGTACAACACGGCTCACTAAACGAGAGAACCGGTTCTCCAAAAGAACCGGCTCTCAGCCAACTCGCCCAGCAGTAAGCACTTTGCCAGAAGACCCGGCTCCACTCAACGGTTCAGCACGGCTCGCTGAACGTGAGAACCGGCATTCCAAAGGAACCGGCTCTCACTGAACGGGTCGGCACGGCTCACTGAACGAGAGAACCGGCTCTCCAAAAAAACGGCTCTCACTGAACGGGTCGGCACGGCTCACTGAACGAGATAACTGGCTCTCCAAAATAACCGGCTCTCAGCAAACTCGCCCAGCAGTACGCACTTTTCCAGAAGACCCGGTTCTGACTGAACGGTTCAGTACGGCGCACTGAACGAGAGAACCGGCTCTCCAAAAAACCGGCTCTCAGCCAACTCGCCCAGCAGTACGCACTTTGCCGGAAGACCTGGTTCTGACTGAATGTTTCGGCACGGCTCACTGAACGAGAGAACCGGCTCTCCAAAAGAACGGCTCTCACTGAACGGATCGGCACGGCTCACTGAACGAGAGAACCAGCTGTCCAAAAGAACCGGCTCTCAGCCAACTTGCCCAGCGGTACGCACTTCTCCTGAAGACCCGGCTCTGGCTGAACGGTTCGGCAAGGCGCACTGAACGAGAGAACCGGCTCTCCAAAAGAACGGCTCTCAATGAACGGTTCGGCACAGCTCACTGAACGAGAGAACCGGCTCCAAAAGAATCGGCTCTCAGCCAACTTGCCCAGCAGTACGCACTTTTCCAGAAGATCCGGCTCTGGCTGAAAGGTTCAGCACGGCTCACTGAACGAGAACCGGCTTTCCAAAAGAACTTACTCTCAGCCAACTCGCCCAGCAGTACGCACTTTGCCAGAAGACCCGGCTCTGGATAAACGATTCAGCACGGCTCACTGAACGAGAGAACCGGCTCTCCAAAAGAACGGCTCTCACTGAACGGGTCGGCACGACTCACTGAACGAGAGAACCGGCTCTCCAAAAGAACCGGCTCTCAGCCAACTCGCCCGGCAGTACGCACTTTGCCAGAAGACCCGGCTCTGGCTGAACAGGTCGGCACGGCTCACTGAACGAGAGAACCGGCTGTCCAAAAGAACCGGCTCTCAGCCAACTCGCCAAGCAGTACGCACTTTGCCAGAAGACCCGGCTCTGGCTGAACGGGTCGGCATGGCTCACTGAACGAGAGAACCGGCTGTCTAAAAGAACCGGCTCTCAGCCAACCTGCACAGCAGTACGCACTTTTCCAGAAGACCCGGTTCTGACTGAACGGTTCGGCACGGCTTACTGAACGAGAGAACCGGCTCTCCAAAACAACGGCTTTCACTGAACGGGTCAGCACGGCTCACTGAACGAGAGAACCGGCTGTCCAAAAGAACCGCCTCTCACTGAACGGGTCGGCATGGCTCACTGAACGAGAGAACCGGCTGTCCAAAAGAACCGGCTCTCAGCCAACTTGCACAGCAGTACGCACTTTTCCAGAAGACCCGGTTCTGACTGAACGGTTCGGCACGGCTTACTGAACAAGAGAACCGGCTCTCCAAAACAACGGCTCTCACTGAACGGGTCGGCACGGCTCACTGAACGAGAGAACCGGCTGTCCAAAAGAACCGGCTCTCAGCCAACTTGCCCAGCAGTACGCACTTTTCCAGAAGACCCGGCTCCGGCTGAACGGTTTGGCACGGCTCACCGAACGAGAGAACCGGCTCTCCAAAAGAACGGCTCTCACTGAACGGGTCGGCACGGCTCACTGAACGAGAGAACCGGCTCTCCAAAAGAACGGCTCTCACTGAACGGGTCGGCATGGCTCACTGAACGAGAGAACCGGCTGTCCAAAAGAACCGGCTCTCAGCCAACTTGCACAGCAGTACGCACTTTTCCAGAAGACCCGGTTCTGACTGAACGGTTCGGCACGGCTTACTGAACGAGAGAACCGGCTCTCCAAAACAACGGCTCTCACTGAACGGGTCGGCACGGCTCACTGAACGAGAGAACCGGCTGTTCAAAAGAACCGGCATTCAGCCAACTTGCCCAGCAGGACGCACTTTTCCAGATGACCCGGCTCTGGCTGAACGGTTCGGCACGGCTCACTGAACGAGAGAAGCGGCTCTCCAAAAGAACGGCTCTCACTGAACGGGTCGGCACGGCTCACTGAACGAGAGCACCGGCTCTCCAAAAGAACGGCTCTCACTGAACGGGTCGGCACGGCTCACTGAACGAGAGAACCGGCTCTCCAAAAGAACGGATCTCACTGAACGGGTCGGCACGGCTCACTGAACGAGAGAACCGGCTCTCCAAAAGAACGGCTCTCACTGAACGGGTCGGCACGGCTCACTGAACGAGAGAACCAGCTGTCCAAAAGAACCGGCTCTCAGCCAACTTGCCCAGCGGTAAGCACTTCTCCTGAAGACCCGGCTCTGGCTGAACGGTTCGGCAAGGCGCACTGAACGAGAGAACCGGCTCTCCAAAAGAACGGCTCTCAATGAACGGTTCGGCACGGCTCACTGAACGAGAGAACCGGCTCCAAAAGAACGGCTCACACTGAACGGGTCGGCACGGCTCACTGAACGAGAGAACCGGGTGTCCAAAAGAACCGGCTCTCAGCCAACTTGCACAGCAGTACGCACTTTTCCAGAAGACCCGGTTCTGACTGAACGGATCGGCACGGCTTACTGAACGAGAGAACCGGCTCTCCAAAACAACGGCTTTCACTGAACGGGTCAGCACGGCTCACTGAACGAGAGAACCGGCTGTTCAAAAGAACCGGCTTTCAGCCAACTTGCCCAGTAGGACGCACTTTTCCAGAAGACCCGGCTCTGGCTGAACGGTTCGGCATGGCTCACCGAACGAGAGAACCGGCTCTCCAAAAGAACGGGTCGGCACGGCTCACCGGATGAGAGAACCGGCTCTCCAAAAGAACGGCTCGCACTGAACGGGTCGGCACGGCTCACTGAACGAGAGAACCGGCTGTCCAAAAGAACCGGCTCTCAGCCAACTTGCCCAGCAGTACGCACTTCTCCAGAAGACCCGGCTCTGGCTGAACGGTTCGGCACGGCTCACTGAACGAGAGAACCGGCACTCCAAAAGAACGGCTCTCACTGAACGGGTCGGCACGGCTCACTGAACGAGAACCGGCTGTCCAAAAGAACCGGCTCTCAGCCAACTTGTCCAGATACGCACTTTGTAAGAACACCCGGCTCTGGCTGAACGGTTCAGCACGGCTCACTGAACGAGTGAACCGGCTCTCAGCCAATTCGCCCAGCAGTACGCACTTTGCCAGAAGACCCGGCACTGACTGAACGGTTCAGCACGGCTCACGAAACGAGAGAACCGGCTCTCCAAAAGAACCGGCTCTCAGCCAACTCGCCCAGCAGTACGCACTTTGCCAGAAGACCCGGCACTGAATGAACGGTTCAGCACGGCTCACTAAACGAGAGAACCGGCTCTCCAAAAGAACCGGCTCTCAGCCAACTCGCCCAGCAGTACGCACTTTTCCAGAAGACCCGGCTCTGACTCCACGGTTCAGCACGGCTCGCTGAACGAGAGAACCGGCTGTCAAAAGAACCCTATACGTAGTGGCACAGGCAGGAGCTTATTGGTTTACGTTTTATTTTATGGCAGCTCCATCACACTTTTTGTCCAAAAGAACCGGCTTTCAGCCAACTCTCCCAGTAGTAAGCACTTTTCCAGAGTACCCGGTTCTGACTGAACGGTTCGGCACGGCTCACTGAACGAGAGAACCGGCTCTCCAAAAGAACGGCTCTCACTGAACGGTTCGGCACAGCTCACTGAACCAGAGAACCAGCTGTCCAAAAAATCCGGCTCTCAGCCTACTCGCCCAGCAGTACGCACTTTGCCAGAAGACCCGGCTCTGGCTAAACGGTTCAGCACGGCTCACTGAACGAGAGAATCGGATCTCCAAAAGAACGGCTCTCACTGAATGGGTCGGCACTGCTAACTGAACGAGAGAACCAGCACTCCAAAAGAACGGCTCTCACTGACCGGGTCGGCACGGCTTACTGAACGAGAGAACCGGCTGTCCAAAAGAACCGGCTCTCAGCCAACTTGCCCAGCAGTACGCACTTTCCCAGAAGATCCGGCTCTGGCTGAAAGGTTCAGCACGACTCACTGAACGAGAACCGGCTTTCCAAAAGAACTGACTCTCAGCCAACTCGCCCAGCAGTACGCACTTTGCCAGAGGACCCGGCTCCGGATAAACGATTCAGCACGGCTCACTGAACGAGAGAACCGGCTCTCCAAAAGAACTGCTCACTGAACGGGTCGGCACGGCTCACTGAACGAGAGAACCGGCTGTCCAAAAGAACCGGCTCTCAGCCGACATGCCCAGCAGTACGCACTTCTCCAGAAGACCCGGCTCTGGCTGAACGGTTCGGCACGGCTCACTGAACGAGAGAACCGGCACTCCAAAAAAACGGCTCTCACTGAAGGGGTCGGCACGGCTCTCTGAACGAGGAACCGGCTCTCCAAAAGAACCGGCTCTCAGCCAACATGCCCAGCAGTAAGCACTTTTCTAGAAGACCCTGCTCTGGCTGAACGGTTCAGCACGGCTCACTGAACGAGAACCGGCTGTCCAAAAGAACCGGCTCTCAGCCAACTTGTCCAGCAGTACGCACTTTGTAAGAACACCCGGCTCTGGCTGAACGGTTCAGCACGGCTCACTGAACGAGAGAACCGGCTCTCAGCCAACTCGCCCAGCAGTACGCACTTTGCCAGAAGACCCGGTTCTGACTGAACGGTTCAGCACGGCTCACTAAACGAGAGAACCGGCTCTCCAAAAGAACCGGCTCTTAGCCAACTCGCCCAGCAGTACGCACTTTGCCAGAAGACCCGGCTCTGACTAAACGGTTCAGCACGGCTCCCTGAACGAGAGAACCGGCTGTCAAAAGAACCCTATACGTAGTGGCACAGGCAGGAGCTTATTGGTTTTACGTTTTATTTTATGGCAGCTCCACCATACTTTTTGTCCAAAAGAACCGGCTTTCAGTCAACTCTCCCAGTAGTAAGCACTTTTCCAGAATACCCGTTTCTGACTGAACGGTTCGGCACGGCTCACTGAACGATAGAACCGGCTCTCCAAAAGAACGGCTCTCACTGAACGGTTCGGCACAGCTCACTGAACGAGAGAACCAGCTGTCCAAAAAAAACCGGCTCTCAGCCAACTCGCCCAGCAGTACGCACTTTGCCGGAAGACCCGCTTCTGACTGAATGTTTCGGCACGGCTCACTGAACGAGAGAACCGGCTCTCCAAAAGAACGGCTCTCACTGAACGGGTCGGCACGGCTCACTGAACGAGAGAACCAGCTGTCCAAAAGAACCGGCTCTCAGCCAAATTGCCCAGCGGTACGCACTTCTCCAGAAGACCAGGCTCTGGCTGAACGGTTCGGTAAGGAGCACTGAATGAACGAGAGAACCGGCTCTCCAAAAGAACGGCTCTCACTGAACGGTTCGGCACGGCTCACTGAACGAGAGAACCGGCTCCAAAAGAACGGCTCTCACTGAACGGGTCGGCACGGCTCACTGAACGAGAGAACCGGCTGTCCAAAAGGACCGGCTCTCAGCCAACTTGCCCAGCAGTACGCACTTTTCCAGAAGACCCGGCTCCGGCTGAACGGTTTGGCACGGCTCACTGAACGAGAGAACCGGCTCTCCAAATGAACGGCTCTCACTGAACGGGTTGGCACGGCTCACTGAACGAATGAACCGGCTCTCAGCCAACTTGGTCAGCAGTACGCACTTTTCCAGAAGACCCGGCTCCGGCTGAACGGTTTGGCACGGCTGACTGAACGAGAGAACCGGCTCTCCAAAAGAACGGCTCTCACTGAACGGTTCGGCACGGCTCACTGAACGAGAGAACCGGCTCCAAAAGAACGGCTCTCACTGAACGGGTCGGCACGGCTCACTGAACGAGAGAACCGGCTGTCCAAAAGAACCGGCTCTCAGCCAACTTGCCCAGCAGTACGCACTTTTCCAGAAGACCCGGCTCCGGCTGAACGGTTTGGCACGGCTCACTGAACGAGAGAACCGGCTCTCCAAAAGAACGGCTCTCACTGAACGGGTTGGCACGGCTCACACAACGAATGAACCGGCTGTCAGCCAACTTGCCCAGCAGTACGCACTTTTGCAGAAGACCCGGCTCCGGCTGAACGGTTTGGCACGGCTCACTGAACGAGAGAACCGGCTCTCCAAAAGAACGGCTCTCACTGAACGGGTTGGCACGGCTCACTGAACGAATGAACCGGCTATCCAAAAGAACGGCTCTCACTGAACGGGTCGGCATGGCTCACTGAACGAGAGAACCGGCTCTCAGCCAACTCGCCCAGCAGTACGCACTTTGCCAGAAGACCCGGTTCTGACTGAACGGTTCAGCACGGCTCACTAAACGAGAGAACCGGCTGTCCAAAAGAAACTTGCCCAGCAGTACGCACTTCTCCAGAAGACCCGGTTCTGACTGAACGGTTCGGCACGGCTCACTGAACGAGAGAACCGGCTCTCCAAAAGAACGGCTCTCACTGAACGGTTCGGCACAGCTCACTGAACGAGAGAACCAGCTGTCCAAAAAAAACCGGCTCTCAGCCAACTCGCCCAGCAGTACGCACTTTGCCGGAAGACCCGCTTCTGACTGAACGTTTCGGCACGGCTCACTGAACGAGAGAACCGGCTCTCCAAAAGAACGGCTCTCACTGAACGGGTCGGCACGGCTCACTGAACGAGAGAACCAGCTGTCCAAAAGAACCGGCACTCAGCCAAATTGCCCAGCGGTACGCACTTCTCCAGAAGACCCGGCTCTGGCTGAACGGTTCGGCAAGGCGCACTGAACGAGAGAACCGGCTCTCCAAAAGAACGGCTCTCACTGAACGGTTCGGCACGGCTCACTGAACGAGAGAACCGGCTCCAAAAGAACGGCTCTCACTGAACGGGTCGGCACGGCTCACTGAACGAGAGAACCGGCTGTCCAAAAGAACCGGCTCTCAGCCAACTTGCCCAGCAGTACGCACTTTTCCAGAAGACCCGGCTCCGGCTTAACGGTTTGGCACGGCTCACTGAACGAGAGAACCGGCTCTCCAAAAGAACGGCTCTCACTGAACGGGTTGGCACGGCTCACTGAACGAATGAACCGGCTCTCAGCCAACTTGCCCAGCAGTACGCACTTTTCCAGAAGACCCGGCTCCGGCTGAACGGTTTGGCACGGCTCACTGAACGAGAGAACCGGCTCTCCAAAAGAACGGCTCTCACTGAACGGGTTGGCACGGCTCACTGAACGAATGAACCGGCTCTCAGCCAACTTGCCCAGCAGTACGCACTTTTCCAGAAGACCCGGCTCCGGCTGAACGGTTTGGCACGGCTCACTGAACGAGAGAACCGGCTCTCCAAAAGAACGGCTCTCACTGAACGGTTCGGCACGGCTCACTGAAGGAGAGAACCGGCTCCAAAAGAACGGCTCTCACTGAACGGGTCGGCACGGCTCACTGAACGAGAGAACCGGCTGTCCAAAAGAACCGGCTCTCAGCCAACTTGCCCAGCAGTACGCACTTTTCCAGAAGACCCGGCTCCGGCTGAACGGTTTGGCACGGCTCACTGAACGAGAGAACGGGCTCTCCAAAAGAACGGCTCTCAGCCAACTCGCCCAGCAGTACGCACTTTGCCAGAAGACCCGGCTCTGGCTGAACGGTTCAGCACGGCTCACTGAACGAGAGAACCGGCTCTCCAAAAGAACCGGCTCTCAGACAATTCGCCCAGCAGTACGCACTTTGCCAGAAGACCCGGCTCTGGCTGAACGTTTCAGCATGGCTCACTGAACGAGAGAACCGGCTGTCCAAAAGAACCGGCTCTCAGCCAACCCGCCCAGCAGTACGCATTTTGCCAGAAGACCCGGCTCCGACTGAACGGTTCAGCACGGCTCACTGAACGAGAGAACCGGCTCTACAAAAGAACGGCTCTCACTGAACGGGTCGGCACGGCTCACTGAACGAGAGAACCGGCTGTCCAAAAGAACCGGCTCTCAGCCAACTTGCCCAGCAGTACGCACTTTGCCAGAAGACCCGGCTCTGGCTAAACGGTTCAGCACGGCTCACTGAACGAGAGAACCGGATCTCCAAAAGAACGGCTCTCTCTGAATGGGTCGGCACTGCTAACTGAACGAGAGAACCAGCACTCCAAAAGAACGGCTCTCACTGACCGGGTCGGCACGGCTTACTGAACGAGAGAACCGGCTGTCCAAAAGAACCGGCTCTCAGCCAACTTGCCCAGCAGTACGCACTTTTCCAGAAGATCCGGCTCTGGCTGAAAGGTTCAGCACGGCTCACTGAACGAGAACCGGCTTTCCAAAAGAACTTACTCTCAGCCAACTCGCCCAGCAGTACGCACTTTGCCAGAAGACCCGGCTGTGGATAAACGATTCAGCACGGCTCACTGAACGAGAGAACCGGCTCTCCAAAAGAACGGCTCTCACTGAACGGGTCGGCACGACTCACTGAACGAGAGAACCGGCTCTCCAAAAGAACCGGCTCTCAGCCAACTCGCCCGGCAGTACGCACTTTGCCAGAAGACCCGGCTCTGGCTGAACAGGTCGGCACGGCTCACTGAACGAGAGAACCGGCTGTCCAAAAGAACCGGCTCTCAGCCAACTCGCCAAGCAGTATGCACTTTGCCAGAAGACCCGGCTCTGGCTGAACGGGTCGGCATGGCTCACTGAACGAGAGAACCGGCTGTCCAAAAGAACCGGCTCTCAGCCAACTTGCACAGCAGTACGCACTTTTCCAGAAGACCCGGTTCTGACTGAACGGTTCGGCACGGCTTACTGAACGAGAGAACCGGCTCTCCAAAACAACGGCTTTCACTGAACGGGTCAGCACGGCTCACTGAACGAGAGAACCGGCTGTCCAAAAGAACCGCCTCTCACTGAACGGGTCGGCATGGCTCACTGAACGAGAGAAACGGCTGTCCAAAAGAACCGGCTCTCAGCCAACTTGCACAGCAGTACGCACTTTTCCAAAAGACCCGGCTCTGGCTGAACGGTTCGGCACGGCTCACTGAACGAGAGAACCGGCTCTCCAAAAGAACGGGTCGGCACGGCTCACCGAATGAGAGAACCGGCTATCGAAAAGAACGGCTCTCACTGAACGGGTCGGCACGGCTCACTGAACGAGAGCACCGGCTCTCCAAAAGAACGGCTCTCACTGAACGGTTCGGCACGGCTCACTGAACGAGAGAACCGGCTGTCCAAAAGAACGGATCTCACTGAACGGGTCGGCACGGCTCACTGAACGAGAGAACGGGCTCTCCAAAAGAACTGCTCTCAGCCAACTCGCCCAGCAGTACGCACTTTGCCAGAAGACCCGGCTCTGGCTGAACGGTTCAGCACGGCTCACTGAACGAGAGAACCGGCTCTCCAAAAGAACTGGCTCTCAGACAATTCGCCCAGCAGTACGCACTTTGCCAGAAGACCCGGCTCTGGCTGAACGGTTCAGCATGGCTCACTGAACGAGAGAACCGGCTGTCCAAAAGAACCGGCTCTCAGCCAACCCGCCCAGCAGTACGCATTTTGCCAGAAGACCCGGCTCCGACTGAACGGTTCAGCACGGCTCACTGAACGAGAGAACCGGCTCTACAAAAGAACGGCTCTCACTGAACGGGACGGCACGGCTCACTGAACGAGAGAACCGGCTGTCCGAAAGAACCGGCTCTCAGCCAACTTGCCCAGCAGTACGCACTTTGCCAGAAGACCCGGCTCTGGCTGAACGGTTCAGCACTGCTCACTGAACGAGAACCGGCTCTCAGCCATCTTCCCCAGCAGTACGCACTTTGCCAGAAGACCCGGTTCTGACTGAACGGTACAACACGGCTCACTAAACGAGAGAACCGGTTCTCCAAAAGAACCGGCTCTCAGCCAACTCGCCCAGCAGTAAGCACTTTGCCAGAAGACCCGGCTCCACTCAACGGTTCAGCACGGCTCGCTGAACGTGAGAACCGGCATTCCAAAGGAACCGGCTCTCACTGAACGGGTCGGCACGGCTCACTGAACGAGAGAACCGGCTCTCCAAAAAAACGGCTCTCACTGAACGGGTCGGCACGGCTCACTGAACGAGATAACTGGCTCTCCAAAATAACCGGCTCTCAGCAAACTCGCCCAGCAGTACGCACTTTTCCAGAAGACCCGGTTCTGACTGAACGGTTCAGTACGGCGCACTGAACGAGAGAACCGGCTCTCCAAAAAACCGGCTCTCAGCCAACTCGCCCAGCAGTACGCACTTTGCCGGAAGACCTGGTTCTGACTGAATGTTTCGGCACGGCTCACTGAACGAGAGAACCGGCTCTCCAAAAGAACGGCTCTCACTGAACGGATCGGCACGGCTCACTGAACGAGAGAACCAGCTGTCCAAAAGAACCGGCTCTCAGCCAACTTGCCCAGCGGTACGCACTTCTCCTGAAGACCCGGCTCTGGCTGAACGGTTCGGCAAGGCGCACTGAACGAGAGAACCGGCTCTCCAAAAGAACGGCTCTCAATGAACGGTTCGGCACAGCTCACTGAACGAGAGAACCGGCTCCAAAAGAATCGGCTCTCAGCCAACTTGCCCAGCAGTACGCACTTTTCCAGAAGATCCGGCTCTGGCTGAAAGGTTCAGCACGGCTCACTGAACGAGAACCGGCTTTCCAAAAGAACTTACTCTCAGCCAACTCGCCCAGCAGTACGCACTTTGCCAGAAGACCCGGCTCTGGATAAACGATTCAGCACGGCTCACTGAACGAGAGAACCGGCTCTCCAAAAGAACGGCTCTCACTGAACGGGTCGGCACGGCTCACTGAACGAGAGAACCAGCTGTCCAAAAGAACCGGCACTCAGCCAAATTGCCCAGCGGTACGCACTTCTCCAGAAGACCCGGCTCTGGCTGAACGGTTCGGCAAGGCGCACTGAACGAGAGAACCGGCTCTCCAAAAGAACGGCTCTCACTGAACGGTTCGGCACGGCTCACTGAACGAGAGAACCGGCTCCAAAAGAACGGCTCTCACTGAACGGGTCGGCACGGCTCACTGAACGAGAGAACCGGCTGTCCAAAAGAACCGGCTCTCAGCCAACTTGCCCAGCAGTACGCACTTTTCCAGAAGACCCGGCTCCGGCTTAACGGTTTGGCACGGCTCACTGAACGAGAGAACCGGCTCTCCAAAAGAACGGCTCTCACTGAACGGGTTGGCACGGCTCACTGAACGAATGAACCGGCTCTCAGCCAACTTGCCCAGCAGTACGCACTTTTCCAGAAGACCCGGCTCCGGCTGAACGGTTTGGCACGGCTCACTGAACGAGAGAACTGGCTCTCCAAAAGAACGGCTCTCACTGAACGGGTTGGCACGGCTCACTGAACGAATGAACCGGCTCTCAGCCAACTTGCCCAGCAGTACGCACTTTTCCAGAAGACCCGGCTCCGGCTGAACGGTTTGGCACGGCTCACTGAACGAGAGAAACGGCTCTCCAAAAGAACGGCTCTCACTGAACGGTTCGGCACGGCTCACTGAACGAGAGAACCGGCTCCAAAAGAACGGCTCTCACTGAACGGGTCGGCACGGCTCACTGAACGAGAGAACCGGCTGTCCAAAAGAACCGGCTCTCAGCCAACTTGCCCAGCAGTACGCACTTTTCCAGAAGACCCGGCTCCGGCTGAACGGTTTGGCACGGCTCACTGAACGAGAGAACGGGCTCTCCAAAAGAACGGCTCTCAGCCAACTCGCCCAGCAGTACGCACTTTGCCAGAAGACCCGGCTCTGGCTGAACGGTTCAGCACGGCTCACTGAACGAGAGAACCGGCTCTCCAAAAGAACCGGCTCTCAGACAATTCGCCCAGCAGTACGCACTTTGCCAGAAGACCCGGCTCTGGCTGAACGGTTCAGCATGGCTCACTGAACGAGAGAACCAGCTGTCCAAAAGAACCGGCTCTCAGCCAACCCGCCCAGCAGTACGCATTTTGCCAGAAGACCCGGCTCCGACTGAACGGTTCAGCACGGCTCACAGAACGAGAGAACCGGCTCTACAAAAGAACGGCTCTCACTGAACGGGTCGGCACGGCTCACTGAACGAGAGAACCGGCTGTCCAAAAGAACCGGCTCTCAGCCAACTTGCCCAGCAGTACGCACTTTGCCAGAAGACCCGGCTCTGGCTAAACGGTTCAGCACGGCTCACTGAACGAGAGAACCGGATCTCCAAAAGAACGGCTCTCTCTGAATGGGTCGGCACTGCTAACTGAACGAGAGAACCAGCACTCCAAAAGAACGGCTCTCACTGACCGGGTCGGCACGGCTTACTGAACGAGAGAACCGGCTGTCCAAAAGAACCGGCTCTCAGCCAACTTGCCCAGCAGTACGCACTTTTCCAGAAGATCCGGCTCTGGCTGAAAGGTTCAGCACGGCTCACTGAACGAGAACCGGCTTTCCAAAAGAACTTACTCTCAGCCAACTCGCCCAGCAGTACGCACTTTGCCAGAAGACCCGGCTCTGGATAAACGATTCAGCACGGCTCACTGAACGAGAGAACCGGCTCTCCAAAAGAACGGCTCTCACTGAACGGGTCGGCACGACTCACTGAACGAGAGAACCGGCTCTCCAAAAGAACCGGCTCTCAGCCAACTCGCCCGGCAGTACGCACTTTGCCAGAAGACCGGCTCTGGCTGAACAGGTCGGCACGGCTCACTGAACGAGAGAACCGGCTGTCCAAAAGAACCGGCTCTCAGCCAACTTGCACAGCAGTACGCACTTTTCCAGAAGACCCGGTTCTGACTGAACGGTTCGGCACGGCTTACTGAACGAGAGAACCGGCTCTCCAAAACAACGGCTTTCACTGAACGGGTCAGCACGGCTCACTGAACGAGAGAACCGGCTGTCCAAAAGAACCGCCTCTCACTGAACGGGTCGGCATGGCTCACTGAACGAGAGAAACGGCTGTCCAAAAGAACCGGCTCTCAGCCAACTTGCACAGCAGTACGCACTTTTCCAAAAGACCCGGCTCTGGCTGAACGGTTCGGCACGGCTCACTGAACGAGAGAACCGGCTCTCCAAAAGAACGGGTCGGCACGGCTCACCGAATGAGAGAACCGGCTATCGAAAAGAACGGCTCTCACTGAACGGGTCGGCACGGCTCACTGAACGAGAGCACCGGCTCTCCAAAAGAACGGCTCTCACTGAACGGTTCGGCACGGCTCACTGAACGAGAGAACCGGCTGTCCAAAAGAACGGATCTCACTGAACGGGTCGGCACGGCTCACTGAACGAGAGAACGGGCTCTCCAAAAGAACTGCTCTCAGCCAACTCGCCCAGCAGTACGCACTTTGCCAGAAGACCCGGCTCTGGCTGAACGGTTCAGCACGGCTCACTGAACGAGAGAACCGGCTCTCCAAAAGAACCGGCTCTCAGACAATTCGCCCAGCAGTACGCACTTTGCCAGAAGACCCGGCTCTGGCTGAACGGTTCAGCATGGCTCACTGAACGAGAGAACCGGCTGTCCAAAAGAACCGGCTCTCAGCCAACCCGCCCAGCAGTACGCATTTTGCCAGAAGACCCGGCTCCGACTGAACGGTTCAGCACGGCTCACTGAACGAGAGAACCGGCTCTACAAAAGAACGGCTCTCACTGAACGGGACGGCACGGCTCAATGAACGAGAGAACCGGCTGTCCGAAAGAACCGGCTCTCAGCCAACTTGCCCAGCAGTACGCACTTTGCCAGAAGACCCGGCTCTGGCTGAACGGTTCAGCACTGCTCACTGAACGAGAACCGGCTCTCAGCCATCTTCCCCAGCAGTACGCACTTTGCCAGAAGACCCGGTTCTGACTGAACGGTACAACACGGCTCACTAAACGAGAGAACCGGTTCTCCAAAAGATCCGGCTCTCAGCCAACTCGCCCAGCAGTAAGCACTTTGCCAGAAGACCCGGCTCCACTCAACGGTTCAGCACGGCTCGCTGAACGTGAGAACCGGCATTCCAAAGGAACCGGCTCTCACTGAACGGGTCGGCACGGCTCACTGAACGAGAGAACCGGCTCTCCAAAAAAACGGCTCTCACTGAACGGGTCGGCACGGCTCACTGAACGAGATAACTGGCTCTCCAAAATAACCGGCTCTCAGCAAACTCGCCCAGCAGTACGCACTTTTCCAGAAGACCCGGTTCTGACTGAACGGTTCAGTACGGCGCACTGAACGAGAGAACCGGCTCTCCAAAAAACCGGCTCTCAGCCAACTCGCCCAGCAGTACGCACTTTGCCGGAAGACCTGGTTCTGACTGAATGTTTCGGCACGGCTCACTGAACGAGAGAACCGGCTCTCCAAAAGAACGGCTCTCACTGAACGGATCGGCACGGCTCACTGAACGAGAGAACCAGCTGTCCAAAAGAACCGGCTCTCAGCCAACTTGCCCAGCGGTACGCACTTCTCCTGAAGACCCGGCTCTGGCTGAACGGTTCGGCAAGGCGCACTGAACGAGAGAACCGGCTCTCCAAAAGAACGGCTCTCAATGAACGGTTCGGCACAGCTCACTGAACGAGAGAACCGGCTCCAAAAGAATCGGCTCTCAGCCAACTTGCCCAGCAGTACGCACTTTTCCAGAAGATCCGGCTCTGGCTGAAAGGTTCAGCACGGCTCACTGAACGAGAACCGGCTTTCCAAAAGAACTTACTCTCAGCCAACTCGCCCAGCAGTACGCACTTTGCCAGAAGACCCGGCTCTGGATAAACGATTCAGCACGGCTCACTGAACGAGAGAACCGGCTCTCCAAAAGAACGGCTCTCACTGAACGGGTCGGCACGACTCACTGAACGAGAGAACCGGCTCTCCAAAAGAACCGGCTCTCAGCCAACTCGCCCGGCAGTACGCACTTTGCCAGAAGACCCGGCTCTGGCTGAACAGGTCGGCACGGCTCACTGAACGAGAGAACCGGCTGTCCAAAAGAACCGGCTCTCAGCCAACTCGCCAAGCAGTACGCACTTTGCCAGAAGACCCGGCTCTGGCTGAACGGGTCGGCATGGCTCACTGAACGAGAGAACCGGCTGTCTAAAAGAACCGGCTCTCAGCCAACCTGCACAGCAGTACGCACTTTTCCAGAAGACCCGGTTCTGACTGAACGGTTCGGCACGGCTTACTGAACGAGAGAACCGGCTCTCCAAAACAACGGCTTTCACTGAACGGGTCCGCACGGCTCACTGAACGAGAGAACCGGCTGTCCAAAAGAACCGCCTCTCACTGAACGGGTCGGCATGGCTCACTGAACGAGAGAACCGGCTGTCCAAAAGAACCGGCTCTCAGCCAACTTGCACAGCAGTACGCACTTTTCCAGAAGACCCGGTTCTGACTGAACGGTTCGGCACGGCTTACTGAACAAGAGAACCGGCTCTCCAAAACAACGGCTCTCACTGAACGGGTCGGCACGGCTCACTGAACGAGAGAACCGGCTGTCCAAAAGAACCGGCTCTCAGCCAACTTGCCCAGCAGTACGCACTTTTCCAGAAGACCCGGCTCCGGCTGAACGGTTTGGCACGGCTCACCGAACGAGAGAACCGGCTCTCCAAAAGAACGGCTCTCACTGAACGGGTCGGCACGGCTCACTGAACGAGAGAACCGGCTCTCCAAAAGAACGGCTCTCACTGAACGGGTCGGCATGGCTCACTGAACGAGAGAACCGGCTGTCCAAAAGAACCGGCTCTCAGCCAACTTGCACAGCAGTACGCACTTTTCCAGAAGACCCGGTTCTGACTGAACGGTTCGGCACGGCTTACTGAACGAGAGAACCGGCTCTCCAAAACAACGGCTCTCACTGAACGGGTCGGCACGGCTCACTGAACGAGAGAACCGGCTGTTCAAAAGAACCGGCATTCAGCCAACTTGCCCAGCAGGACGCACTTTTCCAGATGACCCGGCTCTGGCTGAACGGTTCGGCACGGCTCACTGAACGAGAGAAGCGGCTCTCCAAAAGAACGGCTCTCACTGAACGGGTCGGCACGGCTCACTGAACGAGAGCACCGGCTCTCCAAAAGAACGGCTCTCACTGAACGGGTCGGCACGGCTCACTGAACGAGAGAACCGGCTCTCCAAAAGAACGGATCTCACTGAACGGGTCGGCACGGCTCACTGAACGAGAGAACCGGCTCTCCAAAAGAACGGCTCTCACTGAACGGGTCGGCACGGCTCACTGAACGAGAGAACCAGCTGTCCAAAAGAACCGGCTCTCAGCCAACTTGCCCAGCGGTAAGCACTTCTCCTGAAGACCCGGCTCTGGCTGAACGGTTCGGCAAGGCGCACTGAACGAGAGAACCGGCTCTCCAAAAGAACGGCTCTCAATGAACGGTTCGGCACGGCTCACTGAACGAGAGAACCGGCTCCAAAAGAACGGCTCACACTGAACGGGTCGGCACGGCTCACTGAACGAGAGAACCGGGTGTCCAAAAGAACCGGCTCTCAGCCAACTTGCACAGCAGTACGCACTTTTCCAGAAGACCCGGTTCTGACTGAACGGATCGGCACGGCTTACTGAACGAGAGAACCGGCTCTCCAAAACAACGGCTTTCACTGAACGGGTCAGCACGGCTCACTGAACGAGAGAACCGGCTGTTCAAAAGAACCGGCATTCAGCCAACTTGCCCAGTAGGACGCACTTTTCCAGAAGACCCGGCTCTGGCTGAACGGTTCGGCATGGCTCACCGAACGAGAGAACCGGCTCTCCAAAAGAACGGGTCGGCACGGCTCACCGGATGAGAGAACCGGCTCTCCAAAAGAACGGCTCGCACTGAACGGGTCGGCACGGCTCACTGAACGAGAGAACCGGCTGTCCAAAAGAACCGGCTCTCAGCCAACTTGCCCAGCAGTACGCACTTCTCCAGAAGACCCGGCTCTGGCTGAACGGTTCGGCACGGCTCACTGAACGAGAGAACCGGCACTCCAAAAGAACGGCTCTCACTGAACGGGTCGGCACGGCTCACTGAACGAGAACCGGCTGTCCAAAAGAACCGGCTCTCAGCCAACTTGTCCAGATACGCACTTTGTAAGAACACCCGGCTCTGGCTGAACGGTTCAGCACGGCTCACTGAACGAGTGAACCGGCTCTCAGCCAATTCGCCCAGCAGTACGCACTTTGCCAGAAGACCCGGCACTGACTGAACGGTTCAGCACGGCTCACGAAACGAGAGAACCGGCTCTCCAAAAGAACCGGCTCTCAGCCAACTCGCCCAGCAGTACGCACTTTGCCAGAAGACCCGGCACTGAATGAACGGTTCAGCACGGCTCACTAAACGAGAGAACCGGCTCTCCAAAAGAACCGGCTCTCAGCCAACTCGCCCAGCAGTACGCACTTTTCCAGAAGACCCGGCTCTGACTCCACGGTTCAGCACGGCTCGCTGAACGAGAGAACCGGCTGTCAAAAGAACCCTATACGTAGTGGCACAGGCAGGAGCTTATTGGATTACGTTTTATTTTATGGCAGCTCCATCACACTTTTTGTCCAAAAGAACCGGCTTTCAGCCAACTCTCCCAGTAGTAAGCACTTTTCCAGAGTACCCGGTTCTGACTGAACGGTTCGGCACGGCTCACTGAACGAGAGAACCGGCTCTCCAAAAGAACGGCTCTCACTGAACGGTTCGGCACAGCTCACTGAACCAGAGAACCAGCTGTCCAAAAAATCCGGCTCTCAGCCTACTCGCCCAGCAGTACGCACTTTGCCAGAAGACCCGGCTCTGGCTAAACGGTTCAGCACGGCTCACTGAACGAGAGAATCGGATCTCCAAAAGAACGGCTCTCACTGAATGGGTCGGCACTGCTAACTGAACGAGAGAACCAGCACTCCAAAAGAACGGCTCTCACTGACCGGGTCGGCACGGCTTACTGAACGAGAGAACCGGCTGTCCAAAAGAACCGGCTCTCAGCCAACTTGCCCAGCAGTACGCACTTTCCCAGAAGATCCGGCTCTGGCTGAAAGGTTCAGCACGACTCACTGAACGAGAACCGGCTTTCCAAAAGAACTGACTCTCAGCCAACTCGCCCAGCAGTACGCACTTTGCCAGAGGACCCGGCTCCGGATAAACGATTCAGCACGGCTCACTGAACGAGAGAACCGGCTCTCCAAAAGAACGGCTCTCACTGAACGGGTCGGCACGACTCACTGAACGAGAGAGCCGGCTCTCCAAAAGAACCGGCTTTCAGCCAACTCGCCCGGCAGTACGCACTTTGCCAGAAGACCCGGCTCTGGCTGAACAGGTCGGCACGGCTCACTGAACGAGAGAACCGGCTGTCCAAAAGAACCGGCTCTCAGCCAACTCGCCAAGCAGTACGCACTTTGCCAGAAGACCCGGCTCTGGCTGAACGGTTCAGCACGGCTCACTGAACGAGAGAACCGGCTGTCCAAAAGAACCGGCTCTCAGCCAACCCGCCCAGCAGTACGCACTTTGTCAGAAGACCCAGCTCCGACTGAACGGTTCAGCACGGCTCACTGAACGAGAGAACCGGCTCTACAAAAGAACGGCTCTCACTGAACGGGACGGCACGGCTCACTGAACGAGAGAACCGGCTGTCCAAAAGAACCGGCTCTCACTGAACGGGTCGGCATGGCTCACTGAACGAGAGAACCGGCTGTCCAAAAGAACCGGCTCTCAGCCAACTTGCACAGCAGTACGCACTTTTCCAGAAGACCCGGTTTTGACTGAACGGTTCGGCACGGCTTACTGAACAAGAGGACAGGCTCTCCAAAACAACGGCTGTCACTGAACGGGTCGGCACGGCTCACTGAACGAGAGAACCGGCTGTCCAAAAGAACCGGCTCTCAGCCAACTTAACCAGCAGTACGCACTTTTCCAGAAGACCCGGCTCCGGCTGAACGGTTTGGCACGGCTCACTGAACGAGAGAACTGGCTCTCCAAAAGAACGGCTCTCACTGAACGGGTCGGCACGGCTCACTGAACGAGAGAACCGGCTCTCCAAAAGAAGGGCTCTCACTGAACGGGTCGGCATGGCTAACTGAACGGGAGAACCGGCTGTCCAAAAGAACCGGCTCTCAGCCAACTTGCACAGAAGTACGCACTTTTCCAGAAGACCCGGTTCTGACTGAACGGTTCGGCACGGCTTACTGAACGAGAGAACCGGCTCTCCAAAACAACGGCTCTCACTGAACGGGTCGGCACGGCTCACTGAACGAGATAACCGGCTGTTCAAAAGAACCGGCATTCAGCCAACTTGCCCAGCAGGGCGCACTTTTCGAGAAGACCCGGCTCTGGCTGAACGGTTCGGCAGGGCTCACTGAACGAGAGAACCGGCTCTCCAAAAGAACGGGTCGGCACGGCTCACCGAATGAGAGAACCGGCTCTCCAAAAGAACGGCTCTCACTGAACGGGTCGGCACGGCTCACTGAACGAGAGCACCGGCTCTCCAAAAGAACGGCTCTCACTGAACGGGTCGGCACGGCTCACTGAACGAGAGAACCGGCTCTCCAAAAGAACGGATCTCACTGAACGGGTCGGCACGGCTCACTGAACGAGAGAACCGGCTCTCCAAAAAAACGGCTCTCACTGAATGGGTCGGCACGGCTCTCTGAACGAGAAAACAGGCTCTCCAAAAGAACGGCTCTCACTGAACGGGTCGGCACGGCTCACTGAATGAGAGAACCGGCTCTCCAAAAGAACGGCTCTCACTGAACGGGTCGGCACGGCTCACTGAACGAGATAACTGGCTCTCCAAAAGAACCGGCTCTCAGCAAACTCGCCCAGCAGTACGCACTTTTCCAGAAGAACCGCTTCTGACAACGGTTCAGTACGGCTCACTGAACGAGAGAACCGGCTCTCCAAAAAACCGGCTCTCAGCCAATTCGCCCAGCAGTACGCACTTTGCCGGAAGACCCGGTTCTGACTGAACGTTTCGGCACGGCTCACTGAACGAGAGAACCGGCTCTCCAAAAGAACTGCTCACTGAACGGGTCGGCACGGCTCACTGAACGAGAGAACCGGCTGTCCAAAAGAACCGGCTCTCAGCCGACTTGCCCAGCAGTACGCACTTCTCCAGAAGACCCGGCTCTGGCTGAACGGTTCGGCACGGCTCACTGAACGAGAACCGGCTGTCCAAAAGAACCGGCTCTCAGCCAACATGCCCAGCAGTAAGCACGTTTCTAGAAGACCCCGCTCTGGCTGAACGGTTCAGCACGGCTCACTGAACGAGAACCGGCTGTCCAAAAGAACCGGCTCTCAGCCAACTTGTCCAGCAGTACGCACTTTGTAAGAACACCCGGCTCTGGCTGAACGGTTCAGCACGGCTCACTGAACGAGAGAACCGGCTCTCAGCCAACTCGCCCAGCAGTACGCACTTTGCCAGAAGACCCGGTTCTGACTGAACGGTTCAGCACGGCTCACTAAACGAGAGAACCGGCTCTCCAAAAGAACCGGCTCTCAGCCAACTCGCCCAGCAGTACGCACTTTGCCAGAAGACCCGGCTCTGACTAAACGGTTCAGCACGGCTCCCTGAACGAGAGAACCGGCTGTCAAAAGAACCCTATACGTAGTGGCACCGGCAGGAGCTTATTGGTTTTACGTTTTATTTTATGGCAGCTCCACCATACTTTTTGTCCAAAAGAACCGGCTTTCAGTCAACTCTCCCAGTAGTAAGCACTTTTCCAGAATACCCGTTTCTGACTGAACGGTTCGGCACGGCTCACTGAACGAGAGAACCGGCTCTCCAAAAGAACGGCTCTCACTGAACGGTTCGGCACAGCTCACTGAACGAGAGAACCAGCTGTCCAAAAAAAACCGGCTCTCAGCCAACTCGCCCAGCAGTACGCACTTTGCCGGATGACCCGCTTCTGACTGAATGTTTCGGCACGGCTCACTGAACGAGAGAACCGGCTCTCCAAAAGAACGGCTCTCACTGAACGGGTCGGCACGGCTCACTGAACGAGAGAACCAGCTGTCCAAAAGAACCGGCTCTCAGCCAAATTGCCCAGCGGTACGCACTTCTCCAGAAGACCAGGCTCTGGCTGAACGGTTCGGTAAGGAGCACTGAATGAACGAGAGAACCGGCTCTCCAAAAGAACGGCTCTCACTGAACGATTCGGCACGGCTCACTGAACGAGAGAACCGGCTCCAAAAGAACGGCTCTCACTGAACGGGTCGGCACGGCTCACTGAACGAGAGAACCGGCTGTCCAAAAGGACCGGCTCGCAGCCAACTTGCCCAGCAGTACGCACTTTTCCAGAAGACCCGGCTCCGGCTGAACGGTTTGGCACGGCTCACTGAACGAGAGAACCGGCTCTCCAAATGAACGGCTCTCACTGAACGGGTTGGCACGGCTCACTGAACGAATGAACCGGCTCTCAGCCACTTGCCCAGCAGTACGCACTTTTCCAGAAGACCCGGCTCCGGCTGAACGGTTTGGCACGGCTGACTGAACGAGAGAACCGGCTCTCCAAAAGAACGGCTCTCACTGAACGGTTCGGCACGGCTCACTGAACGAGAGAACCGGCTCCAAAAGAACGGCTCTCACTGAACGGGTCGGCACGGCTCACTGAACGAGAGAACCGGCTGTCCAAAAGAACCGGCTCTCAGCCAACTTGCCCAGCAGTACGCACTTTTCCAGAAGACCCGGCTCCGGCTGAACGGTTTGGCACGGCTCACTGAACGAGAGAACCGGCTCTCCAAAAGAACGGCTCTCACTGAACGGGTTGGCACGGCTCACACAACGAATGAACCGGCTCTCAGCCAACTTGCCCAGCAGTACGCACTTTTGCAGAAGACCCGGCTCCGGCTGAACGGTTTGGCACGGCTCACTGAACGAGAGAACCAGCTCTCCAAAAGAACGGCTCTCACTGAACGGGTTGGCACGGCTCACTGAACGAATGAACCGGCTATCCAAAAGAGCGGCTCTCACTGAACGGGTCGGCATGGCTCACTGAACGAGAGAACCGGCTCTCAGCCAACTCGCCCAGCAGTACGCACTTTGCCAGAAGACCCGGTTCTGACTGAACGGTTCAGCACGGCTCACTAAACGAGAGAACCGGCTGTCCAAAAGAAACTTGCCCAGCAGTACGCATTTCTCCAGAAGACCCGGTTCTGACTGAACGGTTCGGCACGGCTCACTGAACGAGAGAACCGGCTCTCCAAAAGAACGGCTCTCACTGAACGGTTCGGCACAGCTCACTGAACGAGAGAACCAGCTGTCCAAAAAAAACCGGCTCTCAGCCAACTCGCCCAGCAGTACGCACTTTGCCGGAAGACCCGCTTCTGACTGAATGTTTCGGCACGGCTCACTGAACGAGAGAACCGGCTCTCCAAAAGAACGGCTCTCACTGAACGGGTCGGCACGGCTCACTGAACGAGAGAACCAGCTGTCCAAAAGAACCGGCACTCAGCCAAATTGCCCAGCGGTACGCACTTCTCCAGAAGACCCGGCTCTGGCTGAACGGTTCGGCAAGGCGCACTGAACGAGAGAACCGGCTCTCCAAAAGAACGGCTCTCACTGAACGGTTCGGCACGGCTCACTGAACGAGAGAACCGGCTCCAAAAGAACGGCTCTCACTGAACGGGTCGGCACGGCTCACTGAACGAGAGAACCGGCTGTCCAAAAGAACCGGCTCTCAGCCAACTTGCACAGCAGTACGCACTTTTCCAGAAGACCCGGTTTTGACTGAACGGTTCGGCACGGCTTACTGAACAAGAGGACAGGCTCTCCAAAACAACGGCTGTCACTGAACGGGTCGGCACGGCTCACTGAACGAGAGAACCGGCTGTCCAAAAGAACCGGCTCTCAGCCAACTTAACCAGCAGTACGCACTTTTCCAGAAGACCCGGCTCCGGCTGAACGGTTTGGCACGGCTCACTGAACGAGAGAACTGGCTCTCCAAAAGAACGGCTCTCACTGAACGGGTCGGCACGGCTCACTGAACGAGAGAACCGGCTCTCCAAAAGAAGGGCTCTCACTGAACGGGTCGGCATGGCTAACTGAACGGGAGAACCGGCTGTCCAAAAGAACCGGCTCTCAGCCAACTTGCACAGAAGTACGCACTTTTCCAGAAGACCCGGTTCTGACTGAACGGTTCGGCACGGCTTACTGAACGAGAGAACCGGCTCTCCAAAACAACGGCTCTCACTGAACGGGTCGGCACGGCTCACTGAACGAGAGAACCGGCTGTTCAAAAGAACCGGCATTCAGCCAACTTGCCCAGCAGGGCGCACTTTTCGAGAAGACCCGGCTCTGGCTGAACGGTTCGGCAGGGCTCACTGAACGAGAGAACCGGCTCTCCAAAAGAACGGGTCGGCACGGCTCACCGAATGAGAGAACCGGCTCTCCAAAAGAACGGCTCTCACTGAACGGGTCGGCACGGCTCACTGAACGAGAGCACCGGCTCTCCAAAAGAACGGCTCTCACTGAACGGGTCGGCACGGCTCACTGAACGAGAGAACCGGCTCTCCAAAAGAACGGATCTCACTGAACGGGTCGGCACGGCTCACTGAACGAGAGAACCGGCTCTCCAAAAAAACGGCTCTCACTGAATGGGTCGGCACGGCTCTCTGAACGAGAAAACAGGCTCTCCAAAAGAACGGCTCTCACTGAACGGGTCGGCACGGCTCACTGAATGAGAGAACCGGCTCTCCAAAAGAACGGCTCTCACTGAACGGGTCGGCACGGCTCACTGAACGAGATAACTGGCTCTCCAAAAGAACCGGCTCTCAGCAAACTCGCCCAGCAGTACGCACTTTTCCAGAAGAACCGCTTCTGACAACGGTTCAGTACGGCTCACTGAACGAGAGAACCGGCTCTCCAAAAAACCGGCTCTCAGCCAATTCGCCCAGCAGTACGCACTTTGCCGGAAGACCCGGTTCTGACTGAACGTTTCGGCACGGCTCACTGAACGAGAGAACCGGCTCTCCAAAAGAACTGCTCACTGAACGGGTCGGCACGGCTCACTGAACGAGAGAACCGGCTGTCCAAAAGAACCGGCTCTCAGCCGACTTGCCCAGCAGTACGCACTTCTCCAGAAGACCCGGCTCTGGCTGAACGGTTCGGCACGGCTCACTGAACGAGAGAACCGGCACTCCAAAAAAACGGCTCTCACTGAAGGGGTCGGCACGGCTCTCTGAACGAGAGAACCGGCTCTCCAAAAGAACCGGCTCTCAGCCAACATGCCCAGCAGTAAGCACTTTTCTAGAAGACCCCGCTCTGGCTGAACGGTTCAGCACGGCTCACTGAACGAGAACCGGCTGTCCAAAAGAACCGGCTCTCAGCCAACTTGTCCAGCAGTACGCACTTTGTAAGAACACCCGGCTCTGGCTGAACGGTTCAGCACGGCTCACTGAACGAGAGAACCGGCTCTCAGCCAACTCGCCCAGCAGTACGCACTTTGCCAGAAGACCCGGTTCTGACTGAACGGTTCAGCACGGCTCACTAAACGAGAGAACCGGCTCTCCAAAAGAACCGGCTCTCAGCCAACTCGCCCAGCAGTACGCACTTTGCCAGAAGACCCGGCTCTGACTAAACGGTTCAGCACGGCTCCCTGAACGAGAGAACCGGCTGTCAAAAGAACCCTATACGTAGTGGCACCGGCAGGAGCTTATTGGTTTTACGTTTTATTTTATGGCAGCTCCACCATACTTTTTGTCCAAAAGAACCGGCTTTCAGTCAACTCTCCCAGTAGTAAGCACTTTTCCAGAATACCCGTTTCTGACTGAACGGTTCGGCACGGCTCACTGAACGAGAGAACCGGCTCTCCAAAAGAACGGCTCTCACTGAACGGTTCGGCACAGCTCACTGAACGAGAGAACCAGCTGTCCAAAAAAAACCGGCTCTCAGCCAACTCGCCCAGCAGTACGCACTTTGCCGGATGACCCGCTTCTGACTGAATGTTTCGGCACGGCTCACTGAACGAGAGAACCGGCTCTCCAAAAGAACGGCTCTCACTGAACGGGTCGGCACGGCTCACTGAACGAGAGAACCAGCTGTCCAAAAGAACCGGCTCTCAGCCAAATTGCCCAGCGGTACGCACTTCTCCAGAAGACCAGGCTCTGGCTGAACGGTTCGGTAAGGAGCACTGAATGAACGAGAGAACCGGCTCTCCAAAAGAACGGCTCTCACTGAACGATTCGGCACGGCTCACTGAACGAGAGAACCGGCTCCAAAAGAACGGCTCTCACTGAACGGGTCGGCACGGCTCACTGAACGAGAGAACCGGCTGTCCAAAAGGACCGGCTCTCAGCCAACTTGCCCAGCAGTACGCACTTTTCCAGAAGACCCGGCTCCGGCTGAACGGTTTGGCACGGCTCACTGAACGAGAGAACCGGCTCTCCAAATGAACGGCTCTCACTGAACGGGTTGGCACGGCTCACTGAACGAATGAACCGGCTCTCAGCCACTTGCCCAGCAGTACGCACTTTTCCAGAAGACCCGGCTCCGGCTGAACGGTTTGGCACGGCTGACTGAACGAGAGAACCGGCTCTCCAAAAGAACGGCTCTCACTGAACGGTTCGGCACGGCTCACTGAACGAGAGAACCGGCTCCAAAAGAACGGCTCTCACTGAACGGGTCGGCACGGCTCACTGAACGAGAGAACCGGCTGTCCAAAAGAACCGGCTCTCAGCCAACTTGCCCAGCAGTACGCACTTTTCCAGAAGACCCGGCTCCGGCTGAACGGTTTGGCACGGCTCACTGAACGAGAGAACCGGCTCTCCAAAAGAACGGCTCTCACTGAACGGGTTGGCACGGCTCACACAACGAATGAACCGGCTCTCAGCCAACTTGCCCAGCAGTACGCACTTTTGCAGAAGACCCGGCTCCGGCTGAACGGTTTGGCACGGCTCACTGAACGAGAGAACCAGCTCTCCAAAAGAACGGCTCTCACTGAACGGGTTGGCACGGCTCACTGAACGAATGAACCGGCTATCCAAAAGAGCGGCTCTCACTGAACGGGTCGGCATGGCTCACTGAACGAGAGAACCGGCTCTCAGCCAACTCGCCCAGCAGTACGCACTTTGCCAGAAGACCCGGTTCTGACTGAACGGTTCAGCACGGCTCACTAAACGAGAGAACCGGCTGTCCAAAAGAAACTTGCCCAGCAGTACGCATTTCTCCAGAAGACCCGGTTCTGACTGAACGGTTCGGCACGGCTCACTGAACGAGAGAACCGGCTCTCCAAAAGAACGGCTCTCACTGAACGGTTCGGCACAGCTCACTGAACGAGAGAACCAGCTGTCCAAAAAAAACCGGCTCTCAGCCAACTCGCCCAGCAGTACGCACTTTGCCGGAAGACCCGCTTCTGACTGAATGTTTCGGCACGGCTCACTGAACGAGAGAACCGGCTCTCCAAAAGAACGGCTCTCACTGAACGGGTCGGCACGGCTCACTGAACGAGAGAACCAGCTGTCCAAAAGAACCGGCACTCAGCCAAATTGCCCAGCGGTACGCACTTCTCCAGAAGACCCGGCTCTGGCTGAACGGTTCGGCAAGGCGCACTGAACGAGAGAACCGGCTCTCCAAAAGAACGGCTCTCACTGAACGGTTCGGCACGGCTCACTGAACGAGAGAACCGGCTCCAAAAGAACGGCTCTCACTGAACGGGTCGGCACGGCTCACTGAACGAGAGAACCGGCTGTCCAAAAGAACCGGCTCTCAGCCAACTTGCCCAGCAGTACGCACTTTTCCAGAAGACCCGGCTCCGGCTTAACGGTTTGGCACGGCTCACTGAACGAGAGAACCGGCTCTCCAAAAGAACGGCTCTCACTGAACGGGTTGGCACGGCTCACTGAACGAATGAACCGGCTCTCAGCCAACTTGCCCAGCAGTACGCACTTTTCCAGAAGACCCGGCTCCGGCTGAACGGTTTGGCACGGCTCACTGAACGAGAGAACCGGCTCTCCAAAAGAACGGCTCTCACTGAACGGGTTGGCACGGCTCACTGAACGAATGAACCGGCTCTCAGCCAACTTGCCCAGCAGTACGCACTTTTCCAGAAGACCCGGCTCCGGCTGAACGGTTTGGCACGGCTCACTGAACGAGAGAACCGGCTCTCCAAAAGAACGGCTCTCACTGAACGGTTCGGCACGGCTCACTGAACGAGAGAACCGGCTCCAAAAGAACGGCTCTCACTGAACGGGTCGGCACGGCTCACTGAACGAGAGAACCGGCTGTCCAAAAGAACCGGCTCTCAGCCAACTTGCCCAGCAGTACGCACTTTTCCAGAAGACCCGGCTCCGGCTGAACGGTTTGGCACGGCTCACTGAACGAGAGAACCGGCTCTCCAAAAGAACGGCTCTCACTGAACGGGTTGGCACGGCTCACACAACGAATGAACCGGCTCTCAGCCAACTTGCCCAGCAGTACGCACTTTTGCAGAAGACCCGGCTCCGGCTGAACGGTTTGGCACGGCTCACTGAACGAGAGAACCGGCTCTCCAAAAGAACGGCTCTCACTGAACGGGTTGGCACGGCTCACTGAACGAATGAACCGGCTATCCAAAAGAACGGCTCTCACTGAACGGGTCGGCATGGCTCACTGAACGAGAGAACCGGCTGTCCAAAAGAACCGGCTCTCAGCCATCTTGCACAGCAGTACGCACTTTTCCAGAAGACCCGGTTCTGACTGAACGGGTCGGCACGGCTCACTGAACGAGAGAACCGGCTGTTCAAAAGAACCGGCTTTCAGCCAACCTGCCCAGCAGGACGCACTTTTCCAGAAGACTCGACTCTGGCTGAACGGTTCGGCACGGCTCACTGAACGAGAGAACCGGCTCTCCAAAAGAACGGGTCGGCACGGCTCACCGAATGAGAGAACCGGCTCTCCAAAAGAACGGCTCTCACTGAACGGGTCGGCACGGCTCACTGAACGAGAGAACCGGCTCTCCAAAAGAACGGCACTCACTGAGCGGGTCGGCACGGCTAACTGAACGAGAGAACCGGCTCTCCAAAAGAACGGCTCTCACTGAACGGGTCGGCACGGCTCTCTGAAGGAGAGAACCGGCTCTCCAAAAGAACGGCTCTCACTGAACGGGTCGGCACGGCTCACTGAACGAGAGAACCGGCTCTCCAAAAGAACGGCTCTCACTGAACGGGTCGGCACGGCTCACTGAACGAGATAACTGGCTCTCCAAAAGAACCTGCTCTCAGCAAACTCGCCCAGCAGTACGCACTTTTCCAGAAGAACCGGTTCTGACAACGGTTCAGTACGGCTCACTGAACGAGAGAACCGGCTCTCCAAAAAACCGGCTCTCAGCCAACACGCCCAGCAGTACGCACTTTGCCGGAAGACCCGGTTCTTACTGAACGTTTCGGCACGGCTCACTGAACGAGAGAACCGGCTCTCCAAAAGAACGGCTCACTGAACGGGTCGGCACGGCTCACTGAACGAGAGAACCGGCTGTCCAAAAGAACCGGCTCTCAGCCAACTTGCCCAGCAGTACGCACTTCTCCAGAAGACCCGGCTCTGGCTGAACGGTTCGGCACGGCTCACTGAACGAGAGAACCGGCACTCCAAAAGAACGGCTCTCATTGAACGGGTCGGCACGGCTCACTGAACGAGAGAACCGGCTGTCCAAAAGAACCGGCTCTCAGCCAACTTGCCCAGCAGTACGCACTTCTCCAGAAGACCCGGCTCTGGCTGAACGGTTCGGCACGGCTCACTGAACGAGAGAACCGGCACTCCAAAAGAACGGCTCTCACTGAACGGGTCGGCACGGCTCACTGAACGAGAGAACCGGCTCTCCAAAAGAACCGGCTCTCAGCAAATTGCCCAGCGGTACGCACTTCTCCAGAAGACCCGGCTCTGGCTGAACGGTTCGGCAAGGCGCACTGAACGAGAGAACCGGCTCTCCAAAAGAACGGCTCTCACTGAACGGTTCGGAACGGCTCACTGAACGAGAGAACCGGCTCCAAAAGAACGGCTCTCACTGAACGGGTCGGCACGGCTCACTGAACGAGAGAACCGGCTGTCCAAAAGAACCGGCTCTCAGCCAACTTGCCCAGCAGTACGCACTTTTCCAGAAGACCCGGCTCCGGCTGAACGGTTTGGCACGGCTCACTGAACGAGAGAACCGGCTCTCCAAAAGAACGGCTCTCTCTGAACGGGTTGGCACGGCTCACTGAACGAATGAACCGGCTCTCAGCCAACTTGCCCAGCAGTACGCACTTTTCCAGAAGACCCGGCTCCGGCTGAACGGTTTGGCACGGCTCACTGAACGAGAGAACCGGCTCTCCAAAAGAACGGCTCTCACTGAACGGGTTAGCACGGCTCACTGAACGAATGAACCGGCTATCCAGAAGAACGGCTCTCACTGAACGGGTCGGCATGGCTCACTGAACGAGAGAACCGGCTGTCCAAAAGAACCGGCTCTCAGCCAACTTGCAGAGCAGTACGCACTTTTCCAGAAGACCCGGTTCTGACTGAACGGTTCGGCACGGCTTACTGAACGAGAGAACCGGCTCTCCAAAACAACGGCTCTCACTGAACGGGTCGGCAGGGCTCACTGAACGAGAGAACCGGCTGTTCAAAAGAACCGGCTTTCAGCCAACTTGCCCAGCAGGACGCACTTTTCCAGAAGACTCGACTCTGGCTGAACGGTTCGGCACGGCTCACTGAACGAGAGAACCGGCTCTCCAAAAGAACGGGTCGGCACGGCTCACCGAATGAGAGAACCGGCTCTCCAAAAGAACGGCTCTCACTGAACGGGTCGGCACGGCTCACTGAACGAGAGAACCGGCTCTCCAAAAGAACGGCTCTCACTGAACGGGTCGGCACTTCTAACTGAACGAGAGAACCGGCTCTCCAAAAGAACGGCTCTCACTGAACGGGTCGGCACGGCTCTCTGAACGAGAGAACCGGCTCTCCAAAAGAACGGCTCTCACTGAACGGGTCGGCACGGCTCACTGAACGAGATAACTGGCTCTCCAAAAGAACCGGCTCTCAGCAAACTCGCCCAGCAGTACGCACTTTTCCAGAAGAACAGGTTCTGACAACGGTTCAGTACGGCTCACTGAACGAGAGAACCGGCTCTCCAAAAAACCGGCTCTCAGCCAACACGCCCAGTAGTAAGCACTTTTCCAGAATACCCGGTTCTGACTGAACGGTTCGGCACGGCTCACTGAACGAGAGAACCGGCTCTCCAAAAGAACGGCTCTCACTGCACGGGTCGGCACGGCTCACTGAACGAGAGAACCGGCTGTCCAAAAAAACCGGCTCTCAGCCAACTTGCCCAGCAGTACGCACTTCTCCAGAAGACCCGGCTCTGGCTGAACGGTTCGGCACGGCTCACTGAACGAGAGAACCGGCACTCCAAAAGAACGGCTCTCGTTGAACGGGTTGGCACGGCTCACTGAACGAGAGAACCGGCTCTCCAAAAGAACCGGCTCTCAGCCAACTTGCCCAGCAGTACGCACTTTTCTAGAAGACCCGGCTCTGGCTGAACGGTTCAGCACGGCTCACTGAACGAGAACCGGCTGTCCAAAAGAACCGGCTCTCAGCCAACTTGTCCAGCAGTACGCACTTTGTAAGAACTCCCGGCTCTGGCTGAACGGTTCAGCACGGCTCACTGAACGAGAGAACCGGCTCTCAGCCAACTTGCCCAGCAGTACGCACTTTGCCAGAAGACCCGGTTCCGACTGAACGGTTCAGCACGGCTCACTAAACGAGAGAACCGGCTCTCCAAAAGAACCGGCTCTCAGCCAACTCGCCCAGCAGTACGCACTTTGCCAGAAGACCCGGCTCTGACTAAACGGTTCAGCACGGCTCGCTGAACGAGAGAACCGGCTGTCAAAAGAACCCTATACGTAGTGGCACAGGCAGGAGCTTATTGGTTTACGTTTTATTTTATGGCAGCTCCACCATACTTTTTGTCCAAAAGAACCGGCTTTCAGCCAACTCTCCCAGTAGTAAGCACTTTTCCAGAATACCCGGTTCTGACTGAACGGTTCGGCACGGCTCACTGAACGAGAGAACCGGCTCTCCAAAAGAACGGCTCTCACTGAACGGTTCGGCACAGCTCACTGAACGAGAGAACCAGCTGTCTAAAAAATCCTGCTCTCAGCCAACTCGCCCAGCAGTACGCACTTTGCCAGAAGACCCGGCTCTGGCTAAACGGTTCAGCACGGCTCACTGAACGAGAGAACCAGATCTCCAAAAGAACGGCTCTCACTGAATGGGTCGGCACTGCTCACTGAACGAGAGAACCAGCACTCCAAAAGAACGGCTCTCACTGACCGTGTCGGCACGGCTTACTGAACGAGAGAACCGGCTGTCCAAAAGAACCGGCTCTCAGCCAACTTGCCCAGCAGTATGCACTTTTACAGAAGATCCGGCTCTGGCTGAAAAGTTCAGCACGGCTCACTGAACGAGAACCGGCTTTCCAAAAGAACTGACTCTCAGCCAACTCGCCCAGCAGTACGCACTTTGCCAGAAGACCCGGCTCTGGCTAAACGATTCAGCACGGCTCACTGAACGAGAGAACCGGCTCTACAAAAGAACGGCTCTCACTGAACGGGACGGCACGGCTCACTGAACGAGAGAACCGGCTGTCCAAAAGAACCGGCTCTCAGCCAACTTGCACAGCAGTACGCACTTTTCCAGAAGACCCGGTTCTGACTGAACGGTTCGGCACGGCTTACTGAACGAGAGAACCGGCTCTCCAAAACAACGGCTCTCACTGAACGGGTCGGCACGGCTCACTGAACGAGAGAACCGGCTGTCCAAAAGAACCGGCTCTCAGCCAACTTGCCCAGCAGTACGCACTTTTCCAGAAGACCCGGCTCCGGCTGAACGGTTTGGCACGGCTCACTGAACGAGAGAACCGGCTCTCCAAAAGAACGGCTCTCACTGAACGGGTCGGTACGGCTCACTGAACGAGAGAACCGGCTCTCCAAAAGAACGGCTCTCACTGAACGGGTCGGCATGGCTCACTGAACGACAGAACCGGCTGTCCAAAAGAACCGGCTCTCAGCCAACTTGCACAGCAGTACGCACTTTTCCAGAAGACCCGGTTCTGACTGAACGGTTCGGCACGGCTTACTGAACGAGAGAACCGGCTCTCCAAAACAACGGCTCTCACTGAACGGGTCGGCACGGCTCGCTGAACGAGAGAACCGGCTGTTCAAAAGAACCGGCTTTCAGCCAACTTGCCCAGCAGGACGCACTTTTCCAGAAGACCCGGCTCTGGCTGAACGGTTCGGCACGGCTCACTGAACGAGAGAACCGGCTCTCCAAAAGAACGGGTCGGCACGGGTCACCGAATGAGAGAACCGGCTCTCCAAAAGAACGGCTCTCACTGAACGGGTTGGCACGGCTCACTGATCGAGAGCACCGGCTCTCCAGAAGAACGGCTCTCACTGAACGGGTCGGCACGGCTCACTGATCGAGAGAACCGGCTCTCCAAAAGAACGGATCTCACTGAACGGGTCGGCACGGCTCACTGAACGAGAGAACCGGCTCTCCAAAAGAACGGCTCTCAGCCAACTCGCCCAACAGTACGCACTTTGCCAGAAGACCCGGCTCTGGCTGAACGGTTCAGCACGGCTCACTGAACGAGAGAACCGGCTCTCCAAAAGAACCGGCTCAGACAATTCGCCCAGCACTAAGCACTTTGCCAGAAGACCCGGCTCTGGATGAACGGTTCAGCACGGCTCACTGAACGAGAGAACCGGCTGTCCAAAAGAACCGGCTCTCAGCCAACTTGCCCAGCAGTACGCACTTTTCCAGAAGACCCGGCTCCGGCTGAACGGTTTGGCACGGCTCACTGAACGAGAGAACCGGCTCTCCAAAAGAACGGCTCTCACTGAACGGGTCGGTACGGCTCACTGAACGAGAGAACCGGCTCTCCAAAAGAACGGCTCTCACTGAACGGGTCGGCATGGCTCACTGCACGACCGAACCGGCTGTCCAAAAGAACCGGCTCTCAGCCAACTTGCATAGCAGTATGCACTTTTCCAGAAGACCCGGTTCTGACTGAACGGTTCGGCACGGCTTACTGAACGAGAGAACCGGCTCTCCAAAACAACGGCTCTCACTGAACGGGTCGGCACGGCTCACTGAACGAGAGAACCGGCTGTTCAAAAGAACCGGCTCTCAGGTAACTCGCCCAACAGTACGCACTTTGCCAGAAGACCCGGCTCTGGCTGAACGGTTCAGCACGGCTCACTGAACGAGAGAACCGGCTCTCCAAAAGAACCGGCTCTCAGACAATTCGCCCAGCAGTACGCACTTTGCCAGAAGACCCGGCTCTGGATGAACGGTTCAGCACGGCTCACTGAACGAGAGAACCGGCTGTCCAAAAGAACCGGCTCTCAGCCAACCCGCCCAGCAGTACGCATTTTGCCAGAAGACCCGGCTCCGACTGAACGGTTCAGCACGGCTCACTGAACGAGAGAACCGGCTCTACAAAAGAACGGCTCTCACTGAACGGGACGGCACGGCTCACTGAACGAGAGAACCGGCTGTCCGAAAGAACCGGCTCTCAGCCAACTTGCCCAGCAGTACGCACTTTGTAAGAACACCCGGCTCTGGCTGAACGGTTCAGCACGGCACACTGAACGAGAGAACCGGCTCTCAGCCAACTCGCCCAGCAGTACGCACTTTGCCAGAAGACCCGGTTCTGACTGAACGGTTCAGCACGGCTCACTAAACGAGAGAACCGGCTCTCCAAAAGAACCGGCTCTCAGCCAACTCGCCCAGCAGTACGCACTTTGCCAGAAGACCCGGCTCTGACTAAACGGTTCAGCACGGCTCACTGAACGAGAGAACCGGCTCTAAAAAAAACCGGCTCTCAGCCAACACGCCCAGTAGTAAGCACTTTTCCAGAATACCCGGTTCTGACTGAACGGTTCGGCACGGCTCACTGAACGAGAGAACCGGCTCTCCAAAAGAACGGCTCTCACTGCACGGGTCGGCACGGCTCACTGAACGAGAGAACCGGCTGTCCAAAAAAACCGGCTCTCAGCCAACTTGCCCAGCAGTACGCACTTCTCCAGAAGACCCGGCTCTGGCTGAACGGTTCGGCACGGCTCACTGAACGAGAGAACCGGCACTCCAAAAGAACGGCTCTCGTTGAACGGGTTGGCACGGCTCACTGAACGAGAGAACCGGCTCTCCAAAAGAACCGGCTCTCAGCCAACTTGCCCAGCAGTACGCACTTTTCTAGAAGACCCGGCTCTGGCTGAACGGTTCAGCACGGCTCACTGAACGAGAACCGGCTGTCCAAAAGAACCGGCTCTCAGCCAACTTGTCCAGCAGTACGCACTTTGTAAGAACTCCCGGCTCTGGCTGAACGGTTCAGCACGGCTCACTGAACGAGAGAACCGGCTCTCAGCCAACTTGCCCAGCAGTACGCACTTTGCCAGAAGACCCGGTTCCGACTGAACGGTTCAGCACGGCTCACTAAACGAGAGAACCGGCTCTCCAAAAGAACCGGCTCTCAGCCAACTCGCCCAGCAGTACGCACTTTGCCAGAAGACCCGGCTCTGACTAAACGGTTCAGCACGGCTCGCTGAACGAGAGAACCGGCTGTCAAAAGAACCCTATACGTAGTGGCACAGGCAGGAGCTTATTGGTTTACGTTTTATTTTATGGCAGCTCCACCATACTTTTTGTCCAAAAGAACCGGCTTTCAGCCAACTCTCCCAGTAGTAAGCACTTTTCCAGAATACCCGGTTCTGACTGAACGGTTCGGCACGGCTCACTGAACGAGAGAACCGGCTCTCCAAAAGAACGGCTCTCACTGAACGGTTCGGCACAGCTCACTGAACGAGAGAACCAGCTGTCTAAAAAATCCTGCTCTCAGCCAACTCGCCCAGCAGTACGCACTTTGCCAGAAGACCCGGCTCTGGCTAAACGGTTCAGCACGGCTCACTGAACGAGAGAACCAGATCTCCAAAAGAACGGCTCTCACTGAATGGGTCGGCACTGCTCACTGAACGAGAGAACCAGCACTCCAAAAGAACGGCTCTCACTGACCGTGTCGGCACGGCTTACTGAACGAGAGAACCGGCTGTCCAAAAGAACCGGCTCTCAGCCAACTTGCCCAGCAGTATGCACTTTTACAGAAGATCCGGCTCTGGCTGAAAGGTTCAGCACGGCTCACTGAACGAGAACCGGCTTTCCAAAAGAACTGACTCTCAGCCAACTCGCCCAGCAGTACGCACTTTGCCAGAAGACCCGGCTCTGGCTAAACGATTCAGCACGGCTCACTGAACGAGAGAACCGGCTCTACAAAAGAACGGCTCTCACTGAACGGGACGGCACGGCTCACTGAACGAGAGAACCGGCTGTCCAAAAGAACCGGCTCTCAGCCAACTTGCACAGCAGTACGCACTTTTCCAGAAGACCCGGTTCTGACTGAACGGTTCGGCACGGCTTACTGAACGAGAGAACCGGCTCTCCAAAACAACGGCTCTCACTGAACGGGTCGGCACGGCTCACTGAACGAGAGAACCGGCTGTCCAAAAGAACCGGCTCTCAGCCAACTTGCCCAGCAGTACGCACTTTTCCAGAAGACCCGGCTCCGGCTGAACGGTTTGGCACGGCTCACTGAACGAGAGAACCGGCTCTCCAAAAGAACGGCTCTCACTGAACGGGTCGGTACGGCTCACTGAACGAGAGAACCGGCTCTCCAAAAGAACGGCTCTCACTGAACGGGTCGGCATGGCTCACTGAACGACAGAACCGGCTGTCCAAAAGAACCGGCTCTCAGCCAACTTGCACAGCAGTACGCACTTTTCCAGAAGACCCGGTTCTGACTGAACGGTTCGGCACGGCTTACTGAACGAGAGAACCGGCTCTCCAAAACAACGGCTCTCACTGAACGGGTCGGCACGGCTCGCTGAACGAGAGAACCGGCTGTTCAAAAGAACCGGCTTTCAGCCAACTTGCCCAGCAGGACGCACTTTTCCAGAAGACCCGGCTCTGGCTGAACGGTTCGGCACGGCTCACTGAACGAGAGAACCGGCTCTCCAAAAGAACGGGTCGGCACGGGTCACCGAATGAGAGAACCGGCTCTCCAAAAGAACGGCTCTCACTGAACGGGTTGGCACGGCTCACTGATCGAGAGCACCGGCTCTCCAGAAGAACGGCTCTCACTGAACGGGTCGGCACGGCTCACTGATCGAGAGAACCGGCTCTCCAAAAGAACGGATCTCACTGAACGGGTCGGCACGGCTCACTGAACGAGAGAACCGGCTCTCCAAAAGAACGGCTCTCAGCCAACTCGCCCAACAGTACGCACTTTGCCAGAAGACCCGGCTCTGGCTGAACGGTTCAGCACGGCTCACTGAACGAGAGAACCGGCTCTCCAAAAGAACCGGCTCAGACAATTCGCCCAGCACTAAGCACTTTGCCAGAAGACCCGGCTCTGGATGAACGGTTCAGCACGGCTCACTGAACGAGAGAACCGGCTGTCCAAAAGAACCGGCTCTCAGCCAACTTGCCCAGCAGTACGCACTTTTCCAGAAGACCCGGCTCCGGCTGAACGGTTTGGCACGGCTCACTGAACGAGAGAACCGGCTCTCCAAAAGAACGGCTCTCACTGAACGGGTCGGTACGGCTCACTGAACGAGAGAACCGGCTCTCCAAAAGAACGGCTCTCACTGAACGGGTCGGCATGGCTCACTGCACGACCGAACCGGCTGTCCAAAAGAACCGGCTCTCAGCCAACTTGCATAGCAGTATGCACTTTTCCAGAAGACCCGGTTCTGACTGAACGGTTCGGCACGGCTTACTGAACGAGAGAACCGGCTCTCCAAAACAACGGCTCTCACTGAACGGGTCGGCACGGCTCACTGAACGAGAGAACCGGCTGTTCAAAAGAACCGGCTCTCAGGTAACTCGCCCAACAGTACGCACTTTGCCAGAAGACCCGGCTCTGGCTGAACGGTTCAGCACGGCTCACTGAACGAGAGAACCGGCTCTCCAAAAGAACCGGCTCTCAGACAATTCGCCCAGCAGTACGCACTTTGCCAGAAGACCCGGCTCTGGATGAACGGTTCAGCACGGCTCACTGAACGAGAGAACCGGCTGTCCAAAAGAACCGGCTCTCAGCCAACCCGCCCAGCAGTACGCATTTTGCCAGAAGACCCGGCTCCGACTGAACGGTTCAGCACGGCTCACTGAACGAGAGAACCGGCTCTACAAAAGAACGGCTCTCACTGAACGGGACGGCACGGCTCACTGAACGAGAGAACCGGCTGTCCGAAAGAACCGGCTCTCAGCCAACTTGCCCAGCAGTACGCACTTTGTAAGAACACCCGGCTCTGGCTGAACGGTTCAGCACGGCACACTGAACGAGAGAACCGGCTCTCAGCCAACTCGCCCAGCAGTACGCACTTTGCCAGAAGACCCGGTTCTGACTGAACGGTTCAGCACGGCTCACTAAACGAGAGAACCGGCTCTCCAAAAGAACCGGCTCTCAGCCAACTCGCCCAGCAGTACGCACTTTGCCAGAAGACCCGGCTCTGACTAAACGGTTCAGCACGGCTCTCTGAACGAGAGAACCGGCTGTCAAAAGAACCCTATACGTAGTGGCACAGGCAGGAGCTTATTGGTTTACGTTTTATTTTATGGCAGCTCCACCATACTTTTTGTCCAAAAGAACCGGCTTTCAGCCAACTCTCCCAGTAGTAAGCACTTTTCCAGAATACCCGGTTCTGACTGAACGGTTCGGCACGGCTCACTGAACGAGAGAACCGGCTCTCCAAAAGAACGGCTCTCACTGAACGGTTCGGCACAGCTCACTGAACGAGAGAACCAGCTGTCCAAAAAATCCGGCTCTCAGCCAACTCGCCCAGCAGTACGCACTTTGCCAGAAGACCCGGCTCTGGGTAAACGGTTCAGCACGGCTCACTGAACGAGAGAACCGGATCTCCAAAAGAACGGCTCTCACTGAATGGGTCGGCACTGCTCACTGAACGAGAGAACCAGCCCTCCAAAAGAACGGCTCTCACTGACCGGGTCGGCACGGCTTACTGAACGAGAGAACCGGCTGTCCAAAAGAACCGGCTCTCAGCCAACTTGCCCAGCAGTACGCACTTTTCCAGAAGATCCGGCTCTGGCTGAAAGGTTCAGCACGGCTCACTGAACGAGAACCGGCTTTCCAAAAGAACTGACTCTCAGCCAACTCGCCCAGCAGTACGCACTTTGCCAGAAGACCCGGCTCTGGCTGAACGGTTCAGCACGGCTCACTGAACGAGAGAACCGGCTCTACAAAAGAACGGCTCTCACTGAACGGGACGGCACGGCTCACTGAACGAGAGAACCGGCTGTCCAAAAGAACCGGCTCTCAGCCAACTTGCACAGCAGTACGCACTTTTCCAGAAGACCCGGTTCTGACTGAACGGTTCGGCACGGCTTACTGAACGAGAGAACCGGCTCTCCAAAACAACGGGTCTCACTGAACGGGTCGGCACGGGTCACTGAACGAGAGAACCGGCTGTCCAAAAGAACCGGCTCTCAGCCAACTTGCCCAGCAGTACGCACTTTTCCAGAAGACCCGGCTCCGGCTGAACGGTTTGGCACGGCTCACTGAACGAGAGAACCGGCTCTCCAAAAGAACGGCTCTCACTGAACGGGTCGGTACGGCTCACTGAACGAGAGAACCGGCTCTCCAAAAGAACGGCTCTCACTGAACGGGTCGGCATGGCTCACTGAACGACAGAACCGGCTGTCCAAAAGAACCGGCTCTCAGCCAACTTGCACAGCAGTACGCACTTTTCCAGAAGACCCGGTTCTGACTGAACGGTTCGGCACGGCTTACTGAACGAGAGAACCGGCTCTCCAAAACAACGGCTCTCACTGAACGGGTCGGCACGGCTCACTGAACGAGAGAACCGGCTGTTCAAAAGAACCGGCTTTCAGCCAACTTGCCCAGCAGGACGCACTTTTCCAGAAGACCCGGCTCTGGCTGAACGGTTCGGCACGGCTCACTGAACGAGAGAACCGGCTCTCCAAAAGAACGGGTCGGCACGGCTCACCGAATGAGAGAACCGGCTCTCACTGAACGGGTTGGCACGGCTCACTGAACGAGAGCACCGGCTCTCCAGAAGAACGGCTCTCACTGAACGGGTCGGCACGGCTCACTGAACGAGAGAACCGGCTCTCCAAAAGAACGGATCCCACTGAACGGGTCGGCACGGCTCACTGAACGAGAGAACCGGCTCTCCAAAAGAACGGCTCTCAGCCAACTCGCCCAACAGTACGCACTTTGCCAGAAGACCCGGCTCTGGCTGAACGGTTCAGCACGGCTCACTGAACGAGAGAACCGGCTCTCCAAAAGAACCGGCTCTCAGACAATTCGCCCAGCAGTACGCACTTTGCCAGAAGACCCGGCTCTGGCTGAACGGTTCAGCACGGCTCACTGAACGAGAGAACCGGCTGTTCAAAAGAACCGGCTTTCAGCCAACTTGCCCAGCAGGACGCACTTTTCCAGAAGACCCGGCTCTGGCTGAACGGTTCGGCACGGCTCACTGAACGAGAGAACCGGCTCTCCAAAAGAACGGGTCGGCACGGCTCACCGAATGAGAGAACCGGGTCTCACTGAACGGGTTGGCACGGCTCACTGAACGAGAGCACCGGCTCTCCAGAAGAACGGCTCTCACTGAACGGGTCGGCACGGCTCACTGAACGAGAGAACCGGCTCTCCAAAAGAACGGCTCTCACTGAACGGGTCGGCATGGCTCACTGAACGACAGAACCGGCCGTCCAAAAGAACCGGCTCTCAGCCAACTTGCACAGCAGTACGCACTTTTCCAGAAGCCCCGGTTCTGACCTAACGGTTCGGCACGGCTTACTGAACGAGAGAACCGGCTCTCCAAAACAACGGCTCTCACTGAACGGGTCGGCACGGCTCACTGAACGAGAGAACCGGCTGTTCAAAAGAACCGGCTTTCAGCCAACTTGCCCAGCAGGACGCACTTTTCCAGAAGACCCGGCTCTGGCTGAACGGTTCGGCACGGCTCACTGAACGAGAGAACCGGGTCTCCAAAAGAACGGGTCGGCACGGCTCACCGAATGAGAGAACCGGCTCTCCAAAAGAACGGCTCTCACTGAACGGGTTGGCACGGCTCACTGAACGAGAGCACCGGCTCTCCAGAAGAACGGCTCTCACTGAACGGGTCGGCACGGCTCACTGATCGAGAGAACCGGCTCTCCAAAAGAACGGATCTCACTGAACGGGTCGGCACGGCTCACTGAACGAGAGAACCGGCTCTCCAAAAGAACGGCTCTCAGCCAACTCGCCCAACAGTACGCACTTTGCCAGAAGACCCGGCTCTGGCTGAACGGTTCAGCACGGCTCACTGAACGAGAGAACCGGCTCTCCAAAAGAACCGGCTCTCAGCCAACCCGCCAAGCAGTACGCATTTTGCCAGAAGACCCGGCTCCGACTGAACGGTTCAGCACGGCTCACTGAACGAGAGAACCGGCTCTACAAAAGAACGGCTCTCACTGAACGGGACGGCACGGCTCACTGAACGAGAGAACCGGCTGTCCGAAAGAACCGGCTCTCAGCCAACTTGCCCAGCAGTACGCACTTTTCTAGAAGACCCGTCTCTGGCTGAACGGTTCAGCACGGCTCACTGAACGAGAACCGGCTGTCCAAAAGAACCGGCTCTCAGCCGACTTGTCCAGCAGTACGCACTTTGTAAGAACACCCGGCTCTGGCTGAACGGTTCAGCACGGCTCACTGAACGAGAGGACCTGCTCTCAGCCAACTCGCCCAGCAGTACGCACTTTGCCAGAAGACCCGGTTCTGACTGAACGGTTCAGCACGGCTCACTAAACGAGAGAACCGGCTCTCCAAAAGAACCGGCTCTCAGCCAACTCGCCCAGCAGTACGCACTTTGCCAGAAGGCCCGGCTCTGACTAAACGGTTCAGCACGGCTCGCTGAACGAGAGAACCGGCTATCAAAAGAACCCTATACGTAGTGGCACAGGCAGGAGCTTATTGGTTTACGTTTTATTTTATGGCAGCTCCACTATACTTTTTGTCCAAAAGAACCGGCTTTCAGCCAACTCTCCCAGTAGTAACCACTTTTCCAGAATACCCGGTTCTGACTGAACGGTTCGGCACGGCTCACTGAACGAGAGAACCGGCTCTCCAAAAGAACGGCTCTCACTGAACGGTTCGGCACAGCTCACTGAACGAGAGAACCAGCTGTCCAAAAAATCCGGCTCTCAGCCAACTCGCCCAGCAGTACGCACTTTGCCAGAACACCCGGCTCTGGCTAAACGGTTCAGCACGGCTCACTGAACGAGAAAACCGGATCTCCAAAAGAACGGCTCTCACTGAATGGGTCGGCACTGCTCACTGAACGAGAGAACCAGCCCTCCAAAAGAACGGCTCTCACTGACCGTGTCGGCACGGCTTACTGAACGAGAGAACCGGCTGTCCAAAAGAACCGGCTCTCAGCCAACTTGCCCAGCAGTACGCACTTTTCCAGAAGATCCGGCTCTGGCTGAAAGGTTCAGCACGGCTCACTGAACGAGAACCGGCTTTCCAAAAGAACTGACTCTTAGCCAACTCGCCATGCAGTACGCACTTTGCCAGAAGACCCGGCTCTGGCTAAACGAATCAGCACGGCTCACTGAACGAGAGAACCGGCTCTACAAAAGAACTGCTCTCACTGAACGGGACGGCACGGCTCACTGAACGAGAGAACCGGCTGTCCAAAAGAACCAGCTCTCAGCCAACTTGCCCAGCAGTACACACTTTTCCAGAAGACCCGGCTCCGGCTGAACGGTTTGGCACGGCTCACTGAACGAGAGAACCGGCTCTCCAAAAGAACGGCTCTCACTGAACGGGTCGGTACGGCTCACTGAACGAGAGAACCGGCTCTCCAAAAGAACGGCTCTCACTGAACGGGTCGGCATGGCTCACTGAACGACAGAACCGGCTGTCCAAAAGAACCGGCTCTCATCCAACTTGCACAGCAGTACGCACTTTTCCAGAAGACCCGGTTCTGACTGAACGGTTCGGCACGGCTTACTGAACGAGAGAACCGGCTCTCCAAAACAACGGCTCTCACTGAACGGGTCGGCACGGCTCACTGAACGAGAGAACCGGCTCTCCAAAAGAACCGGCTCTCAGCCAACTTGCCCGCCAGTACGCACTTTGCCAGAAGACCCGGCTCTGGCTGAACAGGTCGGCACGGCTCACTGAACGAGAGAACCGGCTCTCCAAAAGAACGGGTCGGCACGGCTCACCGAATGAGGGAACCGGCTCTCACTGAACGGGTTGGCACGGCTCACTGAACGAGAGCACCGGCTCTCCAGAAGAACGGCTCTCACTGAACGGGTCGGCACGGCTCACTGAACGAGAGAACCGGCTCTCCAAAAGAACGGATCTCACTGAACGGGTCGGCACGGCTCACTGAACGAGAGAACCGGCTCTCCAAAAGAACGGCTCTCAGCCAATTCGCCCAACAGTACGCACTTTGCCAGAAGACCCGGCTCTGGCTAACGGTTCAGCACGGCTCACTGAACGAGAGAACCGGCTCTCCAAAAGAACCGGCTCTCAGACAATTCGCCCAGCAGTACGCACTTTGCCAGAAGACCCGGCTCTGGCTGAACGGTTCAGCACGGCTCACTGAACGAGAGAACCGGCTGTCCAAAAGAACCGGCTCTCAGCCAACCCGCCCAGCAGTACGCATTTTGCCAGAAGACCCGGCTCCGACTGAACGGTTCAGCACGGCTCACTGAACGAGAGAACGGGCTCTACAAAAGAACGGCTCTCACTGAACGGGACGGCACGGCTCACTGAACGAGAGAACCGGCTGTCCGAAAGAACCGGCTCTCAGCCAACTTGCCCAGCAGTACGCACTTTTCTAGAAGACCCGGCTCTGGCTGAACGGTTCAGCACGGCTCACTGAACGAGAACCGGCTGTCCAAAAGAACCGGCTCTCAGCCAACTTGTCCAGCAGTACGCACTTTGTAAGAACACCCGGCTCTGGCTGAACGGTTCAGCACGGCTCACTGAACGAGAGAACCGGCTCTCAGCCAACTCGCCCAGCAGTACGCACTTTGCCAGAAGACCCGGTTCTGACTGAACGGTTCAGCACGGCTCATTAAACGAGAGAACCGGCTCTCCAAAAGAACCGGCTCTCACTGAACGGTTCGGCACAGCTCACTGAACGAGAGAACCAGCTGTCCTAAAAATCCGGCTCTCAGCCAACTCGCCCAGCAGTACGCACTTTGCCAGAAGACCCGGCTCTGGCTAAACGGTTCAGCACGGCTCACTGAACGAGAGAACCGGATCTCCAAAAGAACGGCTCTCACTGAATGGGTCGGCACTGCTCACTGAACGAGAGAACCATCACTCCAAAAGAACGGCTCTCACTGACCGTGTCGGCACGGCTTACTGAACGAGAGAACCGGCTGTCCAAAAGAACCGGCTCTCAGCCAACTTGCCCAGCAGTACGCACTTTTCCAGAAGATCCGGCTCTGGCTGAAAGGTTCAGCACGGCTCACTGAACGAGAACCGGCTTTCCAAAAGAACTGGCTCTCAGCCAACTCGCCCAGCAGTACGCACTTTGCCAGAAGACCCGGCTCTGGCTAAACGATTCAGCACGGCTCACTGAACGAGAGAACCGGCTCTCCAAAAGAACGGCTCTCACTGAACGGGTCGGCACGACTCCCTAAACGAGAGAACCGGCTCTCCAAAAGAACCGGCTCTCAGCCAACTTGCCCGGCAGTACGCATTTTGCCAGAAGACCCGGCTCTGGCTGAACAGGTCGGCACGGCTCACTGAACGAGAGAACCGGCTGTCCAAAAGAACCGGCTCTCAGCCAACTCGCCAAGCACTACGCACTTTGCCAGAAGACCCGGCTCTGGCTGAACGGTTCAGCACGGCTCACTGAACGAGAGAACCGGCTCTACAAAAGAACAGCTCTCACTGAACGGGACGGCACGGCTCACTGAACGAGAGAACCGGCTGTCCAAAAGAACCGGCTCTCAGCCAACTTGCACAGCAGTACGCACTTTTCCAGAAGACCCGGTTATGACTGAACGGTTCGGCACGGCTTACTGAACGAGAGAACCGGCTCTCCAAAACAACGGCTCTCACTGAACGGGTCGGCACGGCTCACTGAACGAGAGAACCGGCTGTCCAAAAGAACCGGCTCTCAGCCAACTTGCCCAGCAGTACGCACTTTTCCAGAAGACCCGGCTCCGGCTGAACGGTTTGGCACGGCTCACTGAACGAGAGAACCGGCTCTCCAAAAGAACGGCTCTCACTGAACGGGTCGGTACGGCTCACTGAACGAGAGAACCGGCTCTCCAAAAGAACGGCTCTCACAGAACGGGTCGGCATGGCTCACTGAACGACAGAACCGGCTGTCCAAAAGAACCGGCTCTCAGCCAACTTGCACAGCAGTATGCACTTTTCCAGAAGACCCGGTTCTGACTGAACGGTTCGGCACGGCTTACTGAACGAGAGAACCGGCTCTCCAAAACAACGGCTCTCACTGAACGGGTCGGCACGGCTCACTGAACGAGAGAACCGGCTGTTCAAAAGAACCGGCTTTCAGCCAACTTGCCCAGCAGGACGCACTTTTCCAGAAGACCCGGCTCTGGCTGAACGGTTCGGCACGGCTCACTGAACGAGAGAACCGGCTCTCCAAAAGAACGGGTCGGCACGGCTCACCGAATGAGAGCACCGGCTCTCCAAAAGAACGGCTCTCACTGAACGGGTTGGCACGGCTCACTGAACGAGAGCACCGGCTCTCCAGAAGAACGGCTCTCACTGAACGGGTCGGCACGGCTCACTGAACGAGAGAACCGGCTCTCCAAAAGAACGGATCTCACTGAACGGGTCGGCACGGCTCACTGAACGAGAGAACCGGCTCTCCAAAAGAACGGCTCTCAGCCAACTCGCCCAACAGTACGCACTTTGCCAGAAGACCCGGCTCTGGCTGAACGGTTCAGCACGGCTCACTGAACGAGAGAACCGGCTCTCCAAAAGAACCGGCTCTCAGACAATTCGCCCAGCAGTACGCACTTTGCCAGAAGACCCGGCTCTGGCTGAACGGTTCAGCACGGCTCACTGAACGAGAGAACCGGCTGTCCAAAAGAACCGGCTCTCAGCCAACCCGCCCAGCAGTACGCATTTTGCCAGAAGACCCGGCTCCGACTGAACGGTTCAGCACCGCTCACTGAACGAGTGAACCGGCTCTACAAAAGAACGGCTCTCACTGAACGGGACGGCACGGCTCACTGAACGAGAGAACCGGCTGTCCGAAAGAACCGGCTCTCAGCCAACTTGCCCAGCAGTACGCACTTTTCAAGAAGACCCGGCTCTGGCTGACCGCTTCATCACGGCTCACTAAAAGAGAGAACCGGCTGTCCAAAAGAACCGGCTCTCAGCCAACTTGCCCAGCAGTACGCACTTTGCCAGAAGACCCGGCTCTGGCTGAACGGTTCAGCACTGCTCACTGAACGAGAACCGGCTCTCAGCCAACTTCCCCAGCAGTACGCACTTTGCCAGAAGACCCGGTTCTGACTGAACGGTACAACACGGCTCACTAAACGAGAGAACCGGTTCTCCAAAAGAACCGGCTCTCAGCCAACTCGCCCAGCAGTACGCACTTTGCCAGAAGACCCGGCTCCACTCAACGGTTCAGCACGGCTCGCTGAACGTGAGAACCGGCATTCCAAAAGAACCGGCTCTCACTGAACGGGTCGGCACGGCTCACTGAACGAGAGAACCGGCTCTCCAAAAGAACGGCTCTCACTGAACGGGTCGGCACGGCTCACTGAACGAGATAACTGGCTCTCCAAAAGAACCGGCTCTCAGCAAACTCCCCCAGCAGTACGCACTCTTCCAGAAGACCCGGTTCTGACTGAACGGTTCAGTACGGCGCACTGAACGAGAGAACCGGCTCTCCAAAAAACCGGCTCTCAGCCAACTCGCCCAGCAGTACGCACTTTGCCGGAAGACCCGGTTCTGACTGAATGTTTCGGCACGGCTCAATGAACGAGAGAACCGGCTCTCCAAAAGAACGGCTCTCACTGAACGGGTCGGCACGGGTCACTGAACGAGAGAACCAGCTGTCCAAAAGAACCGGCTCTCAGCCAACTTGCCCAGCGATACGCAGTTCTCCAGAAGACCCGGCTCCGGCTGAACGGTTCGGCAAGGCGCACTGAACGAAAGAACCGGCTCTCCAAAAGAAAGGCTCTCACTGAACGGTTCGGCACGGCTCACTGAACGAGAGAACCGGCTCCAAAAGAACGGCTCTCATTGAACGGGTCGGCACGGCTCACTGAACGAGAGAACCGGCTGTCCAAAAGAACCGGCTCTCAGCCAACTTGCCCTGCAGTACGCACTTTTCCAGAAGACCCTGCTCCGGCTGAATGGTTTGGCACGGCTCACTGAACGAGAGAACCGGCTCTCCGAAAGAACGGCTCTCACTGAACGGGTCGGCACGGCTCACTGAACGAGAGAACCGGCTCTCCAAAAGAACGGCTCTCACTGAACGGGTCGGCATGGCTCACTGAACGAGAGAACCGGCTGTCCAAAAGAACCGGCTCTCAGCCAACTTGCACAGCAGTACGCGCTTTTCCAGAAGACCCGGTTCTGACTGAACGGTTCGGCACGGCTTACTGAACGAGAGAACCGGCGCTCCAAAACAACGGCTCTCACTGAACGGGTCAGCACGGCTCACTGAACGAGAGAACCGGCTGTTCAAAAGAACCGGCTTTTAGCCAACTTGCCCAGCAGGACGCACTTTTCCAGAAGACCCGGCTCTGGCTGAACGGTTCGGCACGGCTCACTGAACGAGAGAACCGGCTCTCCAAAAGAACGGGTCGGCACGGCTCACCGAATGAGAGAACCGGCTCTCCAAAAGAACGGCTCTCACTGAACGGGTCGGCACGGCTCACTGAACGAGAGAACCGGCTCTCCAAAAGAACGGCTCTCACTGAACGGGACGGCACGGCTCACTGAACGAGAGAACCGGCTGTCCGAAAGAACCGGCTCTCAGCCAACTTGCCCAGCAGTACGCACTTTTCAAGAAGACCCGGCTCTGGCTGACCGGTTCAGCACGGCTCACTAAAAGAGAGAACCGGCTGTCCAAAAGAACCGGCTCTCAGCCAACTTGCCCAGCAGTACGCACTTTGCCAGAAGACCCGGCTCTGGCTGAACGGTTCAGCACTGCTCACTGAACGAGAACCGGCTCTCAGCCAACTTCCCCAGCAGTACGCACTTTGCCAGAAGACCCGGTTCTGACTGAACGGTACAACACGGCTCACTAAACGAGAGAACCGGTTCTCCAAAAGAACCGGCTCTCAGCCAACTCGCCCAGCAGTACGCACTTTGCCAGAAGACCCGGCTCCACTCAACGGTTCAGCACGGCTCGCTGAACGTGAGAACCGGCATTCCAAAAGAACCGGCTCTCACTGAACGGGTCGGCACGGCTCACTGAACGAGAGAACCGGCTCTCCAAAAGAACGGCTCTCACTGAACGGGTCGGCACGGCTCACTGAACGAGATAACTGGCTCTCCAAAAGAACCGGCTCTCAGCAAACTCCCCCAGCAGTACGCACTCTTCCAGAAGACCCGGTTCTGACTGAACGGTTCAGTACGGCGCACTGAACGAGAGAACCGGCTCTCCAAAAAACCGGCTCTCAGCCAACTCGCCCAGCAGTACGCACTTTGCCGGAAGACCCGGTTCTGACTGAATGTTTCGGCACGGCTCACTGAACGAGAGAACCGGCTCTCCAAAAGAACGGCTCTCACTGAACGGGTCGGCACGGCTCACTGAACGAGAGAACCAGCTGTCCAAAAGAACAGGCTCTCAGCCAACTTGCCCAGCGATACGCACTTCTCCAGAAGACCCGGCTCCGGCTGAACCGTTCGGCAAGGCGCACTGAACGAGAGAACCGGCTCTCCAAAAGAAAGGCTCTCACTGAACGGTTCGGCACGGCTCACTGAACGAGAGAACCGGCTCCAAAAGAACGGCTCTCACTGAACGGGTCGGCACGGCTCACTGAACGAGAGAACCGGCTGTCCAAAAGAACCGGCTCTCAGCCAACTTGCCCTGCAGTACGCACTTTTCCAGAAGACCCTGCTCCGGCTGAATGGTTTGGCACGGCTCACTGAACAAGAGGACCGGCTCTCCGAAAGAACGGCTCTCACTGAACGGGTCGGCACGGATCACTGAACGAGAGAACCGGCTCTCCAAAAGAACGGCTCTCACTGAACGGGTCGGCATGGCTCACTGAACGAGAGAACCGGCTGTCCAAAAGAACCGGCTCTCAGCCAACTTGCACAGCAGTACGCGCTTTTCCAGAAGACCCGGTTCTGACTGAACGGTTCGGCACGGCTTACTGAACGAGAGAACCGGCTCTCCAAAACAACGGCTCTCACTGAACGGGTCAGCACGGCTCACTGAACGAGAGAACCGGCTGTTCAAAAGAACCGGCTTTCAGCCAACTTGCCCAGAAGGACGCACTTTTCCAGAAGACCCGGCTCTGGCTGAACGGTTCGGCACGGCTCACTGAACGAGAGAACCGGCTCTCCAAAAGAACGGGTCGGCACGGCTCACCGAATGAGAGAACCGGCTCTCCAAAAGAACGGCTCTCACTGAACGGGTCGGCACGGCTCACTGAACGAGAGAACCGGCTCTCCAAAAGAACGGATCTCACTGAACGGGTCGGCACGGCTCACTGAACGAGAGAACCGGCTCTCCAAAAGAACGGCTCACTGAACGGGTCGGCACGGCTCACTGAACGAGAGAACCGGCTGTCCAAAAGAACCGGCTCTCAGCCAACTTGCCCAGCAGTACGCACTTTTCCAGAAGATCCGGCTCTGGCTGAAAGGTTCAGCACGGCTCACTGAACGAGAACCGGCTTTCCAAAAGAACTGACTCTCAGCCAACTCGCCCAGCAGTACGCACTTTGCCAGAAGACCCGGCTCTGGCTAAACGATTCAGCACGGCTCACTGAACGAGAGAACCGGCTCTCCAAGAGAACGGCTCTCACTGAACGGGTCGGCACGACTCACTGAACGAGAGAACCGGCTCTCCAAAAGAACCGGCTCTCAGCCAACTCGAACGGCAGTACGCACTTTGCCAGAAGACCCGGCTCTGGCTGAACAGGTCGGCACGGCTCACTGAACGAGAGAACCGGCACTCCAAAAGAATGGCTCTCAATGAACGGGTCGGCACGGCTCACTGAACGAGAGAACCGGCTCTCCAAAAAACCAACTATCACTGACCGGGTCGGCACGGCTTACTGAACGAGAGAACCGTCTGTCCAAAAGAACCGGCTCTCAGCCAACTCGGCCGGCAGTACGCACTTTGCCAGAAGACCCGGCTCTGGCTGAACAGGTCGGCACGGCTCACTGAACGAGAGAACCGGCTGTCCAAAAGAACCGGCTCTCAGCCAACTCGCCCAGCAGTACGCACTTTGCCAGAAGACCCGGCTCTGACTCAACGGTTCAGCACGGCTCGCTGAACGAGAGAACCGGCTGTCAAAAGAACCCTATACGTAGTGGCACAGGCAGGAGCTTATTGGTTTACGTTTTATTTTATGGCAGCTCCACCATACTTTTTGTCCAAAAGAACCGGCTTTCAGCCAACTCTCCCAGTAGTAAGCACTTTTTCAGAATACCCGGTTCTGACTGAACGGTTCGGCACGGCTCACTGAACGAGAGAACCGGCTCTCCAAAAGAACGGCTCTCACTGAACGGTTCGGCACAGCTCACTGAACGAGAGAACCAGCTGTCCAAAAAATCCGGCTCTCAGCCAACTCGCCCAGCAGTACGCACTTTGCCAGAAGACCCGGCTCTGGCTAAACGGTTCATCACGGCTCACTGAACGAGAGAACCGGATCTCCAAAAGAACGGCTCTCTCTGAATGGGTCGGCACGGCTTACTGAACGAGAGAACCGGCTGTCCAAAAGAACCGGCTCTCAGCCAACTTGCCCAGCAGTACGCACTTTTCCAGAAGATCCGGCTCTGGCTGAAAGGTTCAGCACGGCTCACTGAACGAGAACCGGCTTTCCAAAAGAACTGACTCTCAGCCAACTCGCCCAGCAGTACGCACTTTGCCAGAAGACCCGGCTCTGGCTAAACGATTCAGTACGGCTCACTGAACGAGAGAACCGGCTCTCCAAAAGAACGGCTCTCACTGAACGGGTCGGCACGACTCACTGAACGAGAGAACCGGCTCTCCAAAAGAACCGGCTCTCAGCCAACTCGCCCGGCAGTACGCACTTTGCCAGAAGACCCGGCTCTGGCTGAACAGGTCGGCACGGCTCACTGAACGAGAGAACCGGCTGTCCAAAAGAACCGGCTCTCAGCCAACTCGCCAAGCAGTACGCACTTTGCCAGAAGACCCGGCTCTGGCTGAACGGTTCAGCACGGCTCACTGAACGAGAGAACCGGCTGTCCAAAAGAACCGGCTCTCAGCCAACCCGCCCAGCAGTACGCACTTTGCCAGAAGACCCAGCTCCGACTGAACGGTTCAGCACGGCTCACTGAACGAGAGAACCGGGTCTACAAAAGAACGGCTCTCACTGAACGGGACCGCACGGCTCACTGAACGAGAGAACCGGCTGTCCAAAAGAACCGGCTCTCACTGAACGGGTCGGCATAGCTCACTGAACGAGAGAACCGGCTGTCCAAAAGAACCGGCTCTCAGCCAACTTGCACAGCAGTACGCACTTTTCCAGAAGACCCGGTTCAGACTGAACGGTTCGGCACGGCTTACTGAACGAGAGAACCGGCTCTCCAAAACAACGGCTCTCACTGAACGGGTCGGCACGGCTCACTGAACGAGAGAACCGGCTGTCCAAAAGAACCGGCTCTCAGCCACCTTGCCCAGCAGTACGCACTTTTCCAGAAGACCCGGCTCCGGCCGAACGGTTTGGCACGGCTCACTGAACGAGAGAACCGGCTCTCCAAAAGAACGGCTCTCACTGAACGGGTCGGTACGGCTCACTGAACGAGAGAACCGGCTCTCCAAAAGAACGGCTCTCACTGATCGGGTCGGCACGGCTCACTGAACGAGAGAACCGGCTGTTCAAAAGAACCGGCTTTCAGCCAACTTGCCCAGCAGGACGCACTTTTCAAGAAGACCCGGCTCTGGCTGAACGGTGCGGCACGGCTCACTGAACGAGAGAACCGGCTCTCCAAAAGAACGGGTCGGCACGGCTCACCGAATGAGAGAACCGGCTCTCCAAAAGAACGGCTCTCACTGACCGGGTCGGCACGGCTCACTGAACGAGAGCACCGGCTCTCCAAAAGAACGGATCTCACTGAACGGGTCGGCGCGGCTCACTGAACGAGAGAAGCGGCTCTCCAAAAGAACAGCTCTCACTGAACGGGTCGGCACGGCTCACTGAACGAGATAATTGGCTCTCCAAAAGAACCGGCTCTCAGCAAAGTCGCCCAGCAGTACGCACTTTTCCAGAAGACCCGGTTCTGACTGAACGGTTCAGTACGGCGCACTGAACGAGAGAAAGGGCTCTCCAAAAAACCGGCTCTCAGCCAACTCGCCCAGCAGTAGGCACTTTGCCGGAAGACCCGGTTCTGACTGAATGTTTCGGCACGGCTCACTGAACGAGAGAACCGGCTCTCCAAAAGAACGGCCCTCACTGAACGGGTCGGCACGGCTCACTGAACGAGAGAACCAGCTGTCCAAAAGAACCGGCTCTCAGCCAACTTGCCCAGCAGTACGCACTTCTCCAGAAGACCCGGCTCTGGCTGAACGGTTCGGCACGGCTCACTGAACGAGAGAACCGGCACTCCAAAAGAACGGCTCTCACTGAACGGGTCGGAACGGCTCACTGAACGAGAGAACCGGCTGTCCAAAAGAACCTGCTCTCAGCCAACTTGTCCAGCAGTACGCACTTTGTAAGAAGACCCGGCTCTGGCTGAACGGTTCAGCACGGCTCACTGAACGAGAGAACCGGCTCTCAGCCAACTCGCCCAGCAGTACGAACTTTGCCAGAAGACCCGGTTCTGACTCAATGGTTCAGCACGGCTCACTAAACAAGCGAACCGGCTCTCCAAAAGAACCGGCTCTCAGCCAACTCGCCCAGCAGTACGCACTTTGCCAGAAGAACCGGCTCTGACTCAACGGTTCAGCACGGCTCGCTGAACGAGAGAACCGGCTGTCAAAAGAACCCTATACGTAGTGGCACAGGCAGGAGCTTGTTGGTTTACGTTTTATTTTGTGGCAGCTCCACCATACTTTTTGTCCAAAAGAACCGGCTTTCAGCCAACTCGCCCAGTAGTTAGCACTTTTCCAGAATACCCGGTTCTGACTGAACGGTTCGGCACGGCTCACTGAACGAGAGAACCTGCTCTCCAAAAAAACGGCTCTCACTGAACGGGTCGGCACAGCTCACTGAACGAGAGAACCAGCTGTCCAAAAGAACCGGCTCTCAGCCAACTTGCCCAGAAGTACGCACTTTTTTAAGAAGACCCGGCTCTGAATGAACGGTTCAGCACCGCTCACTGAACAAGAACCGGCTTTCCAAAAGAACTTACTCTCAGCCAACTCGCCAAGCAGTACGCACTTTGCCAGAAGACCCGGCTCTGGCTAAACGGTTCAGCACGGCTCACTGAACGAGAGAACCGGATCTCCAAAAGAACGGCTCTCACTGAATGGGTCGGCACTGCTCACTGAACGAGAAAACCAGCACTCTAAAAGAACGGCTCTGACTGACCGGGTCGGCGCGGCTTACTGAACGAGAGAACCGGCTGCCCAAAAGAACCGGCTCTCAGCCAACTTGCCCAGCAGTACGCACTTTTCCAGAAGATACGGCTCTGGCTGAAAGGTTCAGCACGGCTCAATGAACGAGAACCGGCTTTCCAAAAGAACTGACTCTCAGCCAACTCGCCCACCAGTACGCACTTTGCCAGAAGACCCGGCTCTGGCTGAACGGTTCGGCACGGCTCACTGAACGAGAGAACCGGCTCTCCAAAAGAACGGGTCGGCACGGCTCACCGAATGAGAGAACCGGCTCTTTAAAAAGACGGCTCTCACTGAACGGGTCGGCACGGCTCACTGAACGAGAGCACCGGCTCTCCAAAAGAACGGCTCTCACTGAACGGGTCGGCACGGCTCACTGAACGAGAGAACCGGCTCTCCAAAAGAACGGATCTCACTGAACGGGTCGGCACGGCTCACTGAACGAGAGAACCGGCTCTCCAAAAGAACGGCTCTCACTGAACGGGTCGGCACGGCTAACTGAACGGGAGAACCGGCTCTCCAAAAGAACGGCTCTCACTGAACGGGTCGGCACGGCTCTCTGAACGAGAGAACCGGCTCTCCAAAAGAACGGCTCTCACTGAACGGGTCGGCACGGCTCACTGAACGAGAGAACCGGCTCTCCAAAAGAACGGCTCTCACTGAACGGGTCGGCACGGCTCACTGAACGAGATAACTGGCTCTCCAAAAGAACCTGCTCTCAGCAAACTCGCCCAGCAGTACGCACGTTTCCAGAAGAACCGGTTCTGACAACCGTTCAGTACGGCTCACTGAACGAGAGAACCGGCTCTCCAAAAAAACCGGCTCTCAGCCAACTCGCCCAGCAGTACGCACTTTGCCGGAAGACCCGGTTCTGACTGAACGTTTCGGCACGGCTCACTGAACGAGAGAACCGGCTCTCCAAAAGAACGGCTCACTGAACGGGTCGGCACGGCTCACTGAACGAGAGAACCGGCTGTCCAAAAGAACCGGCTCTCAGCCAACTTGCCCAGCAGTACGCACTTCTCCAGAAGACCCGGCTCTGACTGAACGGTTCGGCACGGCTCACTGAACGAGAGAACCGGCACACCAAAAGAATGGCTCTCAATGAACGGGTCGGCACGGCTCACTGAGCGAGAGAACCGGCTCTCCAAAAGAACCGGCTCTCAGCCAACTTGCCCAGCATTACGCACTTTTCCAGAAGACCCGGCTCTGGCTGAACGGTTCAGCAGGGCTCACTGTACGAGAACCGGCTGTCCAAAAGAACCGGCTCTCAGCCAACTTGTCCAGCAGTACGCACTTTGTAAGAAGACCCGGCTCTGGCTGAACGGTTCAGCACGGCTCACTGAACGAGAGAACCGGCTCTCAGCCAACTCGCCCAGCAGTACGCACTTTGCCAGAAGACCCGGTTCTGACTGAACGATTCAGCACGGCTCACTAAACGAGCGAACCGGCTCTCCAAAAGAACCGGCTCCCAGCCAACTCGCCCAGCAGTACGCAGTTTGCCAGAAGACCCGGCTCTGACTCAACGGTTCAGCACGGCTCGCTGAACGAGAGAACCGGCTGTCAAAAGAACCCTATCCGTAGTGGCACAGGCAGGAGCTTATTGGTTTACGTTTTATTTTGTGGCAGCTCCACCATACATTTTGTCCAAAAGAACCGGCTTTCAGCCAACTCGCCCAGTAGTAAGCACTTTTCCAGAATACCCTGGTTCTGACTGAACGGTTCGGCACGGCTCGCTGAACGAGAGAACCTGCTCTCCAAAAGAACGGCTCTCACTGAACGGGTCGGCACAGCTCACTGAACGAGAGAACCATCTGTCCAAAAGAACCGGCTCTCAGCCAACTCTCCCAGAAGTACGCACTTTTTCCAGAAGACCCGGCTCTGAATGAACGGTTCAGCACCGCTCACTGAACAAGAACCGGCTTTCCAAAAGAACTGACTCTCAGCCAACTCGCCCAGCAGTACGCACTTTGCCAGAAGACCCGGCTCTGGCTAAACGGTTCAGCACGGCTCACTGAACGAGAGAACCGGATCTCCAAAAAACGGCTCTCACTGAATGGGTCGGCACTGCTCACTGAACGAGAGAACGAGCACTACAAAAGAACGGCTCTCACTGACCGGGTCGGCGCGGCTTACTGAACGAGAGAACCGGCTGTCCAAAAGTACCGGCTCTCAGCCAACTTGCCCAGCAGTACGCACTTTTCCAGAAGATGCGGCTCTGGCTGAAAGGTTCAGCACGGCTCAATGAACGAGAACCGGCTTTCCAAAAGAACTGACTCTCAGCCAACTCGCCCAGCAGTACGCACTTTGCCAGAAGACCCGGCTCTGGCTAAACGATTCAGCACGTCTCAATGAACGAGAGAACCGGCTCTCCAAAAGAACGGCTGTCACTGAACGGGTCGGCACGACTCACTGAAGGAGAGAACCGGCCCTCCAAAAGAACCGGCTCAGCCAACTCGCCCGGCAGTACGCACTTTGCCAGAAGACCCAGCTCTGGCTGCACACGCCGGCACGGCTCACTGAACGAGAGATCCGGCTGTCCAAAAGAATCGGCTCTCAGCCAACTCGCCCAGCAGTACGCACTTTGCCAGAAGATCCGGCTCTGGCTGAACGGTTCAGCATGGCTCACTGAAGGAGACAACCGGCTGTCCGAAAGAACCGGCTCTCAGCCAACTCGCCCAGCAGTACGCACTTTGCCAGAAGACCCGGCTCCGGCTGAACGGTTCAGCACGGCTCATTGAACGAGAGAACCGGCTCTATAAAAGAACGGCTCTCACTGAACGGGACGGCACGGCTCACTGAACCAGAGAACCGGCTGTCCAAAAGAACCGGCTCTCAGCCAACTTGCCCAGCAGTACGCACTTTTCCAGAAGACCCGGCTCGGGCTGATCGGTTCAGCACGGGTCACTCAACGAGAGAACTGGCTGTCCAAAAGAACCGGCTCTCAGCCAACTTGCCCAGCAGTACGCACTTTGCCAGAAGGCCCGGCTCTGGCTGAACGGTTAAGCACGGCTCACTGAACGAGAACCGGCTCCCAGCCAACTTGCCCAGCAGTACGCACTTTGCCAGAAGACCCGGCTCTGGCTGAACGGTTCAGCACGGCTCACTGAACGAGAGAACCAGCTCTCAGCCAACTCGCCCTGCAGTACGCACTTTGCCAGAAGACCCGGCTCTGGCTGAACTGTTCAGCACGGCTCACTGAACGAGAGAACCAGCTCTCAGCCAACTCGCCCAGCTGTACGCACTTTGCCAGAAGACCCGGCTCTGGTTGAACTGTTCAGCACGGCTCACTGAACGAGAACCGGGTTTCCAAAAGAACTGACTTTCAGTGAACGGATCGGCACGGCTCACTGAACGAGAGAAGCCGCTTTCCTAAAGAACGGCTCTCTCTAAACGGGTCGGCACGGCTCACTGAACGAGAGAACCGGCTCTCCAAAAGAACCGGCTCTCAGCCAACTCGCCCAGCAGTACGCACTTTGCCAGAAGACCCGGCTCTGGCTGAACGGTTCAGCACGGCTCACTGAACTAGAGAACCGGCTCTCCAAAAGAACCGGCTCTCGGCCAACCCGCCCAGCAGTACGCACTTTGCCAGAAGACCCGGCTCCGACTGAACGGTTCAGCACGGCTCACTGAACGAGAGAACCGGCTCTCCAAAAGAACGCCTCTCAGTGAACGGTACGGCACGGCTCACTGAACGAGAGAACCGGCTGTCCAAAAGAAGCGGCTCTCAGCCAACTTGCCCAGCAGTACACACTTTTCCAGAAGACCCGGCTCTGGCTGACCGGTTCAGCACGGCTCACTCAAAAAGAGAACCGGCTGTCCAAAAGAACCGGCTCTCAGCCAACTTGCCCAGCAGTACGCACTTTGCCAGAAGACCCGGTTCTGACTGAACGGTACAGCACGGCTCACTAAACGAGAGAACCGGCTCTCCAAAAGAACCGGCTCTCAGCCAACTCGCCCAGCAGTACGCACTTTGTCAGAAGACCCGGCTCAGACTCAACGGTTCAGCACGGCTCGCTGAACGAGAGAACCGGCTCTCCATAAGAACGGCTATCACTGAACGGGTCGGCACGGCTCACTGAACGAGAGAACCAGCTGTCCTAAAGTACCGGCTCTCAGCCAAAGTTCCCAGTGGTACGCACTTGTCCAGAAGACCCGGCTCTGGCTGAACGGTTCGGCAAGGCGCACTGAACGAGAGAACCGGCTCTCCAAAAGAACGGCTCTCACTGAACGAGTCGGCACGGCTCACTGAACGAGATAACTGGCTCTCCAAAAGAACCGGCTCTCAGCAAACTCGCCCAGCAGTACGCACTTTTCCGGAAGACCCGGTTCTGACTGAATGGTTCAGTACGGCTCACTGAACGAGAGAACCGGCTCTCCAAAAAACCGGCTCTCAGCCAACTCGCCCAGCAGTACGCACTTTGCCGGAAGACCCGGTTCTGACTGAACGTTTCGGCACGGCTCACTGAACGAGAGAACCGGCTCTCCAAAAGAACGGCTATCACTGAACGGGTCGGCACGGCTCACTGAACGAGAGAACCAGCTGTCCTAAAGTACCGGCTCTCAGCCAAAGTTCCCAGTGGTACGCACTTCTCCAGAAGACCCGGCTCTGGCTGAACGGTTCGGCAAGGCGCACCGAACGAGAGAACCGGCTCTCCAAAAGAACGGCTCTCACTGAACGGTTCGGCACGGCTCACTGAACGGGTCGGCACGGCTCACTGAACGAGAGAACCGGCTGTCCAAAAGAACCGGCTCTCAGCCAACTTGCCCAGCAGTACGCACTTTTCCAGAAGACCCGGCTCCGGCTGAACGGTTTGGCACGGCTCACTGAACTAGAGAACCGGCTCTCCAAAAGAACGGCTCTCACTGAACGGGTCGGCATGGCTCACTGAACGAGAGAACCGGCTGTCCAAAAGAACCGGCTCTCAGCCAACTTGCACAGCAGTACGCACTTTTCCAGAAGACCCGGTTCTGACTGAACGGTTCGGCACGGCTTACTGAACGAGAGAACCGGCTCTCCAAAACAACGGCTCTGACTGAACGGGTCGGCACGGCTCACTTAACGAGAGAACCGGCTTTCAGCCAACTTGCCCATGAGGACGCACTTTTCCAGAAGACCCGGCTCTGGCCGAACGGTTCGGCACGGCTCACTGAACTAGAGAACCGGCTCTCCAAAAGAACCGGCTCTCAGCCAACTCGCCCATCAGTACGCACTTTGCCAGAACACCCGGCTCCGGCTGAACGGTTCAGCACGGCTCATTGAACGAGAGAACCGGCTCTCCAAAAGAACGGCTCACACTGAACGGGACGGCACGGCTCACTGAACGAGAGAACCGGCTGTCCAAAAGAACCGGCTCTCAGCCAACTTGCCCAGCAGTACGCACTTTTCCAGAAGACCCGGCTCCGGCTGAACGGTTTGGCACGGCTCACTGAACTAGAGAACCGGGTTTCCAAAAGAACTGACTTTCACTGAACGGGTCGGCACGGCTCACTGAACGAGAGAAGCGGCTCTCCAAAAGAACGGCTCTCTCTGAACGGGTCGGAACGGCTCACTGAACGAGAAAACCGGCTCTCCAAAAGAACCGGCTCTCAGCCAACTCGCCCGGCAGTACGCACTTCTCCAGAAGACCCGGCTCTGGCTGAACGGTTCGGCACGGCTCACTGAACGAGAGAACCGGCACTCCAAAAGAATGGCTCTCAATGAACGGGTCGGCACGGCTCACTGAACGAGAGAACCGGCTCTCCAAAAGAACCGGCTCTCAGCCAACTTGCCCAGCAGTACGCACTTTTCCAGAAGACCCGGCTCTGGCTGAACGGTTCAGCAGGGCTCACTGTACGAGAACCGGCTGTCCAAAAGAACCGGCTCTCAGCCAACTTGTCCAGCAGTACGCACTTTGTAAGAAGACCCGGCTCTGGCTGAACGGTTCAGCACGGCTCACTGAACGAGAGAACCGGCTCTCAGCCAACTCGCCCAGCAGTACGCACTTTGCCAGAAGACCCGGTTCTGACTGAACGATTCCGCACGGCTCACTAAACGAGCGAACCGGCTCTCCAAAAGAACCGGCTCTCAGCCAACTCGCCCAGCAGTACGCAGTTTGCCAGAAGACCCGGCTCTGACTCAACGGTTCAGCACGGCTCGCTGAACGAGAGAACCGGCTGTCAAAAGAACCCTATCCGTAGTGGCACAGGCAGGAGCTTATTGGTTTACGTTTTATTTTGTGGCAGCTCCACCATACATTTTGTCCAAAAGAACCGGCTTTCAGCCAACTCGCCCAGTAGTAAGCACTTTTCCAGAATACCATGGTTCTGACTGAACGGTTCGGCACGGCTCACTGAACGAGAGAACCTGCTCTCCAAAAGAACGGCTCTCACTGAACGGGTCGGCACAGCTCACTGAACGAGAGAACCAGCTGTCCAAAAGAACCGGCTCTCAGCCAACTCTCCGAGAAGTACGCACTTTTTCCAGAAGACCCGGCTCTGAATGAACGGTTCAGCACCGCTCACTGAACAAGAACCGGCTTTCCAAAAGAACTGACTCTCAGCCAACTCGCCCAGCAGTACGCACTTTGCCAGAAGACCCGGCTCTGGTAAACGGTTCAGCACGGCTCACTGAACGAGAGAACCGGATCTCCAAAAACGGCTCTCACTGAATGGGTCGGCACTGCTCACTGAACGAGAGAACGAGCACTCCAAAAGGACGGCTCTCACTGACCGGGTCGGCGCGGCTTACTGAACGAGAGAACCGGCTGTCCAAAAGAACCGGCTCTCAGCCAACTTGCCCAGCAGTACGCACTTTTCCAGAAGATGCGGCTCTGGCTGAAAGGTTCAGCACGGCTCAATGAACGAGAACCGGCTTTCCAAAAGAACTGACTCTCAGCCAACTCGCCCAGCAGTACGCACTTTGCCAGAACACCCGGCTCTGGCTAAACGATTCAGCACGTCTCAATGAACGAGAGAACCGGCTCTCCAAAAGAGCGGCTGTCACTGAACGGGTCGGCACGACTCACTGAAGGAGAGAACCGGCTCTCCAAAAGAACCGGCTCTCAGCCAACTCGCCCGGCAGTGCGCACTTTGCCAGAAGACCCAGTTCTGGCTGAACACGCTGGCACGGCTCACTGAACGAGAGATCCGGCTGTCCAAAAGAATCGGCTCTCAGCCAACTCGCCCAGCAGTACGCACTTTGCCAGAAGATCCGGCTCTGGCTGAACGGTTCAGCATGGCTCACTGAAGGAGACAACCGGCTGTCCGAAAGAACCGGCTCTCAGCCAACTCGCCCAGCAGTACGCACTTTGCCAGAAGACCCGGCTGCGGCTGAACGGTTCAGCACGGCTCATTGAACGAGAGAACCGGCTCTCCAAAAGAACGGCTCTCACTGAACGGGACGGCACGGCTCACTGAACGAGAGAACCGGCTGTCCAAAAGAACCGGCTCTCAGCCAACTTACCCAGCAGTACGCACTTTTCCAGAAGACCCGTCTCGGGCTGAATGGTTCAGCACGGGTCACTCAACGAGAGAACTGGCTGTCCAAAAGAACCGGCTCTCAGCCAACTTGCCCAGCAGTACGCACTTTGCCAGAAGGCCCGGCTCTGGCTGAACGGTTAAGCACGGCTCACTGAACGAGAACCGGCTCCCAGCCAACTTGCCCAGCAGTACGCACTTTGCCAGAAGACCCGGCTCTGGGTGAACGGTTCAGCACGGCTCACTGAACGAGAGAACCAGCTCTCAGCCAACTCGCCCTGCAGTACGCACTTTGCCAGAAGACCCGGCTCTGGCTGAACTGTTCAGCACGGCTCACTGAACGAGAGAACCAGCTCTCAGCCAACTCGCCCAGCTGTACGCACTTTGCCAGAAGACCCGGCTCTGGCTGAACTGTTCAGCACGGCTCACTGAACGAGAACCGGGTTTCCAAAAGAACTGACTTTCAGTGAACGGATCGGCACGGCTCACTGAACGAGAGAAGCCGCTTTCCAAAAGAACGGCTCTCTCTGAACGGGTCGGCACGGCTCACTGAACGAGAGAACCGGCTGTCCAAAAGAACCGGCTCTCAGCCAACTTGCACAGCAGTACGCACTTTTCCAGAAGACCCGGTTCTGACTGAACGGTTCGGCACGGCTTACTGAACGAGAGAACCGGCTCTCCAAAACAACGGCTCTGACTGAACGGGTCGGCACGGCTCACTTAACGAGAGAACCGGCTTTCAGCCAACTTGCCCATGAGGACGCACTTTTCCAGAAGACCCGGCTCTGGCCGAACGGTTCGGCACGGCTCACTGAACTAGAGAACCGGCTCTCCAAAAGAACCGGCTCTCAGCCAACTCGCCCATCAGTACGCACTTTGCCAGAAGACCCGGCTCCGGCTGAACGGTTCAGCACGGCTCATTGAACGAGAGAACCGGCTCTCCAAAAGAACGGCTCACACTGAACGGGACGGCACGGCTCACTGAACGAGAGAACCGGCTGTCCAAAAGAACCGGCTCTCAGCCAACTTGCCCAGCAGTACGCACTTTTCCAGAAGACCCGGCTCCGGCTGAACGGTTTGGCACGGCTCACTGAACTAGAGAACCGGGTTTCCAAAAGAACTGACTTTCACTGAACGGGTCGGCACGGCTCACTGAACGAGAGAAGCGGCTCTCCAAAAGAACGGCTCTCTCTGAACGGGTCGGAACGGCTCACTGAACGAGAAAACCGGCTCTCCAAAAGAACCGGCTCTCAGCCAACTCGCCCGGCAGTACGCACTTCTCCAGAAGACCCGGCTCTGGCTGAACGGTTCGGCACGGCTCACTGAACGAGAGAACCGGCACTCCAAAAGAATGGCTCTCAATGAACGGGTCGGCACGGCTCACTGAACGAGAGAACCGGCTCTCCAAAAGAACCGGCTCTCAGCCAACTTGCCCAGCAGTACGCACTTTTCCAGAAGACCCGGCTCTGGCTGAACGGTTCAGCAGGGCTCACTGTACGAGAACCGGCTGTCCAAAAGAACCGGCTCTCAGCCAACTTGTCCAGCAGTACGCACTTTGTAAGAAGACCCGGCTCTGGCTGAACGGTTCAGCACGGCTCACTGAACGAGAGAACCGGCTCTCAGCCAACTCGCCCAGCAGTACGCACTTTGCCAGAAGACCCGGTTCTGACTGAACGATTCCGCACGGCTCACTAAACGAGCGAACCGGCTCTCCAAAAGAACCGGCTCTCAGCCAACTCGCCCAGCAGTACGCAGTTTGCCAGAAGACCCGGCTCTGACTCAACGGTTCAGCACGGCTCGCTGAACGAGAGAACCGGCTGTCAAAAGAACCCTATCCGTAGTGGCACAGGCAGGAGCTTATTGGTTTACGTTTTATTTTGTGGCAGCTCCACCATACATTTTGTCCAAAAGAACCGGCTTTCAGCCAACTCGCCCAGTAGTAAGCACTTTTCCAGAATACCCTGGTTCTGACTGAACGGTTCGGCACGGCTCACTGAACGAGAGAACCTGCTCTCCAAAAGAACGGCTCTCACTGAACGGGTCGGCACAGCTCACTGAACGAGAGAACCAGCTGTCCAAAAGAACCGGCTCTCAGCCAACTCTCCCAGAAGTACGCACTTTTTCCAGAAGACCCGGCTCTGAATGAACGGTTCAGCACCGCTCACTGAACAAGAACCGGCTTTCCAAAAGAACTGACTCTCAGCCAACTCGCCCAGCAGTACGCACTTTGCCAGAAGACCCGGCTCTGGTAAACGGTTCAGCACGGCTCACTGAACGAGAGAACCGGATCTCCAAAAACGGCTCTCACTGAATGGGTCGGCACTGCTCACTGAACGAGAGAACGAGCACTCCAAAAGGACGGCTCTCACTGACCGGGTCGGCGCGGCTTACTGAACGAGAGAACCGGCTGTCCAAAAGAACCGGCTCTCAGCCAACTTGCCCAGCAGTACGCACTTTTCCAGAAGATGCGGCTCTGGCTGAAAGGTTCAGCACGGCTCAATGAACGAGAACCGGCTTTCCAAAAGAACTGACTCTCAGCCAACTCGCCCAGCAGTACGCACTTTGCCAGAAGACCCGGCTCTGGCTAAACGATTCAGCACGTCTCAATGAACGAGAGAACCGGCTCTCCAAAAGAGCGGCTGTCACTGAACGGGTCGGCACGACTCACTGAAGGAGAGAACCGGCTCTCCAAAAGAACCGGCTCTCAGCCAACTCGCCCGGCAGTGCGCACTTTGCCAGAAGACCCAGCTCTGGCTGAACACGCTGGCACGGCTCACTGAACGAGAGATCCGGCTGTCCAAAAGAATCGGCTCTCAGCCAACTCGCCCAGCAGTACGCACTTTGCCAGAAGATCCGGCTCTGGCTGAACGGTTCAGCATGGCTCACTGAAGGAGACAACCGGCTGTCCGAAAGAACCGGCTCTCAGCCAACTCGCCCAGCAGTACGCACTTTGCCAGAAGACCCGGCTGCGGCTGAACGGTTCAGCACGGCTCATTGAACGAGAGAACCGGCTCTCCAAAAGAACGGCTCTCACTGAACGGGACGGCACGGCTCACTGAACGAGAGAACCGGCTGTCCAAAAGAACCGGCTCTCAGCCAACTTACCCAGCAGTACGCACTTTTCCAGAAGACCCGTCTCGGGCTGAATGGTTCAGCACGGGTCACTCAACGAGAGAACTGGCTGTCCAAAAGAACCGGCTCTCAGCCAACTTGCCCAGCAGTACGCACTTTGCCAGAAGACCCGGCTCTGGGTGAACGGTTCAGCACGGCTCACTGAACGAGAGAACCAGCTCTCAGCCAACTCGCCCTGCAGTACGCACTTTGCCAGAAGACCCGGCTCTGGCTGAACTGTTCAGCACGGCTCACTGAACGAGAGAACCAGCTCTCAGCCAACTCGCCCAGCTGTACGCACTTTGCCAGAAGACCCGGCTCTGGCTGAACTGTTCAGCACGGCTCACTGAACGAGAACCGGGTTTCCAAAAGAACTGACTTTCAGTGAACGGATCGGCACGGCTCACTGAACGAGAGAAGCCGCTTTCCAAAAGAACGGCTCTCTCTGAACGGGTCGGCACGGCTCACTGAACGAGAGAACCGGCTCTCCAAAAGAACCGGCTCTCAGCCAACTCGCCCAGCAGTACGCACTTTGCCAGAAGACCCGGCTCTGGCTGAACGGTTCAGCACGGCTCACTGAACTAGAGAACCGGCTCTCCAAAAGAACCGGCTCTCGGCCAACCCGCCCAGCAGTATGCACTTTGCCAGAAGACCCGGCTCCGACTGAACGGTTCAGCACGGCTCACTGAACGAGAGAACCGGCTCTCCAAAAGAACGCCTCTCAGTGAACGGTACGGCACGGCTCACTGAACGAGAGAACCGGCTGTCCAAAAGAAGCGGCTCTCAGCCAACTTGCCCAGCAGTACACACTTTTCCAGAAGACCCGGCTCTGGCTGACCGGTTCAGCACGGCTCACTCAAAAAGAGAACCGGCTGTCCAAAAGAACCGGCTCTCAGCCAACTTGCCCAACAGTACGCACTTTGCCAGAAGACCCGGTTCTGACTGAACGGTACAGCACGGCTCACTAAACGGGAGAACCGGCTCTCCAAAAGAACCGGCTCTCAGCCAACTCGCCCAGCAGTAGGCACTTTGTCAGAAGACCCGGCTCAGACTCAACGGTTCAGCACGGCTCGCTGAACGAGAGAACCGGCTCTCCAAAAGAACGGCTATCAATGAACGGGTCGGCACGGCTCACTGAACGAGAGAACCAGCTGTCCTAAAGTACCGGCTCTCAGCCAAAGTTCCCAGTGGTACGCACTTCTCCAGAAGACCCGGCTCTGGCTGAACGGTTCGGCAAGGCGCACTGAACGAGAGAACCGGCTCTCCAAAAGAACGGCTCCCACTGAACGAGTCGGCACGGCTCACTGAACGAGATAACTGGCTCTCCAAAAGAACCGGCTCTCAGCAAACTCGCCCAGCAGTACGCACTTTTCCGGAAGACCCGGTTCTGACTGAACGTTTCGGCACGGCTCACTGAACGAGAGAACCGGCTCTCCAAAAGAACGGCTATCACTGAACGGGTCGGCACGGCTCACTGAACGAGATCCAGCTGTCCTAAAGTACCGGCTCTCAGCCAAAGTTCCCAGTGGTACGCACTTCTCCAGAAGACCCGGCTCTGGCTGAACGGTTCGGCAAGGCGCACTGAACGAGAGAACCGGCTCTCCAAAAGAACGGCTCTCACTGAACGGATCGGCACGGCTCACTGAACGGGTCGGCACGGATCACTGAACGAGAGAACCGGCTGTCCAAAAGAACCGGCTCTCAGCCAACTTGCCCAGCAGTACGCACTTTTCCTGAAGACCCGGCTCCGGCTGAACGGTTTGGCACGGCTCACTGAACTAGAGAACCGGCTCTCCAAAAGAACCGGCTCTCAGCCAACTCGCCCGGCAGTACGCACTTCTCCAGAAGACCCGGCTCTGGCTGAACGGTTCGGCACGGCTCACTGAACGAGAGAACCGGCACTCCAAAAGAACGGCTCTCACTGAACGGGTCGGCATGGCTCACTGAACGAGAGACCCGGCTGTCCAAAAGAACCGGCTCTCAGCCAACTTGCACACAGCAGTACGCACTTTTCCAGAAGACCCGGTTCTGACTGAACGGTTCGGCACGGCTCACTGAACTAGAGAACCGGCTCTCCAAAAGAACCGGCTCTCAGCCAACTCGTCCATCAGTACGCACTTTGCCAGAAGACCCGGCTCCGGCTGAACGGTTCAGCACGGCTCATTGAACGAGAGAACCGGCTCTCCAAAAGAACGGCTCACACTGAACGGGACGGCACGGCTCACTGAACGAGAGAACCGGCTGTCCAAAAGAACCGGCTCTCAGCCAACTTGCCCAGCAGTACGCACTTTTCCAGATGGCCCGGCTCGGGCTGAACGGTTCAGCACGGCTCACTCAATGAGAGAACCGGCTGTCCAAGAGAAACGGCTCTCAGCCAACTTGCCCAGCAGTATGCACTTTGCCAGAAGACCCGGCTCTGGTTGAACGGTTCAGCACGGCTCACTGAACGAGAACCGGCTCCCAGCCAACTTGCCCAGCAGTACGCTCTTTGCCAGAAGCCCCGGCTCTGGCTGAACGGTTCAGCACGGTTCACTGAACGAGAGAACCAGCTCACAGCCAACTCGCCCAGCTGTACGCAATTTGCCAGAAGACCCGGCTCAGGCTGAACTGTTCAGCACGACTCAATGAACGAGAACCGGGTTTCCAAAAGAACTGACTTTCACTGAACGGGTCGGCACGGCTCACTGAACGAGAGAAGCGGCTCTCCAAAAGAACGGCTCTCTCTGAACGGGTCGGAACGGCTCACTGAACGAGAAAACCGGCTCTCCAAAAGAACCGGCTCTCAGCCAACTCGCCCGGCAGTACGCACTTCTCCAGAAGACCCGGCTCTGGCTGAACGGTTCGGCACGGCTCACTGAACGAGAGAACCGGCACTCCAAAAGAATGGCTCTCAATGAACGGGTCGGCACGGCTCACTGAACGAGAGAACCGGCTCTCCAAAAGAACCGGCTCTCAGCCAACTTGCCCAGCAGTACGCACTTTTCCAGAAGACCCGGCTCTGGCTGAACGGTTCAGCAGGGCTCACTGTACGAGAACCGGCTGTCCAAAAGAACCGGCTTTCAGCCAACTTGTCCAGCAGTACGCACTTTGTAAGAAGACCCGGCTCTGGCTGAACGGTTCAGCACGGCTCACTGAACGAGAGAACCGGCTCTCAGCCAACTCGCCCAGCAGTACGCACTTTGCCAGAAGACCCGGTTCTGACTGAACGATTCAGCACGGCTCACTAAACGAGCGAACCGGCTCTCCAAAAGAACCGGCTCTCAGCCAACTCGCCCAGCAGTACGCAGTTTGCCAGAAGAGCCGGCTCTGACTCAACGGTTCAGCACGGCTCGCTGAACGAGAGAACCGGCTGTCAAAAGAACCCTATCCGTAGTGGCACAGGCAGGAGCTTATTGGTTTACGTTTTATTTTGTGGCAGCTCCACCATACATTTTGTCCAAAAGAACCGGCTTTCAGCCAACTCGCCCAGTAGTAAGCACTTTTCCAGAATACCCTGGTTCTGACTGAACGGTTCGCCACGGCTCACTGAACGAGAGAACCTGCTCTCCAAAAGAACGGCTCTCACTGAACGGGTCGGCACAGCTCACTGAACGAGAGAACCAGCTGTCCAAAAGAACCGGCTCTCAGCCAACTCTCCCAGAAGTACGCACTTTTTCCAGAAGACCCGGCTCTGAATGAACGGTTCAGCACCGCTCACTGAACAAGAACCGGCTTTCCAAAAGAACTGACTCTCAGCCAACTCGCCCAGCAGTACGCACTTTGCCAGAAGACCCGGCTCTGGCTAAACGGTTCAGCACGGCTCACTGAACGAGAGAACCGGATCTCCAAAAAACGGCTCTCACTGAATGGGTCGGCACTGCTCACTGAACGAGAGAACCGGCTGTCCAAAAGAACCGGCTCTCAGCCAACTTGCCCAGCAGTACGCACTTTTCCAGAAGATGCGGCTCTGGCTGAAAGGTTCAGCACGGCTCAATGAACGAGAACCGGCTTTCCAAAAGAACTGACTCTCAGCCAACTCGCCCAGCAGTACGCCCTTTGCCAGAAGACCCGGCTCTGGCTAAACGATTCAGCACGTCTCAATGAACGAGAGAACCGGCTCTCCAAAAAAGCGGCTGTCACTGAACGGGTCGGCACGACTCACTGAAGGAGAGAACCGGCTCTCCAAAAGAACCGGCTCTCAGCCAACTCGCCCGGCAGTACGCACTTTGCCAGAAGACCCAGCTCTGGCTGAACACGCCGGCACGGCTCACTGAACGAGAGATCCGGCTGTCCAAAAGAATCGGCTCTCAGCCAACTCGCCCAGCAGTACGCACTTTGCCAGAAGATCCGGCTCTGGCTGAACGGTTCAGCATGGCTCACTGAAGGAGACAACCGGCTGTCCGAAAGAACCGGCTCTCAGCCAACTCGCCCAGCAGTACGCACTTTGCCAGAAGACCCGGCTCCGGCTGAACGGTTCAGCACGGCTCATTGAACGAGAGAACCGGCTCTCCAAAAGAACGGCTCTCACTGAACGGGACGGCACGGCTCACTGAACGAGAGAACCGGCTGTCCAAAAGAACCGGCTCTCAGCCAACTTGCCCAGCAGTACGCACTTTTCCAGAAGACCCGGCTCGGGCTGAACGGTTCAGCACGGGTCACTCAACGAGAGAACTGGCTGTCCAAAAGAACCGGCTCTCAGCCAACTTGCCCAGCAGTACGCACTTTGCCAGAAGGCCCGGCTCTGGCTGAACGGTTCAGCACGGCTCACTGAACGAGAGAACCAGCTCTCAGCCAACTCGCCCTGCAGTACGCACTTTGCCAGAAGACCCGGCTCTGGCTGAACTGTTCAGCACGGCTCACTGAACGAGAGAACCAGCTCTCAGCCAACTCGCCCAGCTGTACGCACTTTGCCAGAAGACCCGGCTCTGGCTGAACTGTTCAGCACGGCTCACTGAACGAGAACCGCGTTTCCAAAAGAACTGACTTTCAGTGAACGGATCGGCACGGCTCACTGAACGAGAGAAGCCGCTTTCCAAAAAACGGCTCTCTCTGAACGGGTCGGCACGGCTCACTGAACGAGAGAACCGGCTCTCCAAAAGAACCGGCTCTCAGCCAACTCGCCCAGCAGTACGCACTTTGCCAGAAGACCCGGCTCTGGCTGAACGGTTCAGCACGGCTCACTGAACTAGAGAACCGGCTCTCCAAAAGAACCGGCTCTCGGCCAACCCGCCCAGCAGTACGCACTTTGCCAGAAGACCCGGCTCCGACTGAACGGTTCAGCACGGCTCACTGAACGAGAGAACCGGCTCTCCAAAAGAACGCCTCTCAGTGAACGGTACGGCACGGCTCACTGAACGAGAGAACCAGCTGTCCTAAAGTACCGGCTCTCAGCCAAAGTTCCCAGTGGTACGCACTTCTCCAGAAGACCCGGCTCTGGCTGAACGGTTCGGCAAGGCGCACTGAACGTGAGAACTGGCTCTCCAAAAGAACGGCTCTCACTGAACGAGTCGGCACGGCTCACTGAACGAGATAACTGGCTCTCCAAAAGAACCGGCTCTCAGCAAACTCGCCCAGCAGTACGCACTTTTCCGGAAGACCCGGTTCTGACTGAATGGTTCAGTACGGCTCACTGAACGAGAGAACCGGCTTTCCAAAAAACCGGCTCTCAGCCAACTCGCCCAGCAGTACGCACTTTGCCGGAAGACCCGGTTCTGACTGAACGTTTCGGCACGGCTCACTGAACGAGAGAACCGGCTCTCCAAAAGAACGGCTATCACTGAACGGGTCGGCACGGCTCAATGAACGAGAGAACCAGCTGTCCTAAAGTACCGGCTCTCAGCCAAAGTTCCCAGTGGTACGCACTTCTCCAGAAGACCCGGCTCTGGCTGAACGGTTCGGCAAGGCGCACTGAACGAGAGAACCGGCTCTCCAAAAGAACGGCTCTCACTGAACGGTTCGGCACGGCTCACTGAACGGGTCGGCACGGCTCACTGAACGAGAGAACCGGCTGTCCAAAAGAACCGGCTCTCAGCCAACTTGCCCAGCAGTACGCACTTTTCCAGAAGACCCGGCTCCGGCTGAACGGTTTGGCACGGCTCACTGAACTAGAGAACCGGCTCTCCAAAAGAACGGCTCTCACTGAACGGGTCGGCATGGCTCACTGAACGAGAGAACCGGCTGTCCAAAAGAACCGGCTCTCAGCCAACTTGCACAGCAGTACGCACTTTTCCAGAAGACCCGGTTCTGACTGAACGGTTCGGCACGGCTTACTGAACGAGAGAACCGGCTCTCCAAAACAACGGCTCTGACTGAACGGGTCGGCACGGCTCACTTAACGAGAGAACCGGCTTTCAGCCAACTTGCCCAGCAGGACGCACTTTTCCAGAAGACCCGGCTCTGCCTGAACGGTTCGGCACGGCTCACTGAACTAGAGAACCGGCTCTCCAAAAGAACCGGCTCTCAGCCAACTCGCCCATCAGTACGCACTTTGCCAGAAGACCCGGCTCCGGCTGAACGGTTCAGCACGGCTCATTGAACGAGAGAACCGGCTCTCCAAATGAACGGCTCACACTGAACGGGACGGCACGGCTCACTGAACGAGAGAACCGGCTGTCCAAAAGAACCGGCTCTCAGCCAACTTGCCCAGCAGTACGCACTTTTCCAGATGGCCCGGCTCGGGCTGAACGGTTCAGCACGGCTCACTCAATGAGAGAACCGGCTGTCCAAAAGAACCGGCTCTCAGCCAACTTGCCCAGGAGTACGCACTTTGCCAGAAGACCCTGCTCTGGCTGAACGGTTCAGCACGGCTCACTGAACGAGAGAACCAGCTCTCAGCCAACTCGCCCAGCTATACGCAATTTGCCAGAAGACCCGGCTCAGGCTGAACTGTTCAGCACGACTCAATGAACGAGAACCGGGTTTCCAAAAGAACTGACTTTCACTGAACGGGTCGGCACGGCTCACTGAACGAGAGAAGCGGCTCTCCAAAAGAACGGCTCTCTCTGAACGGGTCGGAACGGCTCACTGAACGAGAAAACCGGCTCTCCAAAAGAACCGGCTCTCAGCCAACTCGCCCGGAAGTACGCACTTTGCCAGAACACCCGGCTCTGGCTGAACAGGTCGGCACGGCTCACTGAACGAGAGAATCGGCTGTCCAAAAGAACCGGCTCTCAGCCAACTTGCCCAGCAGTACGCACTTTTCCAGAAGACCCGGCTCGTGCTGAACGGTTCAGCACGGGTCACTCAACGAGAGAACCGGCTGTCCAAAAGAACCGGCTCTCAGCCAACTTGCCCAGCAGTACGCACTTTGCCAGAAGGCCCGGCTCTGGCTGAACGGTTAAGCACGGCTCACTGAACGAGAACCGGCTCCCAGCCAACTTGCGCAGCAGTACGCACTTTGCCAGAAGACCCGGCTCTGGCTGAACGGTTCAGCACGGCTCACTGAACGAGAGAACCAGCTCTCAGCCAACTCGCCCTGCAGTACGCACTTTGCCAGAAGACCCGGCTCTGGCTGAACTGTTCAGCACGGCTCACTGAACGAGAACCGGCTTTCCAAAAGAACTGACTCTCACTGAACGGGTCGGCACGGCTCACTGAACGAGAGAAGCAGCTCTCCAAAAGAACGGCTCTCTCTGAACGGGTCGGCACGGCTCACTTAACGAGAGAACCGGCTTTCAGCCAACTTGCCCAGCAGGACGCACTTTTCTAGAAGACCCGGCTCTGGCTGAACGGTTCGGCACGGCTCACTGAACTAGAGAACCGGCTCTCCAAAAGAACCGGCTCTCAGCCAACTCGCCCATCAGTACGCACTTTGCCAGAAGACCCGGCTCCGGCTGAACGGTTCAGCACGGCTCATTGAACGGGAGAACCGGCTCTCCAAAAGAACGGCTCACACTGAACGGGACGGCACGGCTCACTGAACGAGAGAACCGGCTGTCCAAAAGAACCGGCTCTCAGCCAACTTGCCCAGCAGTACGCACTTTTCCAGATGGCCCGGCACGGGCTGAACGGTTCAGCACGGCTCACTCAATGAGAGAACCGGCTGTCCAAAAGAACCGGCTCTCAGCCAACTTGCCCAGCAGTACGCACTTTGCCAGAAGACCCGGCTCTGGTTGAACGGTTCAGCACGGCTCACTGAACGAGAACCGGCTCCCAGCCAACTTTCCCAGCAGTACGCTCTTTGCCAGAAGCCCCGGCTCTGGCTGAACGGTTCAGCACGGCTCACTGAACGAGAGAACCAGCTCTCAGCCAACTCGCCCAGCTGTACGCAATTTGCCAGAAGACCCGGCTCAGGCTGAACTGTTCAGCACGACTCAATGAACGAGAACCGGGTTTCCAAAAGAACTGACTTTCACTGAACGGGTCGGCACGGCTCACTGAAAGAGAGAAGCGGCTCTCCAAAAGAACGGCTCTCTCTGAACGGGTCGGAACGGCTCACTGAACGAGAAAACCGGCTCTCCAAAAGAACCGGCTCTCAGCCAACTCGCCCGGCAGTACGCACTTCTCCAGAAGACCCGGCTCTGGCTGAACGGTTCGGCACGGCTCACTGAACGAGAGAACCGGCACTCCAAAAGAATGGCTCTCAATGAACGGGTCGGCACGGCTCACTGAACGAGAGAACCGGCTCTCCAAAAGAACCGGCTCTCAGCCAACTTGCCCAGCAGTACGCACTTTTCCAGAAGACCCGGCTCTGGCTGAACGGTTCAGCAGGGCTCACTGTACGAGAACCGGCTGTCCAAAAGAACCGGCTCTCAGCCAACTTGTCCAGCAGTACGCACTTTGTAAGAAGACCCGGCTCTGGCTGAACGGTTCAGCACGGCTCACTGAACGAGAGAACCGGCTCTCAGCCAACTCGCCCAGCAGTACGCACTTTGCCAGAAGACCCGGTTCTGACTGAACGATTCAGCACGGCTCACTAAACGAGCGAACCGGCTCTCCAAAAGAACCGGCTCTCAGCCAACTCGCCCAGCAGTACGCAGTTTGCCAGAAGACCCGGCTCTGACTCAACGGTTCAGCACGGCTCGCTGAACGAGAGAACCGGCTGTCAAAAGAACCCTATCCGTAGTGGCACAGGCAGGAGCTTATTGGTTTACGTTTTATTTTGTGGCAGCTCCACCATACATTTTGTCCAAAAGAACCGGCTTTCAGCCAACTCGCCCAGTAGTAAGCACTTTTCCAGAATACCCTGGTTCTGACTGAACGGTTCGGCACGGCTCACTGAACGAGAGAACCTGCTCTCCAAAAGAACGGCTCTCACTGAACGGGTCGGCACAGCTCACTGAACGAGAGAACCAGCTGTCCAAAAGAACCGGCTCTCAGCCAACTCTCCCAGAAGTACGCACTTTTTCCAGAAGACCCGGCTCTGAATGAACGGTTCAGCACCGCTCACTGAACAAGAACCGGCTTTCCAAAAGAACTGACTCTCAGCCAACTCGCCCAGCAGTACGCACTTTGCCAGAAGACCCGGCTCTGGCTAAACGGTTCAGCACGGCTCACTGAACGAGAGAACCGGATCTCCAAAAAACGGCTCTCACTGAATGGGTCGGCACTGCTCACTGAACGAGAGAACGAGCACTCCAAAAGAACGGCTCTCACTGACCGGGTTGGCGCGGCTTACTGAACGAGAGAACCGGCTGTCCAAAAGAACCGGCTCTCAGCCAACTTGCCCAGCAGTACGCACTTTTCCAGAAGATGCGGCTCTGGCTGAAAGGTTCAGCACGGCTCAATGAACGAGAACCGGCTTTCCAAAAGAACTGACTCTCAGCCAACTCGCCCAGCAGTACGCACTTTGCCAGAAGACCCGGCTCTGGCTAAACGATTCAGCACGTCTCAATGAACGAGAGAACCGGCTCTCCAAAAGAGCGGCTGTCACTGAACGGGTCGGCACGACTCACTGAAGGAGAGAACCGGCTCTCCAAAAGAACCGGCTCTCAGCCAACTCGCCCGGCAGTACGCACTTTGCCAGAAGACCCAGCTCTGGCTGAACACGCCGGCACGGCTCACTGAACGAGAGATCCGGCTGTCCAAAAGAATCGGCTCTCAGCCAACTCGCCCAGCAGTACGCACTTTGCCAGAAGATCCGGCTCTGGCTGAACGGTTCAGCATGGCTCACTGAAGGAGACAACCGGCTGTCCGAAAGAACCGGCTCTCAGCCAACTCGCTCAGCAGTACGCACTTTGCCAGAAGACCCGGCTCCGGCTGAACGGTTCAGCACGGCTCATTGAACGAGAGAACCGGCTCTCCAAAAGAACGGCTCTCACTGAACGGGACGGCACGGCTCACTGAACGAGAGAACCGGCTGTCCAAAAGAACCGGCTCTCAGCCAACTTGCCCAGCAGTACGCACTTTTCCAGAAGACCCGGCTCGGGCTGAACGGTTCAGCACGGGTCACTCAACGAGAGAACTGGCTGTCCAAAAGAACCGGCTCTCAGCCAACTTGCCCAGCAGTACGCACTTTGCCAGAAGGCCCGGCTCTGGCTGAACGGTTAAGCACGGCTCACTGAACGAGAACCGGCTCCCAGCCAACTTGCCCAGCAGTACGCACTTTGCCAGAAGACCCGGCTCTGGCTGAACGGTTCAGCACGGCTCACTGAACGAGAGAACCGGCACTCCAAAAGAATGGCTCTCAATGAACGGGTCGGCACGGCTAACTGAACGAGAGAACCGGCTCTCCAAAAGAACCGGCTCTCAGCCAACTTGCCCAGCAGTACGCACTTTTCCAGAAGACCCGGCTCTCGCTGAACGGTTCAGCAGGGCTCACTGTACGAGAACCGGCTGTCCAAAAGAACCGGCTCTCAGCCAACTTGTCCAGCAGTACGCACTTTGTAAGAAGACCCGGCTCTGGCTGAACGGTTCAGCACTGCTCACTGAACGAGAGAACCGGCTCTCAGCCAACTCGCCCAGCAGTACGCAATTTGCCAGAAGACCCGGCTCTGACTCAACGGTTCAGCACGGCTCGCTGAACGAGAGAACCGGCTGTCAAAAGAACCCTATCCGTAGTGGCACAGGCAGGAGCTTATTGGTTTACGTTTTATTTTGTGGCAGCTCCACCATACATTTTGTCCAAAAGAACCGGCTTTCAGCCAACTCGAACAGTAGTAAGCACTTTTCCAGAATACCCTGGTTCTGACTGAACGGTTCGGCACGGCTCACTGAACGAGAGAACCTGCTCTCCAAAAGAACGGCTCTCACTGAACGGGTCGGCACAGCTCACTGAACGAGAGAACCAGCTGTCCAAAAGAACCGGCTCTCAGCCAACTCTCCCAGAAGTACGCACTTTTTCCAGAAGACCCGGCTCTGAATGAACGGTTCAGCACCGCTCACTGAACAAGAACCGGCTTTCCAAAAGAACTGACTCTCAGCCAACTCGCCCAGCAGTACGCACTTTGCCAGAAGACCCGGCTCTGGCTAAACGGTTCAGCGCGGCTCACTGAACGAGAGAACCGGATCTCCAAAAAACGGCTCTCACTGAATGGGTCGGCACTGCTCACTGAACGAGAGAACGAGCACTCCAAAAGAACGGCTCTCACTGACCGGGTCGGCGCGGCTTACTGAACGAGAGAACCGGCTGTCCAAAAGAACCGGCTCTCAGCCAACTAGCCCAGCAGTACGCACTTTTCCAGAAGATGCGGCTCTGGCTGAAAGGTTCAGCACGGCTCAATGAACGAGAACCGGCTTTCCAAAAGAACTGACTCTCAGCCAACTCGCCCAGCAGTACGCACTTTGCCAGAAGACCCGGCTCTGGCTAAACGATTCAGCACGTCTCAATGAACGGGAGAACCGGCTCTCCAAAAGAGCGGCTGTCACTGAACGGGTCGGCACGACTCACTGAAGGAGAGAACCGGCTCTCCAAAAGAACCGGCTCTCAGCCAACTCGCCCGGCAGTACGCACTTTGCCAGAAGACCCAGCTCTGGCTGAACACGCCGGCACGGCTCACTGAACGAGAGATCCGGCTGTCCAAAAGAATCGGCTCTCAGCCAACTCGCCCAGCAGTACGCACTTTGCCAGAAGATCCGGCTCTGGCTGAACGGTTCAGCATGGCTCACTGAAGGAGACAACCGGCTGTCCGAAAGAACCGGCTCTCAGCCAACTCGCCCAGCAGTACGCACTTTGCCAGAAGACCCGGCTCCGGCTGAACGGTTCAGCACGGCTCATTGAACGAGAGAACCGGCTCTCCAAAAGAACGGCTCTCACTGAACGGGACGGCACGGCTCACTGAACGAGAGAACCGGCTGTCCAAAAGAACCGGCTCTCAGCCAACTTGCCCAGCAGTACGCACTTTTCCAGAAGACCCGGCTCGGGCTGAACGGTTCAGCACGGGTCACTCAACGAGAGAACTGGCTGTCCAAAAGAACCGGCTCTCAGCCAACTTGCCCAGCAGTACGCACTTTGCCAGAAGGCCCGGCTCTGGCTGAACGGTTAAGCACGGCTCACTGAACGAGAACCGGCTCCCAGCCAACTTGCCCAGCAGTACGCACTTTGCCAGAAGACCCGGCTCTGGCTGAACGGTTCAGCACGGCTCACTGAACGAGAGAACCAGCTCTCAGCCAACTCGCCCTGCAGTACGCACTTTGCCAGAAGACCCGGCTCTGGCTGAACTGTTCAGCACGGCTCACTGAACGAGAGAACCAGCTCTCAGCCAACTCGCCCAGCTGTACGCGCTTTGCCAGAAGACCCGGCTCTGGCTGAACTGTTCAGCACGGCTCACTGAACGAGAACCGGGTTTCCAAAAGAACTGACTTTCAGTGAACGGATCGGCACGGCTCACTGAACGAGAGAAGCCGCTGTCCAAAAGAACGGCTCTCTCTGAACGGGTCGGCACGGCTCACTGAACGAGAGAACCGGCTCTCCAAAAGAACCGGCTCTCAGCCAACTCGCCCAGCAGTACGCACTTTGCCAGAAGACCCGGCTCTGGCTGAACGGTTCAGCACGGCTCACTGAACTAGAGAACCGGCTCTCCAAAAGAACCGGCTCTCGGCCAACCCGCCCAGCAGTACGCACTTTGCCAGAAGACCCGGCTCCGACTGAACGGTTCAGCACGGCTCACTGAACGAGAGAACCGGCTCTCCAAAAGAACGCCTCTCAGTGAACGGTACGGCACGGCTCACTGAACGAGAGAACCGGCTGTCCAAAAGAAGCGGCTCTCAGCCAACTTACCCAGCAGTACACACTTTTCCAGAAGACCCGGCTCTGGCTGACCGGTTCAGCACGGCTCACTCAAAAAGAGAACCGGCTGTCCAAAAGAACCGGCTCTCAGCCAACTTGCCCAACAGTACGCACTTTGCCAGAAGACCAGGTTCTGACTGAACGGTACAGCACGGCTCACTAAACGAGAGAACCGGCTCTCCAAAAGAACCGGCTCTCAGCCAACTCGCCCAGCAGTACGCACTTTGTCAGAAGACCCGGCTCAGACTCAACGGTTCAGCACGGCTCGCTGAACGAGAGAACCGGCTCTCCAAAAGAACGGCTATCCCTGAACGGGTCGGCACGGCTCACTGAACGAGAGAACCAGCTGTCCTAAAGTACCGGCTCTCAGCCAAAGTTCCCAGTGGTACGCACTTCTCCAGAAGACCCGGTTCTGGCTGAACGGTTCGGCAAGGCGCACTGAACGAGAGAACCGGCTCTCCAAAAGAACGGCTCTCACTGAACGAGTCGGCACGGCTCACTGAACGAGATAACTGGCTCTCCAAAAGAACCGGCTCTCAGCAAACTCGCCCAGCAGTACGCACTTTTCCGGAAGACCCGGTTCTGACTGAATGGTTCAGTACGGCTCACTGAACGAGAGAACCGGCTCTCCAAAAAACCGGCTCTCAGCCAACTCGCCCAGCAGTACGCACTTTGCCGGAAGACCCGGTTCTGACTGAACGTTTCGGCACGGCTCACTGAACGAGAGAACCGGCTCTCCAAAAGAACGGCTATCACTGAACGGGTCGGCACGGCTCACTGAACGAGAGAACCAGCTGTCCTAAAGTACCGGCTCTCAGCCAAAGTTCCCAGTGGTACGCACTTCTCCAGAAGACCCGGCTCTGGCTGAACGGTTCGGCAAGGCGCGCTGAACGAGAGAACCGGCTCTCCAAAAGAACGGCTCTCACTGAACGGTTCGGCACGGCTCACTGAACGGGTCGGCACGGCTCACTGAACGAGAGAACCGGCTGTCCAAAAGAACCGGCTCTCAGCCAACTTGCCCAGCAGTACGCACTTTTCCAGAAGACCCGGCTCCGGCTGAACGGTTTGGCACGGCTCACTGAACTAGAGAACCGGCTCTCCAAAAGAACGGCTCTCACTGAACGGGTCGGCATGGCTCACTGAACGAGAGAACCGGCTGTCCAAAAGAACCGGCTCTCAGCCAACTTGCACAGCAGTACGCACTTTTCCAGAAGACCCGGTTCTGACTGAACGGTTCGGCACGGCTTACTGAACGAGAGAACCGGCTCTCCAAAACAACGGCTCTGACTGAACGGGTCGGCACGGCTCACTTAACGAGAGAACCGGCTTTCAGCCAACTTGCCCAGCAGGACGCACTTTTCCAGAAGACCCGGCTCTGGCTGAACGGTTCGGCACGGCTCACTGAACTAGAGAAGCGGCTCTCCAAAAGAACCGGCTCTCAGCCAACTCGCCCATCAGTACGCACTTTGTCAGAAGACCCGGCTCCGGCTGAACGGTTCAGCACGGCTCATTGAACGAGAGAACCGGCTCTCCAAATGAACGGCTCACACTGAACGGGACGGCACGGCTCACTGAACGAGAGAACCGGCTGTCCAAAAGAACCGGCTCTCAGCCAACTTGCCCAGCAGTACGCACTTTTCCAGATGGCCCGGCTCGGGCTGAACGGTTCAGCACGGCTCACTCAATGAGAGAACCGGCTGTCCAAAAGAACCGGCTCTCAGCCAACTTGCCCAGGAGTACGCACTTTGCCAGAAGACCCTGCTCTGGCTGAACGGTTCAGCACGGCTCACTGAACGAGAGAACCAGCTCTCAGCCAACTCGCCCAGCTGTACGCAATTTGCCAGAAGACCCGGCTCAGGCTGAACTGTTCAGCACGACTCAATGAACGAGAACCGGGTTTCCAAAAGAACTGACTTTCACTGAACGGGTCGGCACGGCTCACTGAACGAGAGAAGCGGCTCTCCAAAAGAACGGCTCTCTCTGAACGGGTCGGAACGGCTCACTGAACGAGAAAACCGGCTCTCCAAAAGAACCGGCTCTCAGCCAACTCGCCCGGAAGTACGCACTTTGCCAGAACACCCGGCTCTGGCTGAACAGGTCGGCACGGCTCACTGAACGAGAGAATCGGCTGTCCAAAAGAACCGGCTCTCAGCCAACTTGCCCAGCAATACGCACTTTTCCAGAAGACCCGGCTCGGGCTGAACGGTTCAGCACGGGTCACTCAACGAGAGAACCGGCTGTCCAAAAGAACCGGCTCTCAGCCAACTTGCCCAGCAGTACGCACTTTGCCAGAAGGCCCGGCTCTGGCTGAACGGTTAAGCACGGCTCACTGAACGAGAACCGGCTCCCAGCCAACTTGCGCAGCAGTACGCACTTTGCCAGAAGACCCGGCTCTGGCTGAACGGTTCAGCACGGCTCACTGAACGAGAGAACCAGCTCTCAGCCAACTCACCCTGCAGTACGCACTTTGCCAGAAGACCCGGCTCTGGCTGAACTGTTCAGCACGGCTCACTGAACGAGAACCGGCTTTCCAAAAGAACTGACTCTCACTGAACGGGTCGGGACGGCTCACTGAACGAGAGAAGCAGCTCTCCAAAAGAACGGCTCTCTCTGAACGGGTCGGCACGGCTCACTGAACGAGAGAACCGGCTCTCCAAAAGAACCGGCTCTCAGCCAACTCGCCCGGCATTACGCACTTTGCCAGAACACCCGGCTCTGGCTGAACAGGTCGGCCCCGGCTCTGGCTGACCGGTTCAGCACGGCTCACTCAAAAAGAGAACCGGCTGTCCAAAAGAACCGGCTCTCAGCCAACTTGCCCAACAGTACGCACTTTGCCAGAAGACCCGGTTCTGACTGAACGGTACAGCACGGCTCACTAAACGAGAGAACCGGCTCTCCAAAAGAACCGGCTCTCAGCCAACTCGCCCAGCAGTACGCACTTTGTCAGAAGACCCGGCTCAGACTCAACGGTTCAGCACGGCTCGCTGAACGAGAGAACCGGCTCTCCAAAAGAACGGCTATCACTGAACGGGTCGGCACGGCTCACTGAACGAGAGAACCAGCTGTCCTAAAGTACCGGCTCTCAGCCAAAGTTCCCAGTGGTACGCACTTCTCCAGAAGACCCGGCTCTGGCTGAACGGTTCGGCAAGGCGCACTGAACGAGAGAACCGGCTCTCCAAAAGAACGGCTCTCACTGAACGAGTCGGCACGGCTCACTGAACGAGATAACTGGCTCTCCAAAAGAACCGGCTCTCAGCAAACTCGCCCAGCAGTACGCACTTTTCCGGAAGACCCGGTTCTGACTGAATGGTTCAGTACGGCTCACTGAACGAGAGAACCGGCTCTCCAAAAAACCGGCTCTCAGCCAACTCGCCCAGCAGTACGCACTTTGCCGGAAGACCCGGTTCTGACTGAACGTTTCGGCACGGCTCACTGAACGAGAGAACCGGCTCTCCAAAAGAACGGCTATCACTGAACGGGTCGGCACGGCTCACTGAACGAGAGAACCAGCTGTCCTAAAGTGCCGGCTCTCAGCCAAAGTTCCCAGTGGTACGCACTTCTCCAGAAGACCCGGCTCTGGCTGAACGGTTCGGCAAGGCGCACTGAACGAGAGAACCGGCTCTCCAAAAGAACGGCTCTCACTGAACGGTTCGGCACGGCTCACTGAACGGGTCGGCACGGCTCACTGAACGAGAGAACCGGCTGTCCAAAAGAACCGGCTCTCAGCCAACTTGCCCAGCAGTACGCACTTTTCCAGAAGACCCGGCTCCGGCTGAACGGTTTGGCACGGCTCACTGAACTAGAGAACCGGCTCTCCAAAAGAACGGCTCTCACTGAACGGGTCGGCATGGCTCACTGAACGAGAGAACCGGCTGTCCAAAAGAACCAGCTCTCAGCCATCTTGCACAGCAGTACGCACTTTTCCAGAAGACCCGGTTCTGACTGAACGGTTCGGCACGGCTTACTGAACGAGAGAACCGGCTCTCCAAAACAACGGCTCTGACTGAACGGGTCGGCACGGCTCACTTAACGAGAGAACCGGCTTTCAGCCAACTTGCCCAGCAGGACGCACTTTTCCAGAAGACCCGGCTCTGGCTGAACGGTTCGGCACGGCTCACTGAACTAGAGAACCGGCTCTCCAAAAGAACCGGCTCTCAGCCAACTCGCCCATCAGTACGCACTTTGCCAGAAGACCCGGCTCCGGCTGAACGGTTCAGCACGGCTCATTGAACGAGAGAACCGGCTCTCCAAATGAACGGCTCACACTGAACGGGACGGCACGGCTCACTGAACGAGAGAACCGGCTGTCCAAAAGAACCGGCTCTCAGCCAACTTGCCCAGCAGTACGCACTTTTCCAGATGGCCCGGCTCGGGCTGAACGGTTCAGCACGGCTCACTCAATGAGCGAACCGGCTGTCCAAAAGAACCGGCTCTCAGCCAACTTGCCCAGGAGTACGCACTTTGCCAGAAGACCCTGCTCTGGCTGAACGGTTCAGCACGGCTCACTGAACGAGAGAACCAGCTCTCAGCCAACTCGCCCAGCTGTACGCAATTTGCCAGAAGACCCGGCTCAGGCTGAACTGTTCAGCACGACTCAATGAACGAGAACCGGGTTTCCAAAAGAACTGACTTTCACTGAACGGGTCGGCACGGCTCACTGAACGAGAGAAGCGGCTCTCCAAAAGAACGGCTCTCTCTGAACGGGTCGGAACGGCTCACTGAACGAGAAAACCGGCTGTCCAAAAGAACCGGCTCTCAGCCAACTTGCCCAGCAGTACGCACTTTTCCAGAAGACCCGGCTCGGGCTGAACGGTTCAGCACGGGTCACTCAACGAGAGAACCGGCTGTCCAAAAGAACCGGCTCTCAGCCAACTTGCCCAGCAGTACGCACTTTGCCAGAAGGCCCGGCTCTGGCTGAACGGTTAAGCACGGCTCACTGAACGAGAACCGGCTCCCAGCCAACTTGCGCAGCAGTACGCACTTTGCCAGAAGACCCGGCTCTGGCTGAACGGTTCAGCACGGCTCACTGAACGAGAGAACCAGCTCTCAGCCAACTCATCCTGCAGTACGCACTTTGCCAGAAGACCCGGCTCTGGCTGAACTGTTCAGCACGGCTCACTGAACGAGAACCGGCTTTCCAAAAGAACTGACTCTCACTGAACGGGTCGGGACTGCTCACTGAACGAGAGAAGCAGCTCTCCAAAAGAACGGCTCTCTCTGAACGGGTCGGCACGGCTCACTGAACGAGAGAACCGGCTCTCCAAAAGAACCGGCTCTCAGCCAACTCGCCCGGCATTACGCACTTTGCCAGAACACCCGGCTCTGGCTGAACAGGTCGGCCCCGGCTCTGGCTGACCGGTTCAGCACGGCTCACTCAAAAAGAGAACCGGCTGTCCAAAAGAACCGGCTCTCAGCCAACTTGCCCAACAGTACGCACTTTGCCAGAAGACCCGGTTCTGACTGAACGGTACAGCACGGCTCACTAAACGAGAGAACCGGCTCTCCAAAAGAACCGGCTCTCAGCCAACTCGCCCAGCAGTACGCACTTTGTCAGAAGACCCGGCTCAGACTCAACGGTTCAGCACGGCTCGCTGAACGAGAGAACCGGCTCTCCAAAAGAACGGCTATCACTGAACGGGTCGGCACGGCTCACTGAACGAGAGAACCAGCTGTCCTAAAGTAGCGGCTCTCAGCCAAAGTTCCCAGTGGTACGCACTTCTCCAGAAGACCCGGCTCTGGCTGAACGGTTCGGCAAGGCGCACTGAACGAGAGAACCGGCTCTCCAAAAGAACGGCTCTCACTGAACGAGTCGGCACGGCTCACTGAACGAGATAACTGGCTCTCCAAAAGAACCGGCTCTCAGCAAACTCGCCCAGCAGTACGCACTTTTCCGGAAGACCCGGTTCTGACTGAATGGTTCAGTACGGCTCACTGAACGAGAGAACCGGCTCTCCAAAAAACCGGCTCTCAGCCAACTCGCCCAGCAGTACGCACTTTGCCGGAAGACCCGGTTCTGACTGAACGTTTCGGCACGGCTCACTGAACGAGAGAACCGGCTCTCCAAAAGAACGGCTATCACTGAACGGGTCGGCACGGCTCACTGAACGAGAGAACCAGCTGTCCTAAAGTGCCGGCTCTCAGCCAAAGTTCCCAGTGGTACGCACTTCTCCAGAAGACCCGGCTCTGGCTGAACGGTTCGGCAAGGCGCACTGAACGAGAGAACCGGCTCTCCAAAAGAACGGCTCTCACTGAACGGTTCGGCACGGCTCACTGAACGGGTCGGCACGGCTCACTGAACGAGAGAACCGGCTGTCCAAAAGAACCGGCTCTCAGCCAACTTGCCCAGCAGTACGCACTTTTCCAGAAGACCCGGCTCCGGCTGAACGGTTTGGCACGGCTCACTGAACTAGAGAACCGGCTCTCCAAAAGAACGGCTCTCACTGAACGGGTCGGCATGGCTCACTGAACGAGAGAACCGGCTGTCCAAAAGAACCAGCTCTCAGCCATCTTGCACAGCAGTACGCACTTTTCCAGAAGACCCGGTTCTGACTGAACGGTTCGGCACGGCTTACTGAACGAGAGAACCGGCTCTCCAAAACAACGGCTCTGACTGAACGGGTCGGCACGGCTCACTTAACGAGAGAACCGGCTTTCAGCCAACTTGCCCAGCAGGACGCACTTTTCCAGAAGACCCGGCTCTGGCTGAACGGTTCGGCACGGCTCACTGAACTAGAGAACCGGCTCTCCAAAAGAACCGGCTCTCAGCCAACTCGCCCATCAGTACGCACTTTGCCAGAAGACCCGGCTCCGGCTGAACGGTTCAGCACGGCTCATTGAACGAGAGAACCGGCTCTCCAAATGAACGGCTCACACTGAACGGGACGGCACGGCTCACTGAACGAGAGAACCGGCTGTCCAAAAGAACCGGCTCTCAGCCAACTTGCCCAGCAGTACGCACTTTTCCAGATGGCCCGGCTCGGGCTGAACGGTTCAGCACGGCTCACTCAATGAGAGAACCGGCTGTCCAAAAGAACCGGCTCTCAGCCAACTTGCCCAGGAGTACGCACTTTGCCAGAAGACCCTACTCTGGCTGAACGGTTCAGCACGGCTCACTGAACGAGAGAACCAGCTCTCAGCCAACTCGCCCAGCTGTACGCAATTTGCCAGAAGACCCGGCTCAGGCTGAACTGTTCAGCACGACTCAATGAACGAGAACCGGGTTTCCAAAAGAACTGACTTTCACTGAACGGGTCGGCACGGCTCACTGAACGAGAGAAGCGGCTCTCCAAAAGAACGGCTCTCTCTGAACGGGTCGGAACGGCTCACTGAACGAGAAAACCGGCTCTCCAAAAGAACCGGCTCCCAGCCAACTCGCCCGGAAGTACGCACTTTGCCAGAACACCCGGCTCTGGCTGAACAGGTCGGCACGGCTCACTGAACGAGAGAATCGGCTGTCCAAAAGAACCGGCTCTCAGCCAACTTGCCCAGCAGTACGCACTTTTCCAGAAGACCCGGCTCGGGCTGAACGGTTCAGCACGGGTCACTCAACGAGAGAACCGGCTGTCCAAAAGAACCGGCTCTCAGCCAACTTGCCCAGCAGTACGCACTTTGCCAGAAGGCCCGGCTCTGGCTGAACGGTTAAGCACGGCTCACTGAACGAGAACCGGCTCCCAGCCAACTTGCGCAGCAGTACGCACTTTGCCAGAAGACCCGGCTCTGGCTGAACGGTTCAGCACGGCTCACCGAACGAGAGAACCAGCTCTCAGCCAACTCGCCCTGCAGTACGCACTTTGCCAGAAGACCCGGCTCTGGCTGAACTGTTCAGCACGGCTCACTGAACGAGAACCGGCTTTCCAAAAGAACTGACTCTCACTGAACGGGTCGGCACGGCTCACTGAACGAGAGAAGCAGCTCTCCAAAAGAACGGCTCTCTCTGAACGGGTCGGCACGGCTCACTGAACGAGAGAACCGGCTCTCCAAAAGAACCGGCTCTCAGCCAACTCGCCCGGCATTACGCACTTTGCCAGAACACCCGGCTCTGGCTGAAAAGGTCGGCACGGCTCACTGAACGAGAGAATCGGCTGTCCAAAAGAACCGGCTCTCAGCCAACTCGCCCAGCAGTACGCACTTTGCCAGAAGACCCGGCTCTGGCTGAACGGTTCAGCACGGCTCACTGAACTAGAGAACCGGCTCTCCAAAAGAACCGGCTCTCGGCCAACCCGCCCAGCAGTACGCACTTTGCCAGAAGACCCGGCTCCGACTGAACGGTTGAGCACGGCTCACTGAACGAGAGAACCGGCTCTCCAAAAGAACGCCTCTCAGTGAACGGTACGGCACGGCTCACTGAACGAGAGAACCGGCTGTCCAAAAGAAGCGGCTCTCAGCCAACTTGCCCAGCAGTACACACTTTTCCAGAAGACCCGGCTCTGGCTGACCGGTTCAGCACGGCTCACTCAAAGAGAGAACCGGCTGTCCAAAAGAACCGGCTCTCAGCCAACTTGCCCAGCAGTACGCACTTTGCCAGAAGACCCGGTTCTGACTGAACGGTACAGCACGGCTCACTAAACGAGAGAACCGGCTCTCCAAAAGAACCGGCTCTCAGCCAACTCGCCCAGCAGTACGCACTTTGTCAGAAGACCCGGCTCAGACTCAACGGTTCAGCACGGCTCGCTGAACGAGAGAACCGGCTGTCCAAAAGAACCGGCTCTCACTGAACGGGTCGGCACGGCTCACTGAACGAGAGAACCGGCTCTCCAAAAGAACGGCTCTCACTGAACGGGTCGGCACGGCTCACTGAACGAGATAACTGGCTCTCCAAAAGAACCGGCTCTCAGCAAACTCGCCCAGCAGTACGCACTTTTCCAGAAAACCCGGTTCTGACTGAATGGTTCAGTACGGCTCACTGAACGAGAGAACCGGCTCTCCAAAAAACCGGCTCTCAGCCAACTCGCCCAGCAGTTCGCACTTTGCCGGAAGACCCGGTTCTGACTGAACGTTTCGGCACGGCTCACTGAACGAGAGAACCGGCTCTCCAAAAGAACGGCTATCACTGAACGGGTCGGCACGGCTCACTGAACGAGAGAATCGGCTGTCCAAAAGAACCGGCTCTCAGCCAACTTGCCCAGCAGTACGCAATTTTTTCAGAAGACCCGGCTCGGGCTGAACGGTTCAGCACGGGTCACTCAACGAGAGAACCGGCTGTCCAAAAGAACCGGCTCTCAGCCAACTTGCCCAGCAGTACGCACTTTGCCAGAAGGCCCGGCTCTGGCTGAACGGTTAAGCACGGCTCACTGAACGAGAACCGGCTCCCAGCCAACTTGCCCAGCACTACGCACTTTGCCAGAAGACCCGGCTCTGGCTGAACGGTTCAGCACGGCTCACTGAACGAGAGAACCAGCTCTCAGCCAACTCGCCCTGCAGTACGCACTTTACCAGAAGACCCGGCTCTGGCTGAACTGTTCAGCACGGCTCACTGAACGAGAACCGGCTTTCCAAAAGAACTGACTCTCACTGAACGGGTCGGCACGGCTCACTGAACGAGAGAACCGGCTCTCCAAAAGAACGGCTCTCACTGAACGAGTCAGCACGGCTCACTGAACGAGATAACTGGCTCTCCAAAAGAACCGGCTCTCAGCAAACTCGCCCAGCAGTACGCACTTTTCCGGAAGACCCGGTTCTGACTGAATGGTTCAGTACGGCTCACTGAACGAGAGAACCGGCTCTCCAAAAAACCGGCTCTTAGCCAACTCGCCCAGCAGTACGCACTTTGCCGGAAGACCCGGCTCTGACTGAACGTTTCGGCACGGCTCACTGAACGAGAGAACCGGCTCTCCAAAAGAACGGCTATCACTGAACGGGTCGGCACGGCTCACTGAACGAGAGAACCAGCTGTCCTAAAGTACCGGCTCTCAGCCAAAGTTCCCAGTGGTACGCACTTCTCCAGAAGGCCCGGCTCTGGCTGAACCGTTCGGCAAGGCGCACTGAACGAGAGAACCGGCTCTCCAAAAGAACGGCTCTCACTGAACGGTTCGGCACGGCTCACTGAACGGGTCGGCACGGCTCACTGAACGAGAGAACCGGCTGTCCAAAAGAACCGGCTCTCAGCCAACTTGCCCAGCAGGACGCACTTTTCCAGAAGACCCGGCTCTGGCTGAACGGTTCGGCACGGCTCACTGAACTAGAGAACCGGCTCTCCAAAAGAACCGGCTCTCAGCCAACTCGCCCATCAGTACGCACTTTGCCAGAAGACCCGGCTCCGGCTGAACGGTTCAGCACGGCTCATTGAACGAGAGAACCGGCTCTCCAAAAGAACGGCTCACACTGAACGGGACGGCACGGCTCACTGAACGAGAGAACCGGCTGTCCAAAAGAACCGGCTGTCAGCCAACTTGCCTAGCAGTACGCACTTTTCCAGATGGCCCGGCTCGGGCTGAACGGTTCAGCACGGTTCACTCAATGAGAGAACCGGCTGTCCAAAAGAACCGGCTCTCAGCCAACTTGCCCAGCAGTACGCACTTTGCCAGAAGACCCGGCTCTGGTTGAACGGTTCAGCACGGCTCACTGAACGAGAACCGGCTCCCAGCCAACTTGCCCAGCAGTACGCTCTTTGCCAGAAGCCCCGGATCTGGCTGAACGGTTCAGCACGGCTCACTGAACGAGAGAACCAGCTCTCAGCCAACTCGCCCAGCTGTACGCAATTTGCCAGAAGACCCGGCTCAGGCTGAACTGTTCAGCACGACTCAATGAACGAGAACCGGGTTTCCAAAAGAACTGACTTTCACTGAACGGGTCGGCACGGCTCACTAAACGAGAGAAGCGGCTCTCCAAAAGAACGGCTCTCTCTGAACGGGTCGGAACGGCTCACTGAACGAGAAAACCGGCTCTCCAAAAGAACCGGCTCTCAGCCAACTCGCCCGGCAGTACGCACTTTGCCAGAACACCCGGCTCTGGCTGAACAGGTCGGCACGGCTCACTGAACGAGAGAATCGGCTGTCCAAAAGAACCGGCTCTCAGCCAACTTGCCCAGCAGTACGCACTTTTCCAGAAGACCCGGCTCGGGCTGAACGGTTCAGCACGGGTCACTCAACGAGAGAACCGGCTGTCCAAAAGAACCGGCTCTCAGCCAACTTGCCCAGCAGTACGCACTTTGCCAGAAGGCCCGGCTCTGGCTGAACGGTTAAGCACGGCTCACTGAACGAGAACCGGCTCCCAGCCAACTTGCCCAGCAGTACGCACTTTGCCAGAAGACCCGGCTCTGGCTGAACGGTTCAGCACGGCTCACTGAACGAGAGAACCAGCTCTCAGCCAACTCGCCCTGCAGTACGCACTTTGCCAGAAGACCCGGCTCTGGCTGAACTGTTCAGCACGGCTCACTGAACGAGAACCGGCTTTCCAAAAGAACTGACTCTCACTGAACGGGTCGGCACGGCTCACTGAACGAGAGAAGCAGCTCTCCAAAAGAACGGCTCACTCAGAACGGGTCGGCACGGCTCACTGAACGAGAGAACCGGCTCTCCAAAAGAACCGGCTCTCAGCCAACTCGCCCGGCATTACGCACTTTGCCAGAACACCCGGCTCTGGCTGAACAGGTCGGCACGGCTCACTGAACGAGAGAATCGGCTGTCCAAAAGAACCGGCTCTCAGCCAACTCGCCCAGCAGTACGCACTTTGCCAGAAGACCCGGCTCTGGCTGAACGGTTCAGCACGGCTCACTGAACTAGAGAACCGGCTCTCCAAAAGAACCGGCTCTCGGCCAACCCGCCCAGCAGTACGCACTTTGCCAGAAGACCCGGCTCCGACTGAACGGTTCAGCACGGCTCACTGAACGAGAGAACCGGCTCTCCAAAAGAACGCCTCTCAGTGAACGGTACGGCACGGCTCACTGAACGAGAGAACCGGCTGTCCAAAAGAAGCGGCTCTCAGCCAACTTGCCCAGCAGTACACACTTTTCCAGAAGACCCGGCTCTGGCTGACCGGTTCAGCACGGCTCACTCAAAGAGAGAACCGGCTGTCCAAAAGAACCGGCTCTCAGCCAACTTGCCCAGCAGTACGCACTTTGCCAGAAGACCCGGTTCTGACTGAACGGTACAGCACGGCTCACTAAACGAGAGAACCGGCTCTCCAAAAGAACCGGCTCTCAGCCAACTCGCCCAGCAGTACGCACTTTGTCAGAAGACCCGGCTCAGACTCAACGGTTTAGCACGGCTCGCTGAACGAGAGAACCGGCTGTCCAAAAGAACCGGCTCTCACTGAACGGGTCGGCACGGCTCACTGAACAAGAGAACCGGCTCTCCAAAAGAACGGCTCTCACTGAACGGGTCGGCACAGCTCACTGAAGGAGATAACTGGCTCTCCAAAAGAACCGGCTCTCAGCAAACTCGCCCAGCAGTACGCACATTTCCAGAAAACCCGGTTCTGACTGAATGGTTCAGTACGGCTCAGTGAACGAGAGAACCGGCTCTCCAAAAAACCGGCTCTCAGCCAACTCGCCTAGCAGTACGCACTTTGCCGGAAGACCCGGTTCTGACTGAACGTTTCGGCACGGCTCACTGAACGAGAGAACCGGCTCTCCAAAAGAACGGCTATCACTGAACGGGTCGGCACGGCTCACTGAACGAGAGAATCGGCTGTCCAAAAGAACCGGCTCTCAGCCAACTTGCCCAGCAGTACGCACTTTTCCAGAAGACCCGGCTCGGGCTGAACGGTTCAGCACGGGTCACTCAACGAGAGAGCCGGCAGTCCAAAAGAACCGGCTCTCAGCCAGCTTGCCCAGCAGTACGCACTTTGCTAGAAGGCCCGGCTCTGGCTGAACGGTTAAGCACGGCTCACTGAACGAGAACCGGCTCCCAGCCAACTTGCCCAGCAGTACGCACTTTGCCAGAAGACCCGGCTCTGGCTGAACGGTTCAGCACGGCTCACTGAACGAGAGAACCAGCTCTCAGCCAACTCGCCCTGCAGTACGCACTTTGCCAGAAGACCCGGCTCTGGCTGAACTGTTCAGCACGGCTCACTGAACGAGAACCGGCTTTCCAAAAGAACTGACTCTCACTGAACGGGTCGGCACGGCTCACTGAACGAGAGAAGCAGCTCTCCAAAAGAACGGCTCTCTCTGAACGGGTCGGCACGGCTCACTGAACGAGAGAACCGGCTCTCCAAAAGAACCGGCTCTCAGCCAACTCGCCCGGCATTACGCACTTTGCCAGAACACCCGGCTCTGGCTGAACAGGTCGGCACGGCTCACTGAACGAGAGAATCGGCTGTCCAAAAGAACCGGCTCTCAGCCAACTCGCCCAGCAGTACGCACTTTGCCAGAAGACCCGGCTCTGGCTGAACGGTTCAGCACGGCTCACTGAACTAGAGAACCGGCTCTCCAAAAGAACGGCTATCACTGAACGGGTCGGCACGGCTCACTGAACGAGAGAACCAGCTGTCCTAAAGTACCGACTCTCAGCAAAAGTTCCCAGTGGTACGCACTTCTCCAGAAGACCCGGCTCTGGCTGAACGGTTCGGCAAGGCGCACTGAACGAGAGAACCGGCTCTCCAAAAGAACGGCTCTCACTGAACGAGTCGGCACGGCTCACTGAACGAGATAACTGGCTCTCCAAAAGAACCGGCTCTCAGCAAACTCGCCCAGCAGTACGCACTTTTCCGGAAGACCCGGTTCTGACTGAATGGTTCAGTACGGCTCACTTAACGAGAGAACCGGCTCTCCAAAAAACCGGCTCTCAGCCAACTCGCCCAGCAGTACGCACTTTGCCGGAAGACCCGGTTCTGACTGAACGTTTCGGCACGGCTCACTGAACGAGAGAACCGGCTCTCCAAAAGAACGGCTATCACTGAACGGGTCGGCACGGCTCACTGAACGAGAGAACCAGCTGTCCTAAAGTGCCGGCTCTCAGCCAAAGTTCCCAGTGGTACGCACTTCTCCAGAAGACCCGGCTCTGGCTGAACGGTTCGGCAAGGCGCACTGAACGAGAGAACCGGCTCTCCAAAAGAACGGCTCTCACTGAACGGTTCGGCACGGCTCACTGAACGGGTCGGCACGGCTCACTGAACGAGAGAACCGGCTGTCCAAAAGAACCGGCTCTCAGCCAACTTGCCCAGCAGTACGCACTTTTTCAGAAGACCCTGCTCCGGCTGAACGGTTTGGCACGGCTCACTGAACTAGAGAACCGGCTCTCCAAAAGAACGGCTCTCACTGAACGGGTCGGCATGGCTCACTGAACGAGAGAACCGGCTGTCCAAAAGAACCGGCTCTCAGCCAACTTGCACAGCAGTACGCACTTTTCCAGAAGACCCGGTTCTGACTGAACGGTTCGGCACGGCTTACTGAACGAGAGAACCGGCTCTCCAAAACAACGGCTCTGACTGAACGGGTCGGCACGGCTCACTTAACGAGAGAACCGGCTTTCAGCCAACTTGCCCAGCAGGACGCACTTTTCCAGAAGACCCGGCTCTGGCTGAACGGTTCGGCACGGCTCACTGAACTAGAGAACCGGCTCTCCAAAAGAACCGGCTCTCAGCCAACTCGCCCATCAGTACGCACTTTGCCAGAAGACCCGGCTCCGGCTGAACGGTTCAGCACGGCTCATTGAACGAGAGAACCGGCTCTCCAAATGAACGGCTCACACTGAACGGGACGGCACGGCTCACTGAACGAGAGAACCGGCTGTCCAAAAGAACCGGCTCTCAGCCAACTTGCCCAGCAGTACGCACTTTTCCAGATGGCCCGGCTCGGGCTGAACGGTTCAGCACGGCTCACTCAATGAGAGAACCGGCTGTCCAAAAGAACCGGCTCTCAGCCAACTTGCCCAGGAGTACGCACTTTGCCAGAAGACCCTGCTCTGGCTGAACGGTTCAGCACGGCTCACTGAACGAGAGAACCAGCTCTCAGCCAACTCGCCCAGCTGTACGCAATTTGCCAGAAGACCCGGCTCAGGCTGAACTGTTCAGCACGACTCAATGAACGAGAACCGGGTTTCCAAAAGAACTGACTTTCACTGAACGGGTCGGCACGGCTCACTGAACGAGAGAAGCGGCTCTCCAAAAGAACGGCTCTCTCTGAACGGGTCGGAACGGCTCACTGAACGAGAAAACCGGCTCTCCAAAAGAACCGGCTCCCAGCCAACTCGCCCGGAAGTACGCACTTTGCCAGAACACCCGGCTCTGGCTGAACAGGTCGGCACGGCTCACTGAACGAGAGAATCGGCTGTCCAAAAGAACCGGCTCTCAGCCAACTTGCCCAGCAGTACGCACTTTTCCAGAAGACCCGGCTCGGGCTGAACGGTTCAGCACGGGTCACTCAACGAGAGAACCGGCTGTCCAAAAGAACCGGCTCTCAGCCAACTTGCCCAGCAGTACGCACTTTGCCAGAAGGCCCGGCTCTGGCTGAACGGTTAAGCACGGCTCACTGAACGAGAACCGGCTCCCAGCCAACTTGCGCAGCAGTACGCACTTTGCCAGAAGACCCGGCTCTGGCTGAACGGTTGAGCACGGCTCACTGAACGAGAGAACCGGCTCTCCAAAAGAACGCCTCTCAGTGAACGGTACGGCACGGCTCACTGAACGAGAGAACCGGCTGTCCAAAAGAAGCGGCTCTCAGCCAACTTGCCCAGCAGTACACACTTTTCCAGAAGACCCGGCTCTGGCTGACCGGTTCAGCACGGCTCACTCAAAGAGAGAACCGGCTGTCCAAAAGAACCGGCTCTCAGCCAACTTGCCCAGCAGTACGCACTTTGCCAGAAGACCCGGTTCTGACTGAACGGTACAGCACGGCTCACTAAACGAGAGAACCGGCTCTCCAAAAGAACCGGCTCTCAGCCAACTCGCCCAGCAGTACGCACTTTGTCAGAAGACCCGGCTCAGACTCAACGGTTCAGCACGGCTCGCTGAACGAGAGAACCGGCTGTCCAAAAGAACCGGCTCTCACTGAACGGGTCGGCACGGCTCACTGAACGAGAGAACCGGCTCTCCAAAAGAACGGCTCTCACTGAACGGGTCGGCACGGCTCACTGAACGAGATAACTGGCTCTCCAAAAGAACCGGCTCTCAGCAAACTCGCCCAGCAGTACGCACTTTTCCAGAAAACCCGGTTCTGACTGAATGGTTCAGTACGGCTCACTGAACGAGAGAACCGGCTCTCCAAAAAACCGGCTCTCAGCCAACTCGCCCAGCAGTTCGCACTTTGCCGGAAGACCCGGTTCTGACTGAACGTTTCGGCACGGCTCACTGAACGAGAGAACCGGCTCTCCAAAAGAACGGCTATCACTGAACGGGTCGGCACGGCTCACTGAACGAGAGAATCGGCTGTCCAAAAGAACCGGCTCTCAGCCAACTTGCCCAGCAGTACACAATTTTCCAGAAGACCCGGCTCGGGCTGAACGGTTCAGCACGGGTCACTCAACGAGAGAACCGGCTGTCCAAAAGAACCGGCTCTCAGCCAACTTGCCCAGCAGTACGCACTTTGCCAGAAGGCCCGGCTCTGGCTGAACGGTTAAGCACGGCTCACTGAACGAGAACCGGCTCCCAGCCAACTTGCCCAGCACTACGCACTTTGCCAGATGACCCGGCTCTGGCTGAACGGTTCAGCACGGCTCACTGAACGAGAGAACCAGCTCTCAGCCAACTCGCCCTGCAGTACGCACTTTACCAGAAGACCCGGCTCTGGCTGAACTGTTCAGCACGGCTCACTGAACGAGAACCGGCTTTCCAAAAGAACTGACTCTCACTGAACGGGTCGGCACGGCTCACTGAACGAGAGAACCGGCTCTCCAAAAGAACGGCTCTCACTGAACGAGTCAGCACGGCTCACTGAACGAGATAACTGGCTCTCCAAAAGAACCGGCTCTCAGCAAACTCGCCCAGCAGTACGCACTTTTCCGGAAGACCTGGTTCTGACTGAATGGTTCAGTACGGCTCACTGAACGAGAGAACCGGCTCTCCAAAAAACCGGCTCTCAGCCAACTCGCCCAGCAGTACGCACTTTGCCGGAAGACCCGGCTCTGACTGAACGTTTCGGCACGGCTCACTGAACGAGAGAACCGGCTCTCCAAAAGAACGGCTATCACTGAACGGGTCGGCACGGCTCACTGAACGAGAGAACCAGCTGTCCTAAAGTACCGGCTCTCAGCCAAAGTTCCCAGTGGTACGCACTTCTCCAGAAGGCCCGGCTCTGGCTGAACCGTTCGGCAAGGCGCACTGAACGAGAGAACCGGCTCTCCAAAAGAACGGCTCTCACTGAACGGTTCGGCACGGCTCACTGAACGGGTCGGCACGGCTCACTGAACGAGAGAACCGGCTGTCCAAAAGAACCGGCTCTCAGCCAACTTGCCCAGCAGGACGCACTTTTCCAGAAGACCCGGCTCTGGCTGAACGGTTCGGCACGGCTCACTGAACTAGAGAACCGGCTCTCCAAAAGAACCGGCTCTCAGCCAACTCGCCCATCAGTACGCACTTTGCCAGAAGACCCGGCTCCGGCTGAACGGTTCAGCACGGCTCATTGAACGAGAGAACCGGCTCTCCAAAAGAACGGCTCACACTGAACGGGACGGCACGGCTCACTGAACGAGAGAACCGGCCGTCCAAAAGAACCGGCTGTCAGTAAACTTGCCCAGCAGTACGCACTTTTCCAGATGGCCCGGCTCGGGCTGAACGGTTCAGCACGGTTCACTCAATGAGAGAACCGGCTGTCCAAAAGAACCGGCTCTCAGCCAACTTGCCCAGCAGTACGCACTTTGCCAGAAGACCCGGCTCTGGTTGAACGGTTCAGCACGGCTCACTGAACGAGAACCGGCTCCCAGCCAACTTGCCCAGCAGTACGCTCTTTGCCAGAAGCCCCGGATCTGGCTGAACGGTTCAGCACGGCTCACTGAACGAGAGAACCAGCTCTCAGCCAACTCGCCCAGCTGTACGCAATTTGCCAGAAGACCCGGCTCAGGCTGAACTGTTCAGCACGACTCAATGAACGAGAACCGGGTTTCCAAAAGAACTGACTTTCACTGAACGGGTCGGCACGGCTCACTAAACGAGAGAAGCGGCTCTCCAAAAGAACGGCTCTCTCTGAACGGGTCGGAACGGCTCACTGAACGAGAAAACCGGCTCTCCAAAAGAACCGGCTCTCGGCCAACCCGCCCAGCAGTACGCACTTTGCCAGAAGACCCGGCTCCGACTGAACGGTTCAGCACGGCTCACTGAACGAGAGAACCGGCTCTCCAAAAGAACGCCTCTCAGTGAACGGTACGGCACGGCTCACTGAACGAGAGAACCGGCTGTCCAAAAGAAGCGGCTCTCAGCCAACTTGCCCAGCAGTACACACTTTTCCAGAAGACCCGGCTCTGGCTGACCGGTTCAGCACGGCTCACTCAAAGAGAGAACCGGCTGTCCAAAAGAACCGGCTCTCAGCCAACTTGCCCAGCAGTACGCACTTTGCCAGAAGACCCGGTTCTGACTGAACGGTACAGCACGGCTCACTAAACGAGAGAACCGGCTCTCCAAAAGAACCGGCTCTCAGCCAACTCGCCCAGCAGTACGCACTTTGTCAGAAGACCCGTCTCAGACTCAACGGTTTAGCACGGCTCGCTGAACGAGAGAACCGGCTGTCCAAAAGAACCGGCTCTCACTGAACGGGTCGGCACGGCTCACTGAACAAGAGAACCGGCTCTCCAAAAGAACGGCTCTCACTGAACGGGTCGGCACAGCTCACTGAACGAGATAACTGGCTCTCCAAAAGAACCGGCTCTCAGCCAACTCGCCCGGCATTACGCACTTTGCCAGAACACCCGGCTCTGGCTGAACAGGTCGGCACGGCTCACTGAACGAGAGAATCGGCTGTCCAAAAGAACCGGCTCTCAGCCAACTCGCCCAGCAGTACGCACTTTGCCAGAAGACCCGGCTCTGGCTGAACGGTTCAGCACGGCTCACTGAACTAGAGAACCGGCTCTCCAAAAGAACCGGCTCTCGGCCAACCCGCCCAGCAGTACGCACTTTGCCAGAAGACCCGGCTCCGACTGAACGGTTCAGCACGGCTCACTGAACGAGAGAACCGGCTCTCCAAAAGAACGCCTCTCAGTGAACGGTACGGCACGGCTCACTGAACGAGAGAACCGGCTCTCCAAAAAACCGGCTCTCAGCCAACTCGCCCAGCAGTACGCACTTTGCCGGAAGACCCTGTTCTGACTGAACGTTTCGGCACGGCTCACTGAACGAGAGAACCGGCTCTCCAAAAGAACGGCTATCACTGAACGGGTCGGCATGGCTCACTGAACGAGAGAATCGGCTGTCCAAAAGAACCGGCTCTCAGCCAACTTGCCCAGCAGTACGCACTTTTCCAGAAGACCCGGCTCGGGCTGAACGGTTCAGCACGGGTCACTCAACGAGAGAACCGGCTGTCCAAAAGAACCGGCTCTCAGCCAACTTGCCCAGCAGTACGCACTTTGCCAGAAGGCCCGGCTCTGGCTGAACGGTTAAGCACGGCTCACTGAACGAGAACCGGCTCCCAGCCAACTTGCCCAGCAGTACGCACTTTGCCAGAAGACCCGGCTCTGGCTGAACGGTTCAGCACGGCTCACTGAACGAGAGAACCAGCTCTCAGCCAACTCGCTCTGCAGTACGCACTTTGCCAGAAGACCCGGCTCTGGCTGAACTGTTCAGCACGGCTCACTGAACGAGAACCGGCTTTCCAAAAGAACTGACTCTCACTGAACGGGTCGGCACGGCTCACTGAACGAGAGAAGCAGCTCTCCAAAACAACGGCTCTCTCTGAACGGGTCGGCACGGCTCACTGAACGAGAGAACCGGCTCTCCAAAAGAACCGGCTCTCAGCCAACTCGCCCGGCATTACGCACTTTGCCAGAACACCCGGCTCTGGCTGAACAGGTCGGCACGGCTTACTGAACGAGAGAATCGGCTGTCCAAAAGAACCGGCTCTCAGCCAACTCGCCCAGCAGTACGCACTTTGCCAGAAGACCCGGCTCTGGCTGAACGGTTCAGCACGGCTCACTGAACTAGAGAACCGGCTCTCCAAAAGAACCGGCTCTCGGCCAACCCGCCCAGCAGTACGCACTTTGCCAGAAGACCCGGCTCCGACTGAACGGTTCAGCACGGCTCACTGTACGAGAGAACCGGCTCTCCAAAAGAACGCCTCTCAGTGAACGGTACGGCACGGCTCACTGAACGAGAGAACCGGCTCTCCAAAAAACCGGCTCTCAGCCAACTCGCCCAGCAGTACGCACTTTGCCGGAAGACCCTGTTCTGACTGAACGTTTCGGCACGGCTCACTGAACGAGAGAACCGGCTCTCCAAAAGAACGGCTATCACTGAACGGGTCGGCATGGCTCACTGAACGAGAGAATCGGCTGTCCAAAAGAACCGGCTCTCAGCCAACTAGCCCAGCAGTACGCACTTTTCCAGAAGACACGGCTCGGGCTGAACGGTTCAGCACGGGTCACTCAACGAGAGAACCGGCTGTCCAAAAGAACCGGCTCTCAGCCAACTTGCCCAGCAGTACGCACTTTGCCAGAAGGCCCGGCTCTGGCTGAACGGTTAAGCACGGCTCACTGAACGAGAACCGGCTCCCAGCCAACTTGCCCAGCAGTACGCACTTTGCCAGAAGACCCGGCTCTGGCTGAACGGTTCAGCACGGCTCACTGAACGAGAGAACCATCTCTCAGCCAACTCGCCCTGCAGTACGCACTTTGCCAGAAGACCCGGCTCTGGCTGAACTGTTCAGCACGGCTCACTGAACGAGAACCGGCTTTCCAAAAGAACTGACTCTCACTGAACGGGTCGGCACGGCTCACTGAACGAGAGAAGCAGCTCTCCAAAAGAACGGCTCTCTCTGAACGGGTCGGCACGGCTCACTGAACGAGAGAATCGGCTGTCCAAAAGAACCGGCTCTCAGCCAACTCGCCCAGCAGTACGCACTTTGCCAGAAGACCCGGCTCTGGCTGAACGGTTCAGCACGGCTCACTGAACTAGAGAACCGGCTCTCCAAAAGAACCGGCTCTCGGCCAACCCGCCCAGCAGTACGCACTTTGCCAGAAGGCCCGGCTCCGACTGAACGGTTCAGCACGGCTCACTGAACGAGAGAACCGGCTCTCCAAAAGAACGCCTCTCAGTGAACGGTACGGCACGGCTCACTGAACGAGAGAACCGGCTGTCCAAAAGAAGCGGCTCTCAGCCAACTTGCCCAGCAGTACACACTTTTCCAGAAGACCCGGCTCTGGCTGACCGGTTCAGCACGGCTCACTCAAAAAGAGAACCGGCTGTCCAAAAGAACCGGCTCTCAGCCAACTTGCCCAGCAGTACGCACTTTGCCAGAAGACCCGGTTCTGACTGAACGGTACAGCACGGCTCACTAAACGAGAGAACCGGCTCTCCAAAAGAACCGGCTCTCAGCCAACTCGCCCAGCAGTACGCACTTTGTCAGAAGACCCGGCTCAGACTCAACGGTTCAGCACGGCTCGCTGAACGAGAGAACCGGCTCTCCAAAAGAACGGCTATCACTGAACGGGTCAGCACGGCTCACTGAACGAGAGAACCAGCTGTCCTAAAGTACCGGCTCTCAGCCAAAGTTCCCAGTGGTATGCACTTCTCCAGAAGACCCGGCTCTGGCTGAACGGTTCGGCAAGGCGCACTGAACGAGAGAACCGGCTCTCCAAAAGAACGGCTGTCACTGAACGAGTCGGCACGGCTCACTGAACGAGATAACTGGCTCTCCGAAAGAACCGGCTCTCAGCAAACTCGCCCAGCAGTACGCACTTTTCCGGAAGACCCGGTTCTGACTGAATGGTTCAGTACGGCTCACTGAACGAGAGAACCGGCTCTCCAAAAAACCGGCTCTCAGCCAACTCGCCCAGCAGTACGCACTTTGCCGGAAGACCCGGTTCTGACTGAACGTTTCGGCACGGCTCACTGAACGAGAGAACCGGCTCTCCAAAAGAACGGCTATCACTGAACGGGTCGGCACGGCTCACTGAACGAGAGAACCAGCTGTCCTAAAGTACCGGCTCTCAGCCAAAGTTCCCAGTGGTACGCACTTCTCCAGAAGACCCGGCTCTGGCTGAACGGTTCGGCAAGGCGCACTGAACGAGAGAACCGGCTCTCCAAAAGAACGGCTCTCACTGAACGGTTCGGCACGGCTCACTGAACGGGTCGGCACGGCTCACTGAACGAGAGAACCGGCTGTCCAAAAGAACCGGCTCTCAGCCAACTTGCCCAGCAGTACGCACTTTTCCAGAAGACCCGGCTCCGGCTGAACGGTTTGGCACGGCTCACTGAACTAGAGAACCGGCTCTCCAAAAGAACGGCTCTCACTGAACGGGTCGGCATGGCTCACTGAACTCTCGAGAGAACCGGCTGTCCAAAAGAACCGGCTCTCAGCCAACTTGCACAGCAGTACGCACTTTTCCAGAAGACCCGGTTCTGACTGAACGGTTCGGCACGGCTTACTGAACGAGAGAACCGGCTCTCCAAAACAACGGCTCTCACTGAACGGGTCGGCACGGCTCACTTAACGAGAGAACCGGCTTTTCAAAAGAACCGGCTTTCAGCCAACTTGCCCAGCAGGACGCACTTTTCCAGAAGACCCGGCTCTGGCTGAACGGTTCGGCACGGCTCACTGAACTAGAGAACCGGCTCTCCAAAAGAACGGCTCTCACTGAACGGTTCGGCACGGCTCACTGAACGGGTCGGCACGGCTCACTGAACGAGAGAACCGGCTGTCCAAAAGAACCGGCTCTCAGCCAACTTGCCCAGCAGGACGCACTTTTCCAGAAGACCCGGCTCTGGCTGAACGGTTCGGCACGGCTCACTGAACTAGAGAACCGGCTCTCCAAAAGAACCGGCTCTCAGCCAACTCGCCCATCAGTACGCACTTTGCCAGAAGACCCGGCTCCGGCTGAACGGTTCAGCACGGCTCATTGAACGAGAGAACCGGCTCTCCAAAAGAACGGCTCACACTGAACGGGACGGCACGGCTCACTGAACGAGAGAACCGGCTGTCCAAAAGAACCGGCTGTCAGCCAACTTGCCCAGCAGTACGCACTTTTCCAGATGGCCCGGCTCGGGCTGAACGGTTCAGCACGGCTCACTCAATGAGAGAACCGGCTGTCCAAAAGAACCGGCTCTCAGCCAACTTGCCCAGCAGTACGCTCTTTGCCAGAAGCCCCGGATCTGGCTGAACGGTTCAGCACGGCTCACTGAACGAGAGAACCAGCTCTCAGCCAACTCGCCCAGCTGTACGCAATTTGCCAGAAGACCCGGCTCAGGCTGAACTGTTCAGCACGACTCAATGAACGAGAACCGGGTTTCCAAAAGAACTGACTTTCACTGAACGGGTCGGCACGGCTCACTAAACGAGAGAAGCGGCTCTCCAAAAGAACGGCTCTCTCTGAACGGGTCGGAACGGCTCACTGAACGAGAAAACCGGCTCTCCAAAAGAACCGGCTCTCAGCCAACTCGCCCGGCAGTACGCACTTTGCCAGAACACCCGGCTCTGGCTGAACAGGTCGGCACGGCTCACTGAACGAGAGAATCGGCTGTCCAAAAGAACCGGCTCTCAGCCAACTTGCCCAGCAGTACGCACTTTTCCAGAAGACCCGGCTCGGGCTGAACGGTTCAGCACGGGTCACTCAACGAGAGAACCGGCTGTCCAAAAGAACCGGCTCTCAGCCAACTTGCCCAGCAGTACGCACTTTGCCAGAAGGCCCGGCTCTGGCTGAACGGTTAAGCACGGCTCACTGAACGAGAACCGGCTCCCAGCCAACTTGCCCAGCAGTACGCACTTTGCCAGAAGACCCGGCTCTGGCTGAACGGTTCAGCACGGCTCACTGAACGAGAGAACCAGCTCTCAGCCAACTCGCCCTGCAGTACGCACTTTGCCAGAAGACCCGGCTCTGGCTGAACTGTTCAGCACGACTCACTGAACGAGAACCGGCTTTCCAAAAGAACTGACTCTCACTGAACGGGTCGGCACGGCTCACTGAACGAGAGAAGCAGCTCTCCAAAAGAACGGCTCTCTCTGAACGGGTCGGCACGGCTCACTGAACGAGAGAACCGGCTCTCCAAAAGAACCGGCTCTCAGCCAACTCGCCCGGCATTACGCACTTTGCCAGAACACCCGGCTCTGGCTGAACAGGTCGGCACGGCTCACTGAACGAGAGAATCGGCTGTCCAAAAGAACCGGCTCTCAGCCAACTCGCCCAGCAGTACGCACTTTGCCAGAAGACCCGGCTCTGGCTGAACGGTTCAGCACGGCTCACTGAACTAGAGAACCGGCTCTCCAAAAGAACCGGCTCTCGGCCAACCCGCCCAGCAGTACGCACTTTGCCAGAAGACCCGGCTCCGACTGAACGGTTCAGCACGGCTCACTGAACGAGAGAACCGGCTCTCCAAAAGAACGCCTCTCAGTGAACGGTACGGCACGGCTCACTGAACGAGAGAACCGGCTGTCCAAAAGAAGCGGCTCTCAGCCAACTTGCCCAGCAGTACACACTTTTCCAGAAGACCCGGCTCTGGCTGACCGGTTCAGCACGACTCACTCAAAGAGAGAACCGGCTGTCCAAAAGAACCGGCTCTCAGCCAACTTGCCCAGCAGTACGCACTTTGCCAGAAGACCCGGTTCTGACTGAACGGTACAGCACGGCTCACTAAACGAGAGAACCGGCTCTCCAAAAGAACCGGCTCTCAGCCAACTCGCCCAGCAGTACGCACTTTGTCAGAAGACCCGGCTCAGACTCAACGGTTTAGCACGGCTCGCTGAACGAGAGAACCGGCTGTCCAAAAGAACCGGCTCTCACTGAACGGGTCGGCACGGCTCACTGAACAAGAGAACCGGCTCTCCAAAAGAACGGCTCTCACTGAACGGGTCGGCACAGCTCACTGAACGAGATAACTGGCTCTCCAAAAGAACCGGCTCTCAGCAAACTCGCCCAGCAGTACGCACATTTCCAGAAAACCCGGTTCTGACTGAATGGTTCAGTACGGCTCAGTGAACGAGAGAACCGGCTCTCCAAAAAACCGGCTCTCAGCCAACTCGCCCAGCAGTACGCACTTTGCCGGAAGACCCGGTTCTGACTGAACGTTTCGGCACGGCTCACTGAACGAGAGAACCGGCTCTCCAAAAGAACGGCTATCACTGAACGGGTCGGCACGGCTCACTGAACGAGAGAATCGGCTGTCCAAAAGAACCGGCTCTCAGCCAACTTGCCCAGCAGTACGCACTTTTCCAGAAGACCCGGCTCGGGCTGAACGGTTCAGCACGGGTCACTCAACGAGAGAGCCGGCTGTCCAAAAGAACCGGCTCTCAGCCAACTTGCCCAGCAGTACGCACTTTGCCAGAAGGCCCGGCTCTGGCTGAACGGTTAAGCACGGCTCACTGAACGAGAACCGGCTCCCAGCCAACTTGCCCAGCAGTACGCACTTTGCCAGAAGACCCGGCTCTGGCTGAACGGTTCAGCACGGCTCACTGAACGAGAGAACCAGCTCTCAGCCAACTCGCCCTGCAGTACGCACTTTGCCAGAAGACCCGGCTCTGGCTGAACTGTTCAGCACGGCTCACTGAACGAGAACCGGCTTTCCAAAAGAACTGACTCTCACTGAACGGGTCGGCACGGCTCACTGAACGAGAGAAGCAGCTCTCCAAAAGAACGGCTCTCTCTGAACGGGTCGGCACGGCTCACTGAACGAGAAAACCGGCTCTCCAAAAGAACCGGCTCTCAGCCAACTCGCCCGGCATTACGCACTTTGCCAGAACACCAGGCTCTGGCTGAACAGGTCGGCACGGCTCACTGAACGAGAGAATCGGCTGTCCAAAAAAACCGGCTCTCAGCCAACTCGCCCAGCAGTACGCACTTTGCCAGAAGACCCGGCTCTGGCTGAACGGTTCAGCACGGCTCACTGAACTAGAGAACCGGCTCTCCAAAAGAACCGGCTCTCGGCCAACCCGCCCAGCAGTACGCACTTTGCCAGAAGACCCGGCTCCGACTGAACGGTTCAGCACGGCTCACTGAACGAGAGAACCGGCTCTCCAAAAGAACGCCTCTCAGTGAACGGTACGGCACGGCTCACTGAACGAGAGAACCGGCTCTCCAAAAAACCGGCTCTCAGCCAACTCGCCCAGCAGTACGCACTTTGCCGGAAGACCCTGTTCTGACTGAACGTTTCGGCACGGCTCACTGAACGAGAGAACCGGCTCTCCAAAAGAACGGCTATCACTGAACGGGTCGGCATGGCTCACTGAACGAGAGAATCGGCTGTCCAAAAGAACCGGCTCTCAGCCAACTTGCCCAGCAGTACGCACTTTTCCAGAAGACCCGGCTCGGGCTGAACGGTTCAGCACGGGTCACTCAACGAGAGAACCGGCTGTCCAAAAGAACCGGCTCTCAGCCAACTTGCCCAGCAGTACGCACTTTGCCAGAAGGCCCGGCTCTGGCTGAACGGGTAAGCACGGCTCACTGAACGAGAACCGGCTCCCAGCCAACTTGCCCAGCAGTACGCACTTTGCCAGAAGACCCGGCTCTGGCTGAACGGTTCAGCACGGCTCACTGAACGAGAGAACCAGCTCTCAGCCAACTCGCCCTGCAGTACGCACTTTGCCAGAAGACCCGGCTCTGGCTGAACTGTTCAGCGCGGCTCACTGAACGAGAACCGGCTTTCCAAAAGAACTGACTCTCACTGAACGGGTCGGCACGGCTCACTGAACGAGAGAAGCAGCTCTCCAAAAGAACGGCTCTCTCTGAACGGGTCGGCACGGCTCACTGAACGAGAGAACCGGCTCTCCAAAAGAACCGGCTCTCAGCCAACTCGCCCGGCATTACGCACTTTGCCAGAACACCCGGCTCTGGCTGAACAGGTCGGCACGGCTCACTGAACGAGAGAATCGGCTGTCCAAAAGAACCGGCTCTCAGCCAACTCGCCCAGCAGTACGCACTTTGCCAGAAGACCCGGCTCTGGCTGACCGGTTCAGCACGGCTCACTCAAAAAGAGAACCGGCTGTCCAAAAGAACCGGCTCTCAGCCAACTTGCCCAGCAGTACGCACTTTGCCAGAAGACCCGGTTCTGACTGAACGGTACAGCACGGCTCACTAAACGAGAGAACCGGCTCTCCAAAAGAACCGGCTCTCAGCCAACTCGCCCAGCAGTACGCACTTTGTCAGAAGACCCGGCTCAGACTCAACGGTTCAGCACGGCTCGCTGAACGAGAGAACCGGCTCTCCAAAAGAACGGCTATCACTGAACGGGTCAGCACGGCTCACTGAACGAGAGAACCAGCTGTGCTAAAGTACCGGCTCTCAGCCAAAGTTTCCAGTGGTACGCACTTCTCCAGAAGACCCGGCTCTGGCTGAACGGTTCGGCAAGGCGCACTGAACGAGAGAACCGGCTCTCCAAAAGAACGGCTGTCACTGAACGAGTCGGCACGGCTCACTGAATGAGATAACTGGCTCTCCAAAAGAACCGGCTCTCAGCAAACTCGCCCAGCAGTACGCACTTTTCCGGAAGACCCGGTTCTGACTGAATGGTTCAGTACGGCTCACTGAACGAGAGAACCGGCTCTCCAAAAAACCGGCTCTCAGCCAACTCGCCCAGCAGTACGCACTTTGCCGGAAGACCCGGTTCTGACTGAACGTTTCGGCACGGCTCACTGAACGAGAGAACCGGCTCTCCAAAAGAACGGCTATCACTGAACGGGTCGGCACGGCTCACTGAACGAGAGAACCAGCTGTCCTAAAGTACCGGCTCTCAGCCAAAGTTCCCAGTGGTACGCACTTCTCCAGAAGACCCGGCTCTGGCTGAACGGTTCGGCAAGGCGCACTGAACGAGAGAACCGGCTCTCCAAAAGAACGGCTCTCACTGAACGGTTCGGCACGCCTCACTGAACGGGTCGGCACGGCTCACTGAACGAGAGAACCGGCTGTCCAAAAGAACCGGCTCTCAGCCAACTTGCCCAGCAGTACGCACTTTTCCAGAAGACCCGGCTCCGGCTGAACGGTTTGGCACGGCTCACTGAACTAGAGAACCGGCTCTCCAAAAGAACGGCTCTCACTGAACGGGTCGGCATGGCTCACTGAACTCTCGAGAGAACCGGCTGTCCAAAAGAACCGGCTCTCAGCCAACTTGCACAGCAGTACGCACTTTTCCAGAAGACCCGGTTCTGACTGAACGGTTCGGCACGGCTTACTGAACGAGAGAACCGGCTCTCCAAAACAACGGCTCTCACTGAACGGGTCGGCACGGCTCACTTAACGAGAGAACCGGCTTTTCAAAAGAACCGGCTTTCAGCCAACTTGCCCAGCAGGACGCACTTTTCCAGAAGACCCGGCTCTGGCTGAACGGTTCGGCACGGCTCACTGAACTAGAGAACCGGCTCTCCAAAAGAACCAGCTCTCAGCCAACTCGCCCATCAGTACGCACTCTGCCAGAAGACCCGGCTCCGGCTGAACGGTTCAGCACGGCTCATTGAACGAGAGAACCGGCTCTCCAAAAGAACGGCTCACACTGAACGGGACGGCACGGCTCACTGAACGAAAGAACCGGCTGTCCAAAAGAACCGGCTCTCAGCCAACTTGCCCAGCAGTACGCACTTTTCCAGATGGCCCGGCTCGGGCTGAACGGTTCAGCACGGCTCACTCAATGAGAGAACCGGCTGTCCAAAAGAACCGGCTCTCAGCCAACTTGCCCAGCAGTACGCACTTTGCCAGAAGACCCGGCTCTGGTTGAACGGTTCAGCACGGCTCACTGAACGAGAACCGGCTCCCAGCCAACTTTCCCAGCAGTACGCTCTTTGCCAGAAGCCCCGGCTCTGGCTGAACGGTTCGGCACGGCTCACTGAACGAGAGAACCAGCTCTCAGCCAACTCGCCCAGCTGTACGCACTTTGCCAGAAGACCCGGCTCAGGCTGAACTGTTCAGCACGACTCAATGAACGAGAACCGGGTTTCCAAAAGAACTGACTCTCACTGAACGGGTCGGCACGGCTCACTGAACGAGAGAAGCGGCTCTCCAAAAGAACGGCTCTCTCTGAACGGGTCGGAACGGCTCACTGAACGAGAAAACCGGCTCTCCAAAAGAACCGGCTCTCAGCCAACTCGCCCGGCAGTACGCACTTTGCCAGAACACCCGGCTCTGGCTGAACAGGTCGGCACGGCTCACTGAACGAGAGAATCGGCTGTCCAAAAGAACCGGCTCTCAGCCAACTTGCCCAGCAGTACGCACTTTTCCAGAAGACCCGGCTCGGGCTGAACGGTTCAGCACGGGTCACTCAACGAGAGAACCGGCTGTCCAAAAGAACCGGCTCTCAGCCAACTTGCCCAGCAGTACGCACTTTGCCAGAAGGCCCGGCTCTGGCTGAACGGTTAAGCACGGCTCACTGAACGAGAACCGGCTCCCAGCCAACTTGCCCAGCAGTACGCACTTTGCCAGAAGACCCGGCTCTGGCTGAACGGTTCAGCACGGCTCACTGAACGAGAGAACCAGCTCTCAGCCAACTCGCCCTGCAGTACGCACTTTGCCAGAAGACCCGGCTCTGGCTGAACTGTTCAGCACGGCTCACTGAACGAGAACCGGCTTTCCAAAAGAACTGACTCTCACTGAACGGGTCGGCACGGCTCACTGAACGAGAGAAGCAGCTCTCCAAAAGAACGGCTCTCTCTGAACGGGTCGGCACGGCTCACTGAACGAGAGAACCGGCTCTCCAAAAGAACCGGCTCTCAGCCAACTCGCCCGGCATTACGCACTTTGCCAGAACACCCGGCTCTGGCTGAACAGGTCGGCACGGCTCACTGAACGAGAGAATCGGCTGTCCAAAAGAACCGGCTCTCAGCCAACTCGCCCAGCAGTACGCACTTTGCCAGAAGACCCGGCTCTGGCTGAACGGTTCAGCTCGGCTCACTGAACTAGAGAACCGGCTCTCCAAAAGAACGCCTCTCAGTGAACGGTACGGCACGGCTCACTGAACGAGAGAACCGGCTGTCCAAAAGAACCGGCTCTCAGCCAACTTGCCCAGCAGTACGCACTTTTCCAGATGGCCCGGCTCGGGCTGAACGGTTCAGCACGGCTCACTCAATGAGAGATCCGGCTGTCCAAAAGAACCGGCTCTCAGCCAACTTGCCCAGCAGTACGCACTTTGCCAGAAGACCCGGCTCTGGTTGAACGGTTCAGCACGGCTCACTGAACGAGAACCGGCTCCCAGCCAACTTGCCCAGCAGTACGCTCTTTGCCAGAAGCCCCGGCTCTGGCTGAACGGTTCAGCACGGCTCACTGAACGAGAGAACCAGCTCTCAGCCAACTCGCCCAGCTGTACGCACTTTGCCAGAAGACCCGGCTCAGGCTGAACTGTTCAGCACGGCTCACTGAACGAGAACCGGGTTTCCAAAAGAACTGACTTTCACTGAACGGGTCGGCACGGCTCACTGAACGAGAGAAGCGGCTCTCCAAAAGAACGGCTCTCTCTGAACGGGTCGGCACGGCTCACTGAACGAGAAAACCGGCTCTCCAAAAGAACCGGCTCTCAGCCAACTCGCCCGGCAGTACGCACTTTGCCAGAACACCCGGTTCTGGCTGAACAGGTCGGCACGGCTCACTGAACGAGAGAATCGGCTGTCCAAAAGAACCGGCTCTCAGCCAACTCGCCCAGCAGTACGCACTTTGCCAGAAGACCCGGCTCTGGCTGAACTGTTCAGCACGGCTCACTGAGTGAGAGAACCGGCTGTCCAAAAGAACCGGCTCTCAGCCAACCCGCCCAGCAGTACGCACTTTGCCAGAAGACCCAGCTCCGACTGAACGGTTCAGCACGGCTCACTGAACGAGAGAACCGGCTCTACAAAAAAACGGCTCTCACTGAACGGGACGGCACGGCTCACTGAACGAGAGAACCGGCTGTCCAAAAGAACCGGCTCTCAGCCAACTTGCCCAGCAGTACGCACTTTTCCAGAAGACCCGACTCTGGCTGAACGGTTCAGCACGGCTCACTGAACGATAGGACCGGCTCTCAGCCAACTCGCCCAGCAGTACGCAGTTTGCCAGAAGACCCGGTTCTGACTGAACGGTTCAGCACGGCTCACTAAACCAGAGAACCGGCTCTCCAAAAGATCCGGCTCTCAGCCAACTCGCCCAGCAGTACGCACTTTGCCAGAAGACCCGGCTCTGATTCTACGGTTCAGCACGGCTCGCTGAACGAGAGAACCGGCTGTCAAAAGAACCCTATACTTAGTGGCACAGGCAGGAGCTTATTGGTTTACGTTTTATTTTATGGCAGCTCCACCATACTTTTTGTCCAAAAGAACCGGCTTTCAGCCAACCCTCCCAGTAGTAAGCACTTTTCCAGAATACCCGGTTCTGACTGAACGGTTCGGCACGGCTCACTGAACGAGAGAACCGGCTCTCCAAAAGAACGGCTCTCACTGAACGGTTCGGCACAGCTCACTGAACGAGAGAACCAGCTGTCCCAAAAAGTCCGGCTCTCAGCCAACTCGCCCAGCAGTACGCATATTGCCAGAAGACCCGGCTCTGGCTAAACGGTTCAGCACCGCTCACTGAACGAGAGAACCGGATCTCCAAAAGAACGGCTCTCACTGAATGGGTCGGCACTGCTCACTGAACGAGAGAACCAGCACTCCAAAAGAACGGCTCTCACTGACCGGGTCGGCACGGCTTACTGAACGAGAGAACCGGCTGTCCAAAAAAACCGGCTCTCAGCCAACATGCCCAGCAGTACGCACTTTTCCAGAAGGTCCGGCTCTGGCTGAAAGGTTCAGCACGGCTCACTGAACGAGAGAACCGGCTCTCCAAAAGAACGGCTATCACTGAACGGGTCGGCACGGCTCACTGAACGAGAGAACCAGCTGTCCTAAAGTACCGGCTCTCAGCCAAAGTTCCCAGTGGTACGCACTTCTCCAGAAGACCCGGCTCTGGCTGAACGGTTCGGCAAGGCGCACTGAACGAGAGAACCGGCTCTCCAAAAGAACGGCTGTCACTGAACGAGTCGGCACGGCTCACTGAACGAGATAACTGGCTCTCCAAAAGAACCGGCTCTCAGCAAACTCGCCCAGCAGTACGCACTTTTCCGGAAGACCCGGTTCTGACTGAATGGTTCAGTACGGCTCACTGAACGAGAGAACCGGCTCTCCAAAAAACCGGCTCTCAGCCAACTCGCCCAGCAGTACGCACTTTGCCGGAAGACCCGGTTCTGACTGAACGTTTCGGCACGGCTCACTGAACGAGAGAACCGGCTCTCCAAAAGAACGGCTATCACTGAACGGGTCGGCACGGCTCACTGAACGAGAGAACCAGCTGTCCTAAAGTACCGGCTCTCAGCCAAAGTTCCCAGTGGTACGCACTTCTCCAGAAGACCCGGCTCTGGCTGAACGGTTCGGCAAGGCGCACTGAACGAGAGAACCGGCTCTCCAAAAGAACGGCTCTCACTGAACGGTTCGGCACGGCTCACTGAACGGGTCGGCACGGCTCACTGAACGAGAGAACCGGCTGTCCAAAAGAACCGGCTCTCAGCCAACTTGCCCAGCAGTACGCACTTTTCCAGAAGACCCGGCTCCGGCTGAACGGTTTGGCACGGCTCACTGAACTAGAGAACCGGCTCTCCAAAAGAACGGCTCTCACTGAACGGGTCGGCATGGCTCACTGAACTCTCGAGAGAACCGGCTGTCCAAAAGAACCGGCTCTCAGCCAACTTGCACAGCAGTACGCACTTTTCCAGAAGACCCGGTTCTGACTGAACGGTTCGGCACGGCTTACTGAACGAGAGAACCGGCTCTCCAAAACAACGGCTCTCACTGAACGCGTCGGCACGGCTCACTTAACGAGAGAACCGGCTTTTCAAAAGAACCGGCTTTCAGCCAACTTGCCCAGCAGGACGCACTTTTCCAGAAGACCCGGCTCTGGCTGAACGGTTCGGCACGGCTCACTGAACTAGAGAACCGGCTCTCCAAAAGAACCGGCTCTCAGCCAACTCGCCCATCAGTACGCACTCTGCCAGAAGACCCGGCTCCGGCTGAACGGTTCAGCACGGCTCATTGAACGAGAGAACCGGCTCTCCAAAAGAACGGCTCACACTGAACGGGACGGCACGGCTCACTGAACGAGAGAGCCGGCTGTCCAAAAGAACCGGCTCTCAGCCAACTTGCCCAGCAGTACGCACTTTTCCAGATGGCCCGGCTCGGGCTGAACGGTTCAGCACGGCTCACTCAATGAGAGAACCGGCTGTCCAAAAGAACCGGCTCTCAGCCAACTTGCCCAGCAGTACGCTCTTTGCCAGAAGCCCCGGCTCTGGCTGAACGGTTCAGCACGGCTCACTGAACGAGAGAACCAGCTCTCAGCCAACTCGCCCAGCTGTACGCACTTTGCCAGAAGACCCGGCTCAGGCTGAACTGTTCAGCACGACTCAATGAACGAGAACCGGGTTTCCAAAAGAACTGACTTTCACTGAACGGGTCGGCACGGCTCACTGAACGAGAGAAGCGGCTCTCCAAAAGAACGGCTCTCTCTGAACGGGTCGGAACGGCTCACTGAACGAGAAAACCGGCTCTCCAAAAGAACCGGCTCTCAGCCAACTCGCCCGGCAGTACGCACTTTGCCAGAACACCCGGCTCTGGCTGAACAGGTCGGCACGGCTCACTCAACGAGAGAACCGGCTGTCCAAAAGAACCGGCTCTCAGCCAACTTGCCCAGCAGTACGCACTTTGCCAGAAGGCCCGGCTCTGGCTGAACGGTTAAGCACGGCTCACTGAACGAGAACCGGCTCCCAGCCAACTTGCCCAGCAGTACGCACTTTGCCAGAAGACCCGGCTCTGGCTGAACGGTTCAGCACGGCTCACTGAACGAGAGAACCAGCTCTCAGCCAAACTCGCCCTGCAGTACGCACTTTGCCAGAAGACCCGGCTCTGGCTGAACTGTTCAGCACGGCTCACTGAACGAGAACCGGCTTTCCAAAAGAACTGACTCTCACTGAACGGGTCGGCACGGCTCACTGAACGAGAGAAGCAGCTCTCCAAAAGAACGGCTCTCTCTGAACGGGTCGGCACGGCTCACTGAACGAGAGAACCGGCTCTCCAGAAGAACCGGCTCTCAGCACACTCGCCCGGCATTACGCACTTTGCCAGAACACCCGGCTCTGGCTGAACAGGTCGGCACGGCTCACTGAACGAGAGAATCGGCTGTCCAAAAGAACCGGCTCTCAGCCAACTCGCCCAGCAGTACGCACTTTGCCAGAAGACCCGGCTCTGGCTGAACGGTTCAGCTCGGCTCACTGAACTAGAGAACCGGCTCTCCAATAGAACCGGCTCTCGGCCAACCCGCCCAGCAGTACGCACTTTGCCAGAAGACCCGGCTCCGACTGAACGGTTCATCACGGCTCACTGAACGAGAGAACCGGCTCTCCAAAAGAACGCCTCTCAGTGAACGGTACGGCACGGCTCACTGAACGAGAGAACCGGCTGTCCCAAAGAACCGGCTCTCAGCCAACTTGCCCAGCAGTACGCACTTTTCCAGATGGCCCGGCTCGGGCTGAACGGTTCAGCACGGCTCACTCAATGAGAGAACCGGCTGTCCAAAAGAACCGGCTCTCAGCCAACTTGCCCAGCAGTACGCACTTTGCCAGAAGACCCGGCTCTGGTTGAACGGTTCAGCACGGCTCACTGAACGAGAACCGGCTCCCAGCCAACTTGCCCAGCAGTACGCTCTTTGCCAGAAGCCCCGGCTCTGGCTGAACGGTTCAGCACGGCTCACTGAACGAGAGAACCAGCTCTCAGCCAACTCGCCCAGCTGTACGCACTTTGCCAGAAGACCCGGCTCAGGCTGAACTGTTCAGCACGGCTCACTGAACGAGAACCGGGTTTCCAAAAGAACTGACTTTCACTGAACGGGTCGGCACGGCTCACTGAACGAGAGAAGCGGCTCTCCAAAAGAACGGCTCTCTCTGAACGGGTCGGCACGGCTCACTGAACGAGAAAACCGGCTCTCCAAAAGAACCGGCTCTCAGCCAACTCGCCCGGCAGTACGCACTTTGCCAGAACACCCGGTTCTGGCTGAACAGGTCGGCACGGCTCACTGAACGAGAGAATCGGCTGTCCAAAAGAACCGGCTCTCAGCCAACTCGCCCAGCAGTACGCACTTTGCCAGAAGACCCGGCTCTGGCTGAACGGTTCAGCACGGCTCACTGAATGTGAGAACCGGCTCTCCAAAAGAACCGGCTCTCAGACAATTCGCCCAGCAGTACGCACTTTGCCTGAAGACCCGGCTCTGGCTGAACTGTTCAGCACGGCTCACTGAGCGAGAGAACCGGCTGTCCAAAAGAACCGGCTCTCAGCCAACCCGCCCAGCAGTACGCACTTTGCCAGAAGACCCAGCTCCGACTGAACGGTTCAGCACGGCTCACTGAACAAGAGAACCGGCTCTACAAAAAAACGGCTCTCACTGAACGGGACGGCACGGCTCACTGAACGAGAGAACCGGCTGTCCAAAAGAACCGGCTCTCAGCCAACTTGCCCAGCAGTACGCACTTTTCCAGAAGACCCGACTCTGGCTGAACGGTTCAGCACGGCTCACTGAACGATAGGACCGGCTCTCAGCCAACTCACCCAGCAGTACGCAGTTTGCCAGAAGACCCGGTTCTGACTGAACGGTTCAGCACGGCTCACTAAACCAGAGAACCGGCTCTCCAAAAGATCCGGCTCTCAGCCAACTCGCCCAGCAGTACGCACTTTGCCAGAAGACCCGGCTCTGATTCTACGGTTCAGCACGGCTCGCTGAACGAGAGAACCGGCTGTCAAAAGAACCCTATACGTAGTGGCACAGGCAGGAGCTTATTGGTTTACGTTTTATTTTATGGCAGCTCCACCATACTTTTTGTCCAAAAGAACCGGCTTTCAGCCAACCCTCCCAGTAGTAAGCACTTTTCCAGAATACCCGGTTCTGACTGAACGGTTCGGCACGGCTCACTGAACGAGAGAACCGGCTCTCCAAAAGAACGGCTCTCACTGAACGGTTCGGCACAGCTCACTGAACGAGAGAACCAGCTGTCCAAAAGGTCCGGCTCTCAGCCAACTCGCCCAGCAGTACGCATATTGCCAGAAGACCCGGCTCTGGCTAAACGGTTCAGCACCGCTCACTGAACGAGAGAACCGGATCTCCAAAAGAACGGCTCTCACTGAATGGGTCGGCACTGCTCACTGAACGAGAGAACCAGCACTCCAAAAGAACGGCTCTCACTGACCGGGTCGGCACGGCTTACTGAACGAGAGAACCGGCTGTCCAAAAAAACCGGCTCTCAGCCAACTTGCCCAGCAGTACGCACTTTTCCAGAAGGTCCGGCTCTGGCTGAAAGGTTCAGCACGGCTCACTGAACGAGAGAACCGGCTCTCCAAAAGAACGGCTATCACTGAACGGGCCGGCACGGCTCACTGAACGAGAGAACCAGCTGTCCTAAAGTACCGGCTCTAAGCCAAAGTTCCCAGTGGTACGCACTTCTCCAGAAGACCCGGCTCTGGCGGAACGGTTCGGCAAGGCGCACTGAACGAGAGAACCGGCTCTCCAAAAGAACGGCTCTCACTGAACGAGTCGGCATGGCTCACTGAACGAGATAACTGGCTCTCCAAAAGAACCGGCTCTCAGCAAACTCGCCCAGCAGTACGCACTTTTCCGGAAGACCCGGTTCTGACTGAATGGTTCAGTACGGCTCACTGAACGAGAGAACCGGCTCTCCAAAAAACCGGCTCTCAGCCAACTCGCCCAGCAGTACGCACTTTGCCGGACGACCCGGTTCTGACTGAACGTTTCGGCACGGCTCACTGAACGAGAGAACCGGCTCTCCAAAAGAACGGCTGTCACTGAACGGGTCGGCACGGCTCACTGAACGAGAGAACCAGCTGTCCTAAAGTACCGGCTCTCAGCCAAAGTTCCCAGTGGTACGCACTTCTCCAGAAGACCCGGCTCTGGCTGAACGGTTCGGGAAGGCGCACTGAACGAGAGAACCGGCTCTCCAAAAAAACGGCTCTCACTGAACGGTTCGGCACGGCTCACTGAACGGGTCGGCACGGCTCACTGAACGAGAGAACCGGCTGTCCAAAAGAACCGGCTCTCAGCCAACTTGCCCAGCAGTACGCACTTTTCCAGAAGACCCGGCTCCGGCTGAACGGTTTGGCACGGCTCACTGAACTAGAGAACCGGCTCTCCAAAAGAACGGCTCTCACTGAACGGGTCGGCATGGCTCACTGAACGAGAGAACCGGCTGTCCAAAAGAACCGGCACTCAGCCAATTTGCACAGCAGTACGCACTTTTCCAGAAGACCCGGTTCTGACTGAACGGTTCGGCACGGCTTACTGAACGAGAGAACCGGCTCTCTAAAACAACGGCTCTCACTGAACGGGTCGGCACGGCTCACTTAACGAGAGAACCGGCTGTTCAAAAGAACCGGCTTTCAGCCAACTTGCCCAGCAGGACGCACTTTTCCAGAAGACCCGGCTCTGGCTGAACGGTTCGGCACGGCTCACTGAACTAGAGAACCGGCTCTCCAAAAGAACCGGCTCTCAGCCAACTCGCCCATCAGTACGCACTTCGCCAGAAGACCCGGCTCCGGCTGAACGGTTCAGCACGGCTCATTGAACGAGAGAACCGGCTCTCCAAGAGAACGGCTCACACTGAACGGGACGGCACGGCTCACTGAACGAGAGAACCGGCTGTCCAAAAGAACCGGCTCTCAGCCAACTTGCCCAGCAGTACGCACTTTTCCAGATGGCCCGGCTCGGGCTGAACGGTTCAGCACGGCTCACTCAATGAGAGAACCGGCTGTCCAAAAGAACCGGCTCTCAGCCAACTTGCCCAGCAGTACGCACTTTGCCAGAAGACCCGGCTCTGGTTGAACGGTTCAGCACGGCTCACTGAACGAGAACCGGCTCCAAGCCAACTTGCCCAGCAGTACGCTCTTTGCCAGAAGCCCCGGCTCTGGCTGAACGGTTCAGCACGGCTCACTGAACGAGAGAACCAGCTCTCAGCCAACTCGCCCAGCTGTACGCACTTTGTCAGAAGACCCGACTCAGACTCAACGGTTCAGCACGGCTCGCTGAACGAGAGAACCGGCTGTCCAAAAGAACCGGCACTCACTGAACGGGTCGGCACGGCTCACTGAACGAGAGAACCGGCTCTCCAAAAGAACGGCTCTCACTGAACGGGTCGGCACGGCTCACTGAACGAGATAACTGGCTCTCCAAAAGAACCGGCTCTCAGCAAACTCGCCCAGCAGTACGCACTTTTCCAGGAAACCCGGTTCTGACTGAATGGTTCAGTACGGCTCACTGAACGAGAGAACCGGCTCTCCAAAAACCGGCTCTCAACCAACTCGCCCAGCAGTACGCACTTTGCCGGAAGACCCGGTTCTGACTGAACGTTTCGGCACGGCTCACTGAACGAGAGAACCGGCTCTCCAAAAGAACGGCTATCACTGAACAGGTCGGCACGGCTCACTGAACGAGAGAACCAGCTGTTCAAAAGTACAGGCTCTCAGCCAACGTTCCCAGTGGTACGCACTTCTCCAGAAGACCCGGCTCTGGCTGAACGGTTCGGCAAGGCGCACTGAATGAGAGAACCGGCTGTCCAAAAGAACCGGCTCTCAGCCCACTTGCCCAGCAGTACGCACTTTTCCAGAAGACCCGGCTCCGGCTGAACGGTTTGGCACGGCTCACTGAACGAGAGAACCGGCTCTCCAAAAGAACGGCTCTCACTGAACGGGTCGGCACGGCTAACTGAACGAGAGAACCGGCTCTCCAAAAGAACGGCTCTCACTGAACGGTTCGGCATGGCTCACTGAACGAGAGAACCGGCTGTCCAAAAGAACCGGCTCTCAGCCAACTTGCACAGCAGTACGCACTTTTCCAGAAGACCCGGTTCTGACTGAACGGTTCGGCAGGGCTTACTGAACGAGAGAACCGGCTCTCCAAAACAACGGCTCTCACTGAACGGGTCGGCACGGCTCACTTAACGAGAGAACCGGCTTTCAGCCAACTTGCCCAGCAGGACGCACTTTTCCAGAAGACCCGGCTCTGGCTGAACGGTTCGGCACGGCTCACTGAACTAAAGAACCGGCTCTCCAAAAGAACCGGCTCTCAGCCAACTCGCCCATCAGTACGCACTTTGCCAGAAGACCCGGCTCCGGCTGAACGGTTCCGCACGGCTCATTGAACGAGAGAACCGGCTCTCCAAAAGAACGGCTCACACTGAACGGGACGGCACGGCTCACTGAACGAGAGAACCGGCTGTCCAAAAGAACCGGCTCTCAGCCAACTTGCCCAGCAGTACGCACTTTTCCAGATGGCCCGGCTCGGGCTGAACGGTTCAGCACTGCTCACTGAACGAGAACCGGCTCCCAGCCAACTTGCCCAGCAGTACGCTCTTTGCCAGAAGCCCCGGCTCTGGCTGAACGGTTCAGCACGGCTCACTGAACGAGAGAACCAGCTCTCAGTCAACTCGCCCAGCTGTACGCACTTTGCCAGAAGACCCGGCTCAGGCTGAACTGTTCAGCACGGCTCACTGAACGAGAACCGGGTTTCCAAAAGAACTGACTTTCACTGAACGGGTCGGCACGGCTCACTGAACGAGAGAAGCGGCTCTCCAAAAGAACGGCTCTCTCTGAACGGGTCGGCACGGCTCACTGAACGAGAGAAGCGGCTCTCCAAAAGAACGGCTCTCTCTGAACGGGTCGGCACGGCTCACTGAACGAGAAAACCGGCTCTCCAAAAGAACCTGCTCTCAGCCAACTCGCCCGGCAGTACGCACTTTGCCAGAACACCCGGTTCTGGCTGAACAGGTCGGCACGGCTCACTGAACGAGAGAATCGGCTGTCCAATAGAACCGGCTCTCAGCCAACTCGCCCAGCAGTACGCACTTTGCCAGAAGACCCGGCTCTGGCTGAACGGTTCAGCACGGCTCACTGAACGTGAGAACCGGCTCTCCAAAAGAACCGGCTCTCAGACAATTCGCCCAGCAGTACGCACTTTGCCAGAAGACCACGCTCTGGCTGAACTGTTCAGCACGGCTCACTGAACGAGAGAACCGGCTGTCCAAAAGAACCGGCTCTCACTGAACGGGACGGCACGGCTCACTGAACGAGAGAACCGGCTGTCCAAAAGAACCGGCTCTCAGCCAACTTGCCCAGCAGTACGCACTTTTCCAGAAGACCCGGCTCTGGCTGAACGGTTCAGCACGGGTCACTGAACGATAGGACCGGCTCTCAGCCAACTCGCCCAGCAGTACGCAGTTTGCCAGAAGACCCGGTTCTGACTGAACGGTTCAGCACGGCTCACTAAACCAGAGAACCGGCTCTCCAAAAGATCCGGCTCTCAGCCAACTCGCCCAGCAGTACGCACTTTGCCAGAAGACCCGGCTCTGACTCTACGGTTCAGCACGGCTCGCTGAACGAGAGAACCGGCTGTCAAAAGAACCCTATACGTAGTGGCACAGGCAGGAGCTTATTGGTTTACGTTTTATTTTATGGCAGCTCCACCATACTTTTTGTCCAAAAGAACCGGCTTTCAGCCAACCCTCCCAGTAGTAAGCACTTTTCCAGAATACCCGGTTCTGAATGAACGGTTCGGCACGGCTCACTGAACGAGAGAACCGGCTCTCCAAAAAAACGGCTCTCACAGAACGGTTCGGCACAGCTCACTGAACGAGAGAACCAGCTGTCCAAAAGGTCCGGCTCTCAGCAAACTCGCCCAGCAGTACGCTCTTTGCCAGAAGACCCGGCTCTGGCTAAACGGTTCAGCACGGCTCACTGAACGAGAGAACCGGATCTCCAAAAGAACGGCTCTCACTGAATGGGTCGGCACTGCTCACTGAACGAGAGAACCAGCACTCCAAAAGAACGGCTCTCACTGACCGGGTCGGCACGGCTTACTGAACGAGAGAACCGGCTGTCCAAAAGAACCGGCTCTCAGCCAACTTGCCCAGCAGTACGCACTTTTCCAGAAGGTCCGGCTCTGGCTGAAAGGTTCAGCACGGCTCACTGAACGAGAACCGGCTTTCCAAAAGAACTGACTCTCAGCCAACTCGCCCAGCAGTACGCACTTTTCCAGAAGACCCGGCTCTGGCTAAACTATTCAGCACGGCACACTGAACGAGAGAACCGGCTCTCCAAAAGAACGGCACTTACTGAGCGGGTCGGCACGACTCACTGAACGAGAGAACCGGCTATCCAAAATAACCGGCTCTCAGCCAACTCGCCCGGCAGTACGCACTTTGCCAGAAGACCCGGCTCTGGCTGAACAGGTCGGCACAGCTCACTGAACGAGAGAACCGGCTGTCCAAAAGAATCGGCTCTCAGCCAACTCGCCAAGCAGTACGCACTTTGCCAGAAGATCCGGCTCTGGCTGAACGGTTCAGCATGGCTCACTGAAGGAGAGAACCGGCTCTCCAAAAAAAAACGGCACTTTGCCAGAAGACCCGGCTCCACTCAACGGTTCAGCACGGCTCGCTGAACGTGAGAACCGGCTGTCCAAAAGAACCGGCTCTCACTGAACGGGTCGGCACAGCTCACTGAACGAGAGAACCGGCTCACCAAAAGAACGGCTCTCACTGAACGGGTCGGCATGGCTCACTGAACGAGATAACTGGCTCTCCAAAAGAGCCGGCTCCCAGCCAACTTGCCCAGCAGTACGCTCTTTGCCAGAAGCCCCGGCTCTGGCTGAACGGTTCAGCACGGCTCACTGAACGAGAGAACCAGCTCTCAGCCAACTCGCCCAGCTGTACGCACTTTGCCAGAAGACCCGGCTCAGGCTGAACTGTTCAGCACGGCTCACTGAACGAGAACCGGGTTTCCAAAAGAACTGACTTTCACTGAACGGGTCGGCACGGCTCACTGAACGAGAGAAGCGGCTCTCCAAAAGAACGGCTCTCTCTGAACGGGTCGGCACGGCTCACTGAACGAGAAAACCGGCTCTCCAAAAGAACCGGCTCTCAGCCAACTCGCCCGGCAGTACGCACTTTGCCAGAACACCCGGCTCTGGCTGAACAGGTCGGCACGGCTCACTGAACGAGAGAATCGGCTGTCCGAAAGAACCGGCTCTCAGCCAACTTGCCCAGCAGTACGCACTTTTCCAGAAGACCCGGCTCGGGCTGAACGGTTCAGCACGGGTCACTCAACGAGAGAACCGGCTGTCCAAAAGAACCGGCTCTCAGCCAACTTGCCCAGCAGTACGCACTTTGCCAGAAGACCCGGCTCCGACTGAACGGTTCAGCACGGCTCACTGAACGAGAACCGGCTCCCAGCCAACTTGCCCAGCAGTACGCACTTTGCCAGAAGACCCGGCTCTGGCTGAACGGTTCAGCACGGGTCACTCAACGAGAGAACCGGCTGTCCAAAAGAACCGGCTCTCAGCCAACTTGCCCAGCAGTACGCACTTTGCCAGAAGACCCGGCTCCGACTGAACGGTTCAGCACGGCTCACTGAACGAGAACCGGCTCCCAGCCAACTTGCCCAGCAGTACGCACTTTGCCAGAAGACCCGGCTCTGGCTGAACTGTTCAGCACGGCTCACTGAACGAGAACCGGCTTTCCAAAAGAACTGACTCTCACTGAACGGGTCGGTACGGCTCACTGAACGAGAGAAGCAGCTCTCCAAAAGAACGGCTCTCTCTGAACGGGTCGGCACGGCTCACTGAACGAGAGAACCGGCTCTCCAAAAGAACCGGCTCTCAGCCAACTCGCCCGGCATTACGCACTTTGCCAGAACGCCCAGCTCTGGCTGAACAGGTCGGCACGGCTCACTGAACGAGAGAATCGGCTGTCCAAAAGAACCGGCTCTCAGCCAACTCGCCCAGCAGTACGCACTTTGCCAGAAGACCCGGCTCTGCCTGAACGGTTCAGCACGGCTCACTGAACTAGAGAACCGGCTCTCCAAAAGAACCGGCTCTCGGCCAACCCGCCCAGCAGTACGCACTTTGCCAGAAGACCCGGCTCCGACTGAACGGTTCAGCACGGCTCACTGAACGAGAGAACCGGCTCTCCAAAAGAACGCCTCTCAGTGAACGGTACGGCACGGCTCACTGAACGAGAGAACCGGCTCTCCAAAAGAAGCGGCTCTCAGCCAACTTGCCCAGCAGTACACACTTTTCCAGAAGACCCGGCTCTGGCTGACCGGTTCAGCTAGGCTCACTCAAAGAGAGAACCGGCTGTCCAAAAGAACCGGCTCTCAGCCAACATGCCCAGCAGTACGCACTTTGCCAGAAGACCCGGCTCTGGCTGAACGGTTCAGCACTGCTCACTGAACGAGAACCGGCGCTCAGCCAACTTCCCCAGCAGTACGCACTTTGCCAGAAGACCCGGTTCTGACTGAACGGTACAGCACGGCTCACTAAACGAGAGAACCGGCTCTCAGCCAACTCGCCCAGCAGTACGCACTTTGTCAGAAGACCCGGCTCAGACTCAACGGTTCAGCACGGCTCACTGAACGAGAGAACCGGCTGTCCAAAAGAACCGGCTCTCACTGAACGGGTCGGCACGGCTCACTGAACGAGAGAACCGGCTCTCCAAAAGAACGGCTCTCACTGAACGGGTCGGCACGGCTCACTGAACGAGATAACTGGCTCTCCAAAAGAACCGGCTCTCAGCAAACTCGCCCAGCAGTACGCACTTTTCCAGAAGACCCAGTTCTGACTGAATGGTTCAGTACGGCTCACTGAACGAGAGAACCGGCTCTCCAAAAAACCGGCTCTCATCCAACTCGCCCAGCAGTACGCACTTTGCAGGAAGACCCGGTTCTGACTGAACGTTTCGGCACGGCTCACTGAACGAGAGAACCGGCTCTCCAAAAGAACGGCTATCACTGAACGGGTCGGCGCGGCTCACTGAACGAGAGAACCAGCTGTCCAAAAGTACCGGCTATCAGCCAAAGTTCCCAGTGGTACGCACTTCTCCAGAAGACCGGGCTCTGGCTGAACGGTTCGGCAAGGCGCACTGAACGAGAGAACCGGCTCTCCAAAAGAACGGCTCTCACTGAACGGTTCGGCACGGCTCACTGAACGGGTCGGCACGGCTCACTGAACGAGAGAACCGGCTGTCCAAAAGAACCGGCTCTCAGCCAACTTGCCCAGCAGTACACACGTCTCCAGAAGACCCGGCTCCGGCTGAACGGTTTGGCACGGCTCACTGAACGAGAGGACCGGCTCTCCAAAAGAACGGCTCTCACTGAACGGGTCGGCACGGCTAACTGAACGAGAGAACCGGCTCTCCAAAAGAACGGCTCTCACTGAACGGGTCGGCATGGCTCACTGAACGAGAGAACCGGCTGTCCAAAAGAACCGGCTCTCAGCCAACTTGCACAGCAGTACGCACTTTTCCAGAAGACCCGGTTCTGACTGAACGGTTCAGCACGGCTCACTGAACTAGAGAACCGGCTCTCCAAAAGAACCGGCTCTCGGCCAACCCGCCCAGCAGTACGCACTTTGCCAGAAGACCCGGCTCCGACTGAACGGTTCAGCACGGCTCACTGAACGAGAGAACCGGCTCTCCAAAAGAACGCCTCTCAGTGAACGGTACGGCACGGCTCACTGAACGAGAGAACCGGCTCTCCAAAAGAAGCGGCTCTCAGCCAACTTGCCCAGCAGTACACACTTTTCCAGAAGACCCGGCTCTGGCTGACCGGTTCAGCTAGGCTCACTCAAAGAGAGAACCGGCTGTCCAAAAGAACCGGCTCTCAGCCAACATGCCCAGCAGTACGCACTTTGCCAGAAGACCCGGCTCTGGCTGAACGGTTCAGCACTGCTCACTGAACGAGAACCGGCGCTCAGCCAACTTCCCCAGCAGTACGCACTTTGCCAGAAGACCCGGTTCTGACTGAACGGTACAGCACGGCTCACTAAACGAGAGAACCGGCTCTCAGCCAACTCGCCCAGCAGTACGCACTTTGTCAGAAGACCCGGCTCAGACTCAACGGTTCAGCACGGCTCACTGAACGAGAGAACCGGCTGTCCAAAAGAACCGGCTCTCACTGAACGGGTCGGCACGGCTCACTGAACGAGAGAACCGGCTCTCCAAAAGAACGGCTCTCACTGAACGGGTCGGCACGGCTCACTGAACGAGATAACTGGCTCTCCAAAAGAACCGGCTCTCAGCAAACTCGCCCAGCAGTACGCACTTTTCCAGAAGACCCAGTTCTGACTGAATGGTTCAGTACGGCTCACTGAACGAGAGAACCGGCTCTCCAAAAAACCGGCTCTCATCCAACTCGCCCAGCAGTACGCACTTTGCAGGAAGACCCGGTTCTGACTGAACGTTTCGGCACGGCTCACTGAACGAGAGAACCGGCTCTCCAAAAGAACGGCTATCACTGAACGGGTCGGCGCGGCTCACTGAACGAGAGAACCAGCTGTCCAAAAGTACCGGCTATCAGCCAAAGTTCCCAGTGGTACGCACTTCTCCAGAAGACCCGGCTCTGGCTGAACGGTTCGGCAAGGCGCACTGAACGAGAGAACCGGCTCTCCAAAAGAACGGCTCTCACTGAACGGTTCGGCACGGCTCACTGAACGGGTCGGCACGGCTCACTGAACGAGAGAACCGGCTGTCCAAAAGAACCGGCTCTCAGCCAACTTGCCCAGCAGTACACACGTCTCCAGAAGACCCGGCTCCGGCTGAACGGTTTGGCACGGCTCACTGAACGAGAGGACCGGCTCTCCAAAAGAACGGCTCTCACTGAACGGGTCGGCACGGCTAACTGAACGAGAGAACCGGCTCTCCAAAAGAACGGCTCTCACTGAACGGGTCGGCATGGCTCACTGAACGAGAGAACCGGCTGTCCAAAAGAACCGGCTCTCAGCCAACTTGCACAGCAGTACGCACTTTTCCAGAAGACCCGGTTCTGACTGAACGGTTCGGCACGGCTTACTGAACGATAGAACCGGCTCTCCAAAACAACGGCTCTCACTGAACGGGTCGGCACGGCTCACTTAACGAGAGAACCGGCTGTTCAAAAGAACCGGCTTTCAGCCAACGTGCCCAGCAGGACGCACTTTTCCAGAAGACCCGGCTCTGGCTGAACGGTTCGGCACGGCTCACTGAACTAGAGAACCGGCTCTCCAAAAGAACCGGCTCTCAGCCAACTCGCCCATCAGTACGCACTTTGCCAGAAGACCCGGCTCCGGCTGAACGGTTCAGCACGGCTCACTGAACGAGAGGACCGGCTCTCCAAAAGAACGCCTCTCAGTGAACGGTACGGCACGGCTCACTGAACGAGAGAACCGGCTCTCCAAAAGAAGCGGCTCTCAGCCAACTTGCCCAGCAGTACACACTTTTCCAGAAGACCCGGCTCTGGCTGACCGGTTCAGCTCGGCTCACTCAAAGAGAGAACCGGCTGTCCAAAAGAACCGGCTCTCAGCCAACTTGCCCAGCAGTACGCACTTTGCCAGGAGACCCGGCTCTGGCTGAACGGTTCAGCACTGCTCACTGAACGAGAACCGGCGCTCAGCCAACTTCCCCAGCAGTACGCACTTTGCCAGAAGACCCGGTTCTGACTGAACGGTACAGCACGGCTCACTAAACGAGAGAACCGGCTCTCCAAAAGAACCGGCTCTCAGCCAACTCGCCCAGCAGTACGCACTTTGTCAGAAGACCCGGCTCAGACTCAACGGTTCAGCAAGGCTCACTGAACGAGAGAACCGGCTGTCCAAAAGAACCGGCTCTCACTGAACGGGTCGGCACGGCTCACTGAACGAGAGAACCGGCTCTCCAAAAGAACGGCTCTCACTGAACGGGTCGGCACGGCTCACTGAACGAGATAACTGGCTCTCCAAAAGAACCGGCTCTCAGCAAACTCGCCCAGCAGTACGCACTTTTCCAGAAGACCCGGTTCTGACTGTATGGTTCAGTACGGCTCACTGAACGAGAGAACCGGCTCTCCAAAAAACCGGCTCTCATCCAACTCGCCCAGCAGTACGCACTTTGCCGGAAGACGCGGTTCTGACTGAACGGTTCAGCACGGCTCACTGAACGAGAGAACCAGCTCTCAGCCAACTCGCCCAGCCGTACGCACTTTGCCAGAAGACCCGGCTCAGGCTGAACTGTTCAGCACGGCTCACTGAACGAGAACCGGGTTTCCAAAAGAACTGACTTTCACTGAACGGGTCGGCACGGCTCACTGAACGAGAGAAGCGGCTCTCCAAAAGAACGGCTCTCTCTGAACAGGTCGGCACGGCTCACTGAACGAGAAAAGCGGCTCTCCAAAAGAACCGGCTCTCAGCCAACTCGCCCGGCAGTACGCACTTTGCCAGAACACCCGGCTCTGGCTGAACAGGTCGGCACGGCTCACTGAACGAGAGAATCGGCTGTCCAAAAGAACCGGCTCTCAGCCAACTTGCCCAGCAGTACGCACTTTTCCAGAAGACCCGGCTCGGGCTGAACGGTTCAGCACGGGTCACTCAACGAGAGAACCGGCTGTCCAAAAGAACCGGCTCTCAGCCAACTTGCCCAGCAGTACGCACTTTGCCAGAAGGCCCGGCTCTGGCTGAACGGTTAAGCACGGCTCACTGAACGAGAACCGGCTCCCAGCCAACTTGCCCAGCAGTACGCACTTTGCCAGAAGACCCGGCTCTGGCTGAACGGTTCAGCACGGCTCACTGAACGAGAGAACCAGCTCTCAGCCAACTCGCCCTGCAGTACGCACTTTGCCAGAAGACCCGGCTCTGGCTGAACTGTTCAGCACGGCTCACTGAACGAGAACCGGCTTTCCAAAAGAACTGACTCTCACTGAACGGGTCGGCACGGCTCACTGAACGAGAGAAGCAGCTCTCCAAAAGAACGGCTCTCTCTGAACGGGTCGGCACGGCTCACTGAACGAGAGAACCGGCTCTCCAAAAGAACCGGCTCTCAGCCAACTCGCCCGGCATTACGCACTTTGCCAGAACGCCCAGCTCTGGCTGAACAGGTCGGCACGGCTCACTGAACGAGAGAATCGGCTGTCCAAAAGAACCGGCTCTCAGCCAACTCGCCCAGCAGTACGCACTTTGCTAGAAGACCCGGCTCTGCCTGAACGGTTCAGCACGGCTCACTGAACTAGAGAACCGGCTCTCCAAAAGAACCGGCTCTCGGCCAACCCGCCCAGCAGTACGCACTTTGCCAGAAGACCCGGCTCCGACTGAACGGTTCAGCACGGCTCACTGAACGAGAGAACCGGCTCTCCAAAAGAACGCCTCTCAGTGAACGGTACGGCACGGCTCACTGAACGAGAGAACCGGCTCTCCAAAAGAAGCGGCTCTCAGCCAACTTGCCCAGCAGTACACACTTTTCCAGAAGACCCGGCTCTGGCTGACCGGTTCAGCTCGGCTCACTCAAAGAGAGAACCGGCAGTCCAAAAGAACCGGCTCTCAGCCAACATGCCCAGCAGTACGCACTTTGCCAGAAGACCCGGCTCTGGCTGAACGGTTCAGCACTGCTCACTGAACGAGAACCGGCGCTCAGCCAACTTCCCCAGCAGTACGCACTTTGCCAGAAGACCCGGTTCTGACTGAACGGTACAGCACGGCTCACTAAACGAGAGAACCGGCTCTCCAAAAGAACCGGCTCTCAGCCAACTCGCCCAGCAGTACGCACTTTGTCAGAAGACCCGGCTCAGACTCAACGGTTCAGCAAGGCTCACTGAACGAGAGAACCGGCTGTCCAAAAGAACCGGCTCTCACTGAACGGGTCGGCACGGCTCACTGAACGAGAGAACCGGCTCTCCAAAAGAACGGCTCTCACTGAACGGGTCGGCACGGCTCACTGAACGAGATAACTGGCTCTCCAAAAGAACCGGCTCTCAGCAAACTCGCCCAGCAGTACGCACTTTTCCAGAAGACCCGGTTCTGACTGAATGGTTCAGTACGGCTCACTGAACGAGAGAACCTGCTCTCCAAAAAACCGGCTCTCATCCAACTCGCCCAGCAGTACGCACTTTGCCGGAAGACCCGGTTCTGACTGAACGTTTCGGCACGGCTCACTGAACGAGAGAACCGGCTCTCCAAAAGAACGGCTATCACTGAACGGATCGGCGCGGCTCACTGAACGAGAGAACCAGCTGTCCAAAAGTACCGGCTCTCAGCCAAAGTTCCCAGTGGTACGCACTTCTCCAGAAGACCCGGCTCTGGCTGAACGGTTCGGCAAGGCGCACTGAACGAGATAACCGGCTCTCCAAAAGAACGGCTCTCACTGAACGGTTCGGCACGGCTCACTTAACGGGTCGGCACGGCTCACTGAACGAGAGAACCGGCTGTCCAAAAGAACCGGCTCTCAGCCAACTTGCCCAGCAGTACGCACTTCTCCAGAAGACCCGGCTCCGGCTGAACGGTTTGGCACGGCTCACTGAACGAGAGAACCGGCTCTCCAAAAGAACGGCTCTCACTGAACGGGTCGGCACGGCTAACTGAACGAGAGAACCGGCTCTCCAAAAGAACGGCTCTCACTGAACGGGTCGGCACGGCTTACTGAACGAGAGAACCGGCTGTCCAAAAGAACCGGCTCTCAGCCAACTTGCCCAGCAGTACGCACTTTTCCAGAAGGTCCGGCTCTGGCTGAAAGGTTCAGCACGGCTCACTGAACGAGAACCGGCTTTCCAAAAGAACTGACTCTCAGCCAACTCGCCCAGCAGTACGCACTTTGCCAGAAGACCCGGCTCTGGCTAAACGATTCAGCACGGCTCACTGAACGAGAGAACCGGCTCTCCAAAAGAACGGCACTTACTGAGCGGGTCGGCACGACTCACTGAACGAGAGAACCGGCTATCCAAAAGAACCGGCTCTCAGCCAACTCGCCCGGCAGTACGCACTTTGCCAGAAGACCCGGCTCTGGCTGAACCGGTCGGCACGGCTCACTGAACGAGAGAACCGGCTGTCCAAAAGAACCGGCTCTCAGCCAACTCGCCAAGCAGTACGCACTTTGCCAGAAGATCCGGCTCTGGCTGAACGGTTCAGCATGGCTCACTGAAGGAGAGAACCGGCTCTCCAAAAAAAACCGGCTCTCAGCCAACTCGGCCAGCAGTACGCACTTTGCCAGAAGACCCGGCTCCACTCAACGGTTCAGCACGGCTCGCTGAACGTGAGAACCGGCTGTCCAAAAGAACCGGCTCTCACTGAACGGGTCGGCACGGCTCACTGAACGAGAGAACCGGCTCTCCAAAAGAACGGCTCTCACTGAACGGGTCGGCATGGCTCACTGAACGAGATAAATGGCTCTCCAAAAGAACCGGCTCCCAGCCAACTTGCCCAGCAGTACGCTCTTTGCCAGAAGCCCCGGCTCTGGCTGAACGGTTCAGCACGGCTCACTGAACGAGAGAACCAGCTCTCAGCCAACTCGCCCAGCCGTACGCACTTTGCCAGAAGACCCGGCGCAGGCTGAACTGTTCAGCACGGCTCACTGAACGAGAACCGGGTTTCCAAAAGAACTGACTTTCACTGAACGGGTCGGCACGGCTCACTGAACGAGAGAAGCGGCTCTCCAAAAGAACGGCTCTCTCTGAACAGGTCGGCACGGCTCACTGAACGAGAAAAGCGGCTCTCCAAAAGAACCGGCTCTCAGCCAACTCGCCCGGCAGTACGCACTTTGCCAGAACACCCGGCTCTGGCTGAACAGGTCGGCACGGCTCACTGAACGAGAGAATCGGCTGTCCAAAAGAACCGGCTCTCAGCCAACTTGCCCAGCAGTACGCACTTTTCCAGAAGACCCGGCTCGGGCTGAACGGTTCAGCACGGGTCACTCAACGAGAGAACCGGCTGTCCAAAAGAACCGGCTCTCAGCCAACTTGCCAAGCAGTACGCACTTTGCCAGAAGGCCCGGCTCTGGCTGAACGGTTAAGCACGGCTCACTGAACGAGAACCGGCTCCCAGCCAACTTGCCCAGCAGTACGCACTTTGCCAGAAGACCCGGCTCTGGCTGAACGGTTCAGCACGGCTCACTGAACGAGAGAACCAGCTCTCAGCCAACTCGCCCTGCAGTACGCACTTTGCCAGAAGACCCGGCTCTGGCTGAACTGTTCAGCACGGCTCACTGAACGAGAACCGGCTTTCCAAAAGAACTGACTCTCACTGAACGGGTCGGCACGGCTCACTGAACGAAAGAAGCAGCTCTCCAAAAGAACGGCTCTCTCTGAACGGGTCGGCACGGCTCACTGAACGAGAGAACCGGCTCTCCAAAAGAACCGGCTCTCAGCCAACTCGCCCGGCATTACGCACTTTGCCAGAACGCCCGGCTCTGGCTGAACAGGTCGGCACGGCTCACTGAACGAGAGAATCGGCTGTCCAAAAGAACCGGCTCTCAGCCAACTCGCCCAGCAGTACGCACTTTGCCAGAAGACCCGGCTCTGCCTGAACGGTTCAACACGGCTCACTGAACTAGAGAACCGGCTCTCCAAAAGAACCGGCTCTCGGCCAACCCGCCCAGCAGTACGCACTTTGCCAGAAGACCCGGCTCCGACTGAACGGTTCAGCACGGCTCACTGAACGAGAGAACCGGCTCTCCAAAAGAACGCCTCTCAGTGAACGGTACGGCACGGCTCACTGAACGAGAGAACCGGCTCTCCAAAAGAAGCGGCTCTCAGCCAACTTGCCCAGCAGTACACACTTTTCCAGAAGACCCGGCTCTGGCTGACCGGTTCAGCTCGGCTCACTCAAAGAGAGAACCGGCAGTCCAAAAGAACCGGCTCTCAGCCAACATGCCCAGCAGTACGCACTTTGCCAGAAGACCCGGCTCTGGCTGAACGGTTCAGCACTGCTCACTGAACGAGAACCGGCGCTCAGCCAACTTCCCCAGCAGTACGCACTTTGTCAGAAGACCCGGTTCTGACTGAACGGTACAGCACGGCTCACTAAACGAGAGAACCGGCTCTCCAAAAGAACCGGCTCTCAGCCAACTCGCCCAGCAGTACGCACTTTGTCAGAAGACCCGGCTCAGACTCAACGGTTCAGCAAGGCTCACTGAACGAGAGAACCGGCTGTCCAAAAGAACCGGCTCTCACTGAACGGGTCGGCACGGCTCACTGAACGAGAGAACCGGCTCTCCAAAAGAACGGCTCTCACTGAACGGGTCGGCACGGCTCACTGAACGAGATAACTGGCTCTCCAAAAGAACCGGCTCTCAGCAAACTCGCCCAGCAGTACGCACTTTTCCAGAAGACCCGGTTCTGACTGAATGGTTCAGTACGGCTCACTGAACGAGAGAACCGGCTCTCCAAAAAACCGGCTCTCATCCAACTCGCCCAGCAGTACGCACTTTGCCGGAAGACCCGGTTCTGACTGAACGTTTCGGCACGGCTCACTGAACGAGAGAACCGGCTCTCCAAAAGAACGGCTATCACTGAACGGATCGGCGCGGCTCACTGAACGAGAGAACCAGCTGTCCAAAAGTACCGGCTCTCAGCCAAAGTTCCCAGTGGTACGCACTTCTCCAGAAGACCCGGCTCTGGCTGAACGGTTCGGCAAGGCGCACTGAACGAGATAACCGGCTCTCCAAAAGAACGGCTCTCACTGAACGGTTCGGCACGGCTCACTTAACGGGTCGGCACGGCTCACTGAACGAGAGAACCGGCTGTCCAAAAGAACCGGCTCTCAGCCAACTTGCCCAGCAGTACGCACTTCTCCAGAAGACCCGGCTCCGGCTGAACGGTTTGGCACGGCTCACTGAACGAGAGAACCGGCTCTCCAAAAGAACGGCTCTCACTGAACGGGTCGGCACGGCTAACTGAACGAGAGAACCGGCTCTCCAAAAGAACGGCTCTCACTGAACGGGTCGGCACGGCTTACTGAACGAGAGAACCGGCTGTCCAAAAGAACCGGCTCTCAGCCAACTTGCCCAGCAGTACGCACTTTTCCAGAAGGTCCGGCTCTGGCTGAAAGGTTCAGCACGGCTCACTGAACGAGAACCGGCTTTCCAAAAGAACTGACTCTCAGCCAACTCGCCCAGCAGTACGCACTTTGCCAGAAGACCCGGCTCTGGTTAAACGATTCAGCACGGCTCACTGAACGAGAGAACCGGCTCTCCAAAAGAACGGCACTTACTGAGCGGGTCGGCACGACTCACTGAACGAGAGAACCGGCTATCCAAAAGAACCGGCTCTCAGCCAACTCTCCCGGCAGTACGCACTTTGCCAGAAGACCCGGCTCTGGCTGAACCGGTCGGCACGGCTCACTGAACGAGAGAACCGGCTGTCCAAAAGAACCGGCTCTCAGCCAACTCGCCAAGCAGTACGCACTTTGCCAGAAGATCCGGCTCTGGCTGAACGGTTCAGCATGGCTCACTGAAGGAGAGAACCGGCTCTCCAAAAAAAACCGGCTCTCAGCCAACTCGGCCAGCAGTACGCACTTTGCCAGAAGACCCGGCTCCACTCAACGGTTCAGCACGGCTCGCTGAACGTGAGAACCGGCTGTCCAAAAGAACCGGCTCTCACTGAACGGGTCGGCACGGCTCACTGAACGAGAGAACCGGCTCTCCAAAAGAACGGCTCTCACTGAACGGGTCGGCATGGCTCACTGAACGAGATAAATGGCTCTCCAAAAGAACCGGCTCCCAGCCAACTTGCCCAGCAGTACGCTCTTTGCCAGAAGCCCCGGCTCTGGCTGAACGGTTCAGCACGGCTCACTGAACGAGAGAACCAGCTCTCAGCCAACTCGCCCAGCCGTACGCACTTTGCCAGAAGACCCGGCGCAGGCTGAACTGTTCAGCACGGCTCACTGAACGAGAACCGGGTTTCCAAAAGAACTGACTTTCACTGAACGGGTCGGCACGGCTCACTGAACGAGAGAAGCGGCTCTCCAAAAGAACGGCTCTCTCTGAACAGGTCGGCACGGCTCACTGAACGAGAAAAGCGGCTCTCCAAAAGAACCGGCTCTCAGCCAACTCGCCCGGCAGTACGCACTTTGCCAGAACACCCGGCTCTGGCTGAACAGGTCGGCACGGCTCACTGAACGAGAGAATCGGCTGTCCAAAAGAACCGGCTCTCAGCCAACTTGCCCAGCAGTACGCACTTTTCCAGAAGACCCGGCTCGGGCTGAACGGTTCAGCACGGGTCACTCAACGAGAGAACCGGCTGTCCAAAAGAACCGGCTCTCAGCCAACTTGCCAAGCAGTACGCACTTTGCCAGAAGGCCCGGCTCTGGCTGAACGGTTAAGCACGGCTCACTGAACGAGAACCGGCTCCCAGCCAACTTGCCCAGCAGTACGCACTTTGCCAGAAGACCCGGCTCTGGCTGAACGGTTCAGCACGGCTCACTGAACGAGAGAACCAGCTCTCAGCCAACTCGCCCTGCAGTACGCACTTTGCCAGAAGACCCGGCTCTGGCTGAACTGTTCAGCACGGCTCACTGAACGAGAACCGGCTTTCCAAAAGAACTGACTCTCACTGAACGGGTCGGCACGGCTCACTGAACGAAAGAAGCAGCTCTCCAAAAGAACGGCTCTCTCTGAACGGGTCGGCACGGCTCACTGAACGAGAGAACCGGCTCTCCAAAAGAACCGGCTCTCAGCCAACTCGCCCGGCATTACGCACTTTGCCAGAACGCCCGGCTCTGGCTGAACAGGTCGGCACGGCTCACTGAACGAGAGAATCGGCTGTCCAAAAGAACCGGCTCTCAGCCAACTCGCCCAGCAGTACGCACTTTGCCAGAAGACCCGGCTCTGCCTGAACGGTTCAACACGGCTCACTGAACTAGAGAACCGGCTCTCCAAAAGAACCGGCTCTCGGCCAACCTGCCCAGCAGTACGCACTTTGCCAGAAGACCCTGCTCCGACTGAACGGTTCAGCACGGCTCACTGAACGAGAGAACCGGCTCTCCAAAAGAACGCCTCTCAGTGAACGGTACGGCACGGCTCACTGAACGAGAAAACCGGCTCTCCAAAAGAAGCGGCTCTCAGCCAACTTGCCCAGCAGTACACACTTTTCCAGAAGACCCGGCTCTGGCTGACCGGTTCAGCTCGGCTCACTCAAAGAGAGAACCGGCTGTCCAAAAGAACCGGCTCTCAGCCAACTTGCCCAGCAGTACGCACTTCGCCAGAAGACCCGGCTCTGGCTGAACGGTTCAGCACTGCTCACTGAACGAGAACCGGCGCTCAGCCAACTTCCCCAGCAGTACGCACTTTGCCAGAAGACCCGGTTCTGACTGAACGGTACAGCACGGCTCACTAAACGAGAGAACCGGCTCTCCAAAAGAACCGGCTCTCAGCCAACTCGCCCAGCAGTACGCACTTTGTCAGAAGACCCGGCTCAGACTCAACGGTTCAGCACGGCTCACTGAACGAGAGAACCGGCTGTCCAAAAGAACCGGCTCTCACTGAACGGGTCGGCACGGCTCACTGAACGAGAGAACCGGCTCTCCAAAAGAACGGCTCTCACTGAACGGGTCGGCACGGCTCACTGAACGAGATAACTGGCTCTCCAAAAGAACCGGCTCTCAGCAAACTCGCCCAGCAGTACGCACTTTTCCAGAAGACCCGGTTCTGACTGAATGGTTCAGTACGGCTCACTGAACGAGAGAACCGGCTCTCCAAAAAACCGGCTCTCATCCAACTCGCCCAGCAGTACGCACTTTGCCGGAAGACCCGGTTCTGGCTGAACGTTTCGGCACGGCTCACTGAACGAGAGAACCGGCTCTCCAAACGAACGGCTATCACTGAACGGGCCGGCGCGGCTCACTGAACGAGAGAACCAGCTGTCCAAAAGTACCGGCTCTCAGCCAAAGTTCCCAGTGGTACGCACTTCTCCAGAAGACCCGGCTCTGGCTGAACGGTTCGGCAAGGCGCACTGAACGAGAGAACCGGCTCTCCAAAAGAACGGCTCTCACTGAACGGTTCGGCACGGCTCACTGAACGGGTCGGCACGGCTCACTGAACGAGAGAACCGGCTGTCCAAAAGAACCGGCTCTCAGCCAACTTGCCCAGCAGTACGCACGTCTCCAGAAGACCCGGCTCCGGCTGAACGGTTTGGCACGGCTCACTGAACGAGAGAACCGGCTCTCCAAAAGAACGGCTCTCACTGAACTGGTCGGCACGGCTAACTGAACGAGAGAACCGGCTCTCCAAAAGAACGGCTCTCACTGAACGGGTCGGCATGGCTCACTGAACGAGAGAACCGGCAGTCCAAAAGAACCGGCTCTCAGCCAACTTGCACAGCAGTACGCACTTTTCCAGAAGACCCGGTTCTGACTGAACGGTTCGGCACGGCTTACTGAACGATAGAACCGGCTCTCCAAAACAACGGCTCTCACTGAACGGGTCGGCACGGCTCACTTAACGAGAGAACCGGCTGTTCAAAAGAACCGGCTTTCAGCCAACGTGCCCAGCAGGACGCACTTTTCCAGAAGACCCGGCTCTGGCTGAACGGTTCGGCACGGCTCACTGAACTAGAGAACCGGCTCTCCAAAAGAACCGGCTCTCAGCCAACTCGCCCATCAGTACGCACTTTGCCAGAAGACCCGGCTCCGGCTGAACGGTTCAGCACGGCTCACTGAACGAGAGAACCGGCTCTCCAAAAGAACGCCTCTCAGTGAACGGTACGGCACGGCTCACTGAACGAGAGAACCGGCTCTCCAAAAGAAGCGGCTCTCAGCCAACTTGCCCAGCAGTACACACTTTTCCAGAAGACCCGGGTCTTGCTGACCGGTTCAGTTCGGCTCACTCAAAGAGAGAACCGGCTGTCCAAAAGAACCGGCTCTCAGCCAACTTGCCCAGCAGTACGCACTTTGCCAGGAGACCCGGCTCTGGCTGAACGGTTCAGCACTGCTCACTGAACGAGAACCGGCGCTCAGCCAACTTCCCCAGCAGTACGCACTTTGCCAGAAGACCCGGTTCTGACTGAACGGTACAGCACGGCTCACTAAACGAGAGAACCGGCTCTCCAAAAGAACCGGCTCTCAGCCAACTCGCCCAGCAGTACGCACTTTGTCAGAAGACCCGGCTCAGACTCAACGGTTCAGCAAAGCTCAATGAACGACAGAACCGGCTGTCCAAAAGAACCGGCTCTCACTGAACGGGTCGGCACGGCTCACTGAACGAGAGAACCGGCTCTCCAAAAGAACGGCTCTCACTGAACGGGTTGGCACGGCTCACTGAACGAGATAACTGGCTCTCCAAAAGAACCGGCTCTCAGCAAACTCGCCCCGCAGTACGCACTTTTCCAGAAGACCCGGTTCTGACTGAATGGTTCAGTACGGCTCACTGAACGAGAGAACCGGCTCTCCAAAAAACCGGCTCTCATCCAACTCGCCCAGCAGTACGCACTTTGCCGGAAGACCCGGTTCTGACTGAACGTTTCGGCACGGCTCACTGAACGAGAGAACCGGCTCTCCAAAAGAACGGCTATCACTGAACGGGTCGGCGCGGCTCACTGAACGAGAGAACCAGCTGTCCAAAAGTACCGGCTCTCAGCCAAAGTTCCCAGTGGTACGCACTTCTCCAGAAGACCCGGCTCTGGCTGAACGGTTCGGCAAGGCGCACTGAACGAGAGAACCGGCTCTCCAAAAGAGCGGCTCTCACTGAACGGTTCCGCACGGCTCACTTAACGGGTCGGCACGGCTCACTGAACGAGAGAACCGGCTGTCCAAAAGAACCGGCTCTCAGCCAACTTGCCCAGCAGTACGCACTTCTCCAGAAGACCCGGCTCCGGCTGAACGGTTTGGCACGGCTCACTGAACGAGAGAACCGGCTCTCCAAAAGAACGGCTCTCACTGAACGGGTCGGCACGGCTAACTGAACGAGAGAACCGGTTCTCCAAAAGAACGGCTCTCACTGAACGGGTCGGCATGGCTCACTGAACGAGAGAACCGGCTGTCCAAAAAAACCGGCTCTCAGACAACTTGCACAGCAGTACGCACTTTTCCAGAAGACCCGGTTCTGACTGAACGGTTCGGCACGGCTTACTGAACGAGAGAACCGGCTCTCCAAAACAACGGCTCTCACTGAACGGGTCGGCACGCCTCACTTAACGAGAGAACCGGCTGTTCAAAAGAACCGGCTTTCAGCCAACGTGCCCAGCAGGACGCACTTTTCCAGAAGACCCGGCTCTGGCTGAACGGTTCGGCACGGCTCACTGAACTAGAGAACCGGCTCTCCAAAAGAACCGGCTCTCAGCCAACTCGCCCATCAGTACGCACTTTGCCAGAAGACCCGGCTCCTGCTGAACGGTTCAGCACGGCTCATTGAACGAGAGAACCGGCTCTAAAAAAGAACGGCTCACACTGAACGGGACGGCACGGCTCACTGAACGAGAGAACCGGCTGTCCAAAAGAACCGGCTCTCAGCCAACTTGCCCAGCAGTACGCACTTTTCCAGATGGCCCGGCTCGGGCTGAACGGTTCAGCACGGCTCACTCAATGAGAGAACCGGCTGTCCAAAAGAACCGGCTCTCAGCCAACTTGCCCAGCAGTACGCACTTTGCCAGAAGACCCGGCTCTGGTTGAACGGTTCAGCATGGCTCACTGAACGAGAACCGGCTCCCAGCCAACTTGCCCAGCAGTACGCTCTTTGCCAGAAGCCCCGGCTCTGGCTGAACGGTTCAGCACGGCTCACTGAACGAGAGAACCAGCTCTCAGCCAACTCGCCCAGCTGTACGCACTTTGCCAGAAGACCCGGCTCAGGCTGAACTGTTCAGCACGGCTCACTGAACGAGAGCCGGGTTTCCAAAAGAACTGACTTTCACTGAACGGGTCGGCACGGCTCACTGAACGAGAGAATCGGCTGTCCAAAAGAACCGGCTCTCAGCCAACTCGCCCAGCAGTACGCACTTTGCCAGAAGACCCGGCTCTGGCTGAACGGTTCAGCACGGCTCACTGAACGTGAGAGCCGGCTCTCCAAAAGAACCGGCTCTCAGACAATTCGCCCAGCAGTACGCACTTTGCCAGAAGACCCAGCTCCGACTGAACGGTTCAGCACGGCTCACTGAACGAGAGAACCGGCTCTACAAAAAAACGGCTCTCATTGAATGGGACGGCACGGCGAACTGAACGAGAGAACCGGCTGTCCAAAAGAACCGGCTCTCAGCTAAACTTGCCCAGCAGTACGCACTTTTCCAGAAGACCCGGCTCTGGCTGAACGGTTCAGCACGGCTCTCTGAACGATAGGACCGGCTCTCAGCCAACTCGCCCAGCAGTACGCAGTTTGCCAGAAGACCCGGTTCTGACTGAACGGTTCAGCACGGCTCACTAAACGAGAGAACCGGCTCTCCAAAAGAACCGCCTCTCAGCCAACTCGCCCAGCAGTACGCACTTTGCCAGAAGACCCGGCTCTGGCTCAACGGTTCAGCACGGCTCGCTGAACGAGAGAACCGGCTGTCAAAAGAACTCTATACGTAGTGGCACAGGCAGGAGCTTATTGGTTTACGTTTTATTTTATGGCAGCTCCACCATACTTTTTGTCCAAAAGAACCGGCTTTCAGCCAAACCTCTAAGTAGTAAGCACTTTTCCAGAATACCCGGTTCTGACTGAACGGTTCGGCACGGCTCACTGAACGAGAGAACCGGCTCTCCAAAAGAACGGCTCTCACTGAACGGTTCGGCACAGCTCACTGAACAAGAGAACCAGCTGTCCAAAAGGTCCGGCTCTCAGCCAACTCGCCCAGCAGTACGCACTTTGCCAGAAGACCCGGCTCTGGCTAAACGGTTCAGCACTGCTCACTGAACGAGAGAACCGGATCTCCAAAAGAACGGCTCTCACTGAATGGGTCGGCACTGCTCACTGAACGAGAGAACCAGCACTCCAAAAGAACGGCTCTCACTGACCGGGTCGGCACGGCTTACTGAACGAGAGAACCGGCTGTCCAAAAGATCGGGCTCTCAGCCAACTCGCCCAGCAGTACGCACTTTGCCAGAAGACCCGGCTCTGGCTAAACGGTTCAGCACGGCTCACTCAACGAGAGAACCGGATCTCCAAAAGAACGGCTCTCACTGAATGGGTCGGCACTGCTCACTGAACGAGAGAACCAGCACTCCAAAAGAACGGCTCTCACTGACCGGGTAGGCACGGCTTACTGAACGAGAGAACCGGCTGTCCAAAAGAACCGGCTCTCAGCCAACTTGCCCAGCAGTACCCACTTTTCCAGAAGGTGCGGCTCTGGCTGAAAGGTTCAGCACGGCTCACTGAACGAGAACCGGCTTTCCAAAAAAACTGACTCTCAGCCAACTCGCCCAGCAGTACGCACTTTGCCAGAAGACCCGGCTCTGGCTAAACGATTCAGCACGGCTCACTGAACGAGAGAACCGGCTCTCCAAAAGAACGGCTCTTACTGAACGGGTCGGCACGACTCACTGAACGAGAGAACCGGCTATCCAAAAGAACCGGCTCTCAGCCAACTCGCCCGGCAGTACGCAATTTGCCAGAAGACCCGGCTCTGGATGAACAGGTCGGCACGGCTCACTGAACGAGAGAACCGGCTGTCCAAAAGAACCGGCTCTCAGCCAACTCGCCAAGCAGTACGCACTTTGCCAGAAGATCCGGCTCTGGCTGAACGGTTCAGCATGGCTCACTGAAGGAGAGAACCGGCTCTCAGCCAACTCGCCCAGCAGTACGCACTTTGCCGGAAGACCCGGTTCTGACTGAACGGTTCGGCACGGCTTACTGAACGAGAGAACCGGCTCTCCAAAACAACGGCTCTCACTGAATGTGTCAGCACGGCTCACTGAACGAGAGAACCGGCTGTTCAAGAGAACCGGCTTTCAGCCAACTTGCCCAGCAGGACGCACTTTTCCAGAAGACCCGGATCTGGCTGAACGGTTCGGCACGGCTCACTGAACGAGAGAACCGGCTCTCCAAAAGAACGGGTCGGCACGGCTCACCGAATGAGAGAACCGGCTGTCCAAAAGAACGGCTCTCACTGAACGGGTCGGCACGGCTCACTGAACGAGAGCACCGGCTCTCCAAAAAAACGGCTCTCACTGAACGGGTCGGCACGGCTCACTGAACGAGAGAACCGGCTCTCCAAAAGAACGGATCTCACTGAACGGGTCGGCACGGCTCACTGAACGAGAGAACCGGCTCTCCATAAGAACGGCTCTCACTGAACGGGTCGGCACGGCTAACTGAACGAGAGAACCGGCTGTCCAAAAGAACGGCTCTCACTGAACGGGTCGGCACGGCTCTCTGAACGAGAGAACCGGCTCTCCAAAAGAACGGCTCTCACTGAACGGGTCCGCACGGCTCACTGAACGAGAGAACCGGCTCTCCAAAAGAACGGCTCTCACTGAACGGGTCGGCACGGCTCACTGAACGAGATAACTGGCTCTCCAAAGAAACCGGCTCTCAGCAAACTCGCCCAGCAGTACGCACTTTTCTAGAAGTACCGGTTCTGACAACGGTTCAGTACGGCTCACTGAACGAGAGAACCGGCTCTCCAAAAAAACCGGCTCTCAGCCAACTCGCCCAGCAGTACGCACTTTGCCGGAAGACCCGGTTCTGACTGAATGGTTCAGTACGGCTCACTGAACGAGAGAACCGGCTCTCCAAAAAACCGGCTCTCATCCAACTCGCCCAGCAGTACGCACTTTGCCGGAAGACCCGGTTCTGACTGAACGTTTCGGCACGGCTCACTGAACGAGAGAACCGGCTCTCCAAACGAACGGCTATCACTGAACGGGCCGGCGCGGCTCACTGAACGAGAGAACCAGCTGTCCAAAAGTACCGGCTCTCAGCCAAAGTTCCCAGTGGTACGCACTTCTCCAGAAGACCCGGCTCTGGCTGAACGGTTCGGCAAGGCGCACTGAACGAGAGAACCGGCTCTCCAAAAGAACGGCTCTCACTGAACGGTTCGGCACGGCTCACTGAACGGGTCGGCACGGCTCACTGAACGAGAGAACCGGCTGTCCAAAAGAACCGGCTCTCAGCCAACTTGCCCAGCAGTACGCACGTCTCCAGAAGACCCGGCTCCGGCTGAACGGTTTGGCACGGCTCACTGAACGAGAGAACCGGCTCTCCAAAAGAACGGCTCTCACTGAACGGGTCGGCACGGCTAACTGAACGAGAGAACCGGCTCTCCAAAAGAACGGCTCTCACTGAACGGGTCGGCATGGCTCACTGAACGAGAGAACCGGCTGTTCAAAAGAACCGGCTTTCAGCCAACGTGCCCAGCAGGACGCACTTTTCCAGAAGACCCGGCTCTGGCTGAACGGTTCGGCACGGCTCACTGAACTAGAGAACCGGCTCTCCAAAAGAACCGGCTCTCAGCCAACTCGCCCATCAGTACGCACTTTGCCAGAAGACCCGGCTCCGGCTGAACGGTTCAGCACGGCTCACTGAACGAGAGAACCGGCTCTCCAAAAGAACGCCTCTCAGTGAACGGTACGGCACGGCTCACTGAACGAGAGAACCGGCTCTCCAAAAGAAGCGGCTCTCAGCCAACTTGCCCAGCAGTACACACTTTTCCAGAAGACCCGGGTCTTGCTGACCGGTTCAGTTCGGCTCACTCAAAGAGAGAACCGGCTGTCCAAAAGAACCGGCTCTCAGCCAACTTGCCCAGCAGTACGCACTTTGCCAGGAGACCCGGCTCTGGCTGAACGGTTCAGCACTGCTCACTGAACGAGAACCGGCGCTCAGCCAACTTCCCCAGCAGTACGCACTTTGCCAGAAGACCCGGTTCTGACTGAACGGTACAGCACGGCTCACTAAACGAGAGAACCGGCTCTCCAAAAGAACCGGCTCTCAGCCAACTCGCCCAGCAGTACGCACTTTGTCAGAAGACCCGGCTCAGACTCAACGGTTCAGCAAGGCTCAATGAACGAGAGAACCGGCTGTCCAAAAGAACCGGCTCTCACTGAACGGGTCGGCACGGCTCACTGAACGAGAGAACCGGCTCTCCAAAAGAACGGCTCTCACTGAACGGGTTGGCACGGCTCACTGAACGAGATAACTGGCTCTCCAAAAGAACCGGCTCTCAGCAAACTCGCCCCGCAGTACGCACTTTTCCAGAAGACCCGGTTCTGACTGAATGGTTCAGTACGGCTCACTGAACGAGAGAACCGGCTCTCCAAAAAACCGGCTCTCATCCAACTCGCCCAGCAGTACGCACTTTGCCGGAAGACCCGGTTCTGACTGAACGTTTCGGCACGGCTCACTGAACGAGAGAACCGGCTCTCCAAAAGAACGGCTATCACTGAACGGGTCGGCGCGGCTCACTGAACGAGAGAACCAGCTGTCCAAAAGTACCGGCTCTCAGCCAAAGTTCCCAGTGGTACGCACTTCTCCAGAAGACCCGGCTCTGGCTGAACGGTTCGGCAAGGCGCACTGAACGAGAGAACCGGCTCTCCAAAAGAGCGGCTCTCACTGAACGGTTCCGCACGGCTCACTTAACGGGTCGGCACGGCTCACTGAACGAGAGAACCGGCTGTCCAAAAGAACCGGCTCTCAGCCAACTTGCCCAGCAGTACGCACTTCTCCAGAAGACCCGGCTCCGGCTGAACGGTTTGGCACGGCTCACTGAACGAGAGAACCGGCTCTCCAAAAGAACGGCTCTCACTGAACGGGTCGGCACGGCTAACTGAACGAGAGAACCGGTTCTCCAAAAGAACGGCTCTCACTGAACGGGTCGGCATGGCTCACTGAACGAGAGAACCGGCTGTCCAAAAAAACCGGCTCTCAGACAACTTGCACAGCAGTACGCACTTTTCCAGAAGACCCGGTTCTGACTGAACGGTTCGGCACGGCTTACTGAACGAGAGAACCGGCTCTCCAAAACAACGGCTCTCACTGAACGGGTCGGCACGCCTCACTTAACGAGAGAACCGGCTGTTCAAAAGAACCGGCTTTCAGCCAACGTGCCCAGCAGGACGCACTTTTCCAGAAGACCCGGCTCTGGCTGAACGGTTCGGCACGGCTCACTGAACTAGAGAACCGGCTCTCCAAAAGAACCGGCTCTCAGCCAACTCGCCCATCAGTACGCACTTTGCCAGAAGACCCGGCTCCGGCTGAACGGTTCAGCACGGCTCATTGAACGAGAGAACCGGCTCTAAAAAAGAACGGCTCACACTGAACGGGACGGCACGGCTCACTGAACGAGAGAACCGGCTGTCCAAAAGAACCGGCTCTCAGCCAACTTGCCCAGCAGTACGCACTTTTCCAGATGGCCCGGCTCGGGCTGAACGGTTCAGCACGGCTCACTCAATGAGAGAACCGGCTGTCCAAAAGAACCGGCTCTCAGCCAACTTGCCCAGCAGTACGCACTTTGCCAGAAGACCCGGCTCTGGTTGAACGGTTCAGCATGGCTCACTGAACGAGAACCGGCTCCCAGCCAACTTGCCCAGCAGTACGCTCTTTGCCAGAAGCCCCGGCTCTGGCTGAACGGTTCAGCACGGCTCACTGAACGAGAGAACCAGCTCTCAGCCAACTCGCCCAGCTGTACGCACTTTGCCAGAAGACCCGGCTCAGGCTGAACTGTTCAGCACGGCTCACTGAACGAGAGCCGGGTTTCCAAAAGAACTGACTTTCACTGAACGGGTCGGCACGGCTCACTGAACGAGAGAATCGGCTGTCCAAAAGAACCGGCTCTCAGCCAACTCGCCCAGCAGTACGCACTTTGCCAGAAGACCCGGCTCTGGCTGAACGGTTCAGCACGGCTCACTGAACGAGAGAACCGGCTCTACAAAAAAACGGCTCTCATTGAATGGGACGGCACGGCTCACTGAACGAGAGAACCGGCTGTCCAAAAGAACCGGCTCTCAGCTAAACTTGCCCAGCAGTACGCACTTTTCCAGAAGACCCGGCTCTGGCTGAACGGTTCAGCACGGGCTCTCTGAACGATAGGACCGGCTCTCAGCCAACTCGCCCAGCAGTACGCAGTTTGCCAGAAGACCCGGTTCTGACTGAACGGTTCAGCACGGCTCACTAAACGAGAGAACCGGCTCTCCAAAAGAACCGCCTCTCAGCCAACTCGCCCAGCAGTACGCACTTTGCCAGAAGACCGGCTCTGGCTCAACGGTTCAGCACGGCTCGCTGAACGAGAGAACCGGCTGTCAAAAGAACTCTATACGTAGTGGCACAGGCAGGAGCTTATTGGTTTACGTTTTATTTTATGGCAGCTCCACCATACTTTTTGTCCAAAAGAACCGGCTTTCAGCCAAACCTCTAAGTAGTAAGCACTTTTCCAGAATACCCGGTTCTGACTGAACGGTTCGGCACGGCTCACTGAACGAGAGAACCGGCTCTCCAAAAGAACGGCTCTCACTGAACGGTTCGGCACAGCTCACTGAACGAGAGAACCAGCTGTCCAAAAGGTCCGGCTCTCAGCCAACTCGCCCAGCAGTACGCACTTTGCCAGAAGACCCGGCTCTGGCTAAACGGTTCAGCACTGCTCACTGAACGAGAGAACCGGATCTCCAAAAGAACGGCTCTCACTGAATGGGTCGGCACTGCTCACTGAACGAGAGAACCAGCACTCCAAAAGAACGGCTCTCACTGACCGGGTCGGCACGGCTTACTGAACGAGAGAACCGGCTGTCCAAAAGATCGGGCTCTCAGCCAACTCGCCCAGCAGTACGCACTTTGCCAGAAGACCCGGCTCTGGCTAAACGGTTCAGCCCGGCTCACTCAACGAGAGAACCGGATCTCCAAAAGAACGGCTCTCACTGAATGGGTCGGCACTGCTCACTGAACGAGAGAACCAGCACTCCAAAAGAACGGCTCTCACTGACCGGGTAGGCAC